>NC_092040.1:35741094-36058634 GCF_003086295.3 Arachis hypogaea
TCCTTCACTCTGACAAGCCCAAAATTTTCAATTTTAGCCCTTAACTCAGAATCCAACAAAATATTTCTCGGTTTAATGTCACCATAAATCACTGGAAGGCCACAACAATGGTGCAAGTACTCTAACTCTTTGGCCACCAAAACAATAACGTTGAAGTGCGTTTTTCAGTTCATAAGCTCGAGATACTTGAGGCGCCGTTTCCAGCCGTGCGTCGCATGCTATCATCGTGTTGGGTGGTCTGCCGTTGCGGACTTCGTCATCTTTCTCAACTGGTTCTGTTCCTCACGACGTACGATCGCCGGCGTTCAGAGTTCATGTTCTACATTCAAGTAGGTTGGTTCCTGAATTAGAAGCTCCAATTGCAGATCTAAAATTGTGGTTGTGATTTGAATTTTTCATGATTTTGTTGCCAACGAGTTGCTCTCTTCCCGTCCGTTGTCGACGTCAGTTTCTGAATATATTGATGTGGTATAAGTTCAGTTGGATGAATTGGAGTAGAATTTTTGTTGAAATTTCCTGTAAAAAGTGCATATAAGGTTTAGAATTCTATGAATTTAGTAGTAAAAATATAAATTTTAATTAGAGGCCACTTTTGGTAGGGGTGGCAAAGCGGGCTGGCCCGCCCCAACTCGCCCCACCCTGCCTAGGCCCGCCTCATAAACGGGGCGGACCGGCCCGCCCCGCCAACTAAAATGGGTTCAAAATGCTAGCCCGCCCCACTTTATGGCGGATTGGCGGGTTGGCGGGCTAGCCCGCTTGACTCTTTTTTCTTTTTTTTTTTTTGAAAAATAAAATTCATTAAAATTAACCAAAAAATAATAATTAAAAAATAAAATACAAATAAAAAATAGTCAAATTTTAATATATTTTTTTTTGCTATTTTTTTTAATTTTTAACTTCAATAAAATTGTTCAAAATAATATTTGTCAATAAAATCATCTTTATTTTAAAAAATAAATCACATAATTTGAGCATATATACGAAATTGTAAAATAAAATAAATAAAGTTAATAACTAAAAGAAGAATAAAAACAAAAAATGAAAAAAAAGTGTTTAAAAATTCTATAATTATTAATTTTATAATAGTAACCACTATTTTATTTAATAAAAAAAAGAAAAATATAAAGCTTCGGCCCGGCGGACCGGCCCGCCCCGCCCCGCCAAAACCCGCCAATTTGGCGGTGCGCGTTTGGCGGGTTTTTTAAATTTGGCGGGTTTGAAATCCTAGCCCAACCCGCCTTTTTTAGCGGGTTTTGCGGATCGGCCCGGCGGGCTCGACCCATTTTGCCATCCCTAACTTTTGGTAATAGAATTGAAGGTTAACTGTGTTAATGTTGCAAGTGTGAGGAGTGTAAGAAGTTAGTCCCACATCAAAGAAAGCAAGGAAGAGTGAGAAATTTATATGATGAGAGGTCCATTAACTTACTACCTTAAGGTTTTGAGTTGGATGTGGTGTCTTCTTATCTTATGTTCTCTCACTTGATTCATCTCCGAAGTCTCTCCTGTGGTATCAGAGCCGGTGGTTAATCGGTTTGATTTAAGGAGTATTCAAGATGAAGTATCGAAAGTCTTCCCGACAAAGGTGGTTCGGATAGCGTGTCCCGCGGTGTGGTTACGGTGGTGTGATGGACGAATACTCGTGGTGGAGTTGATGCTTGATGTGAAGGCTCATACCTGAGGTGGAAGAGCTAGAAAGAGGGGGAGTTGATGCTTGATGTGAAGGCTCACATCTGAGGAGGTGTACTCCCCCATGAACTTCTTAAACTTTTTCTTCACACTCTCCTTCAGCTTCGTCGCACCATCAGCCGTGATATTTGCTTGAAAGCACGATCCACATCCATTCTACTATGTAGAAAGGGAGCTTGTTGGTAGAAGGAGGGTGGTGATGGGGAAAGAGGGTGAGAAGATGATGGACGTTTAGTAACATTTTTTAGACGTTTAACGTCAATAAGGACTTAATTGAAAAAAATTAAACGGTATAGAAATTCAATTGAAAAGAAAAAATATAGGAATTTAATTGAAAATTTAGTAAAACGATAAAGACGTACAGAGTAATTAAACCGACTCCTTATTAGGAATAGTGATGGATAGGATTTGAACTCCACTTCAATCTCATCTGCAGATCAAATCTTTTTAAAACTCAATTATTTTATCGTAAAAAAATTCTTAATTTGAACCCTAAAATTTTTATCCAATCTTATCCAAAAAAAATTATTTTTTTCAATCAAACACAATATTTAATAATTCTATATTTTATAATTATACTAATAAAATAAAAAAACAAATTAAATTCATATTAAAATTTAAAATAATAAAATAACTGTATTTATAGTTTAACTTTTTAACTCACCTTTCTACCGATCAGATTACTAATCTTATCTAAACGAGTTGGATCAAGTTAGATACTCAGAGATATATGAATAATATTGTTCGCCTACCTTTTTCTAATAATTTTAACCGTTGATTTCAACTATAAAAAATATATATAATACACACTACTTAAAATCAACTGTGAAAATAACGGCAACACCACATATACACTTAAAATTTTTCCTGCTTTATTATCGGACCAAGGTTTTACATCTGATAATATGATATAATCCCTTATCTCCTAGTTATCGTAATCGTATCATATCATATCATGGTTCCAGCTCTCTGTTTTGTCATACTTCGTGTACATTAAACTCCCATAACTTGGAACTTGGAACATAGATTTCTTTGGCCCAACATAGTTTCTTCTAATCAGAAAGCATCAACATCATTAACACCAAAAACCAAAGTACGAGAGTGTTAGTCAGGGGTTGTGTACATTAAAAAAATACAGTGTTGACATTTTATCATCTCACACGCTTGACGTAGATCAACTTATGAATTTCGTTAGTGTTGTTTGCATCCCATTTGGCAGTTTGTTGTACTGAATTCCACATTATGTTCTGTGTTTTTGATATAGAACTTGAATATGATGATGGTTTCATAGTAAAGGTTATCAGAAAATAGCAAGCAAATAGTACAAAACGTTGTGATGTTGAGATACTTTTTGCTTCCTGCAATTCATTTTAACTCTTTAGACCTTGATATGTATGGGTGGTGTAGAAAGAGGTTCGATGTGAGTGGGTTATATTACTCAGTTTAAACATTGCTTTTTAATTTACTGTGAAAAATATGTTAAAAGTAAATATAGAACAACACCAGAAGAAAATAAATAATATAGAAATTCAGAGAGAGAGAGATGGAGGTTAGGCAATACAATCGGCAACGTCAAGGCAAGTAGTGAATGTGAATTAATGATGATTTTCAGATATGTCAGAGGCACCTCAAACACTGCAAGGAAGGACAAACCATTTTCTTTAGGCTCGTCTCTCCTGCTGTAAAAGGTTGCCGAATGCCGAAGATCATTTCAGATATCTGCTTTCTTCAACGTTAAAAGTAAACAAATATATTTTTTTGAAGTACTTCAAATGGTCTTTTTTCTTAAGAAAGAAAATCTGCATTGATTCTATTTATATCTGTCTTTGCCCACCTTTGAAGGCTAAGAGCCTCCTTTGGATGCTTAAATAATAACATGACGTCCCCATGTCACTCATACTTTCCCCAAATCCCTGATCATAAAAGTACCACTATAATGTATATTGCTCATTGCATCACACCCCCACCTGTTCATTTTAATATTTCTAGTATAAATTAATTAAGATACTTGCTACTATTGCTTTTAGAGTAAGGGAATAACAGATATAAGAAATTTGGACAGAGGACCATAAAAGATGGAAAAGAAGAAAAAAGCAAAGCAATGAAGAAATTTGATATATGAAATAAACAGACAGGATGGCACCACAAACATGAGTAGCTCTTCCCTACTCACTCACTCCAACCCCAACCCCTTGCTTTAATTATAATAGGCTATTACAACTAACACAGCCATGGCCATGCTCTCTCTCTCATTCTCATTCTCATTCACTTTCACTTTCAGAGCGTGAACATCTTCTTTTCTGTCCTTCACATTCACATGGATTTTTCCAAGACACTTAAAGAACATCTTCAAAGACAACAAGAGCCGTTTTCGTTGCAAGATTACATCATAGAAAGAAGTTACTTGTTCAACAAGTGCAAGTCTGATAATAGTAGAGCAAAGCATCTCAAGTATGATGATATACACAAGAAAAGGAAGAGGTTCTTACATGCTACTGGCATCCTAAGAACACTACTTTACAAGTTCATTCCCTCAGACTGGGATGATGAACACCACAGCCACAACGGTGACAAAAAACAAACAGATGATGACCTCTTTTCATTGAAATCATTAACTGCTCCTGATTATTATACTAAGAGCCACGTTGAGGACGTGTTTCAGACATTCACAACATCAGAGGTAAGTACAAGGTGTTGTATTCATATGCCTATGTTTATGCATTATGCAATCACATAATCACTGATTCATTATCATAACATCATTTGTCAAAAACTAACTCATTAACCTAACAGCAGCTGCATATAGCTTACGAACCATATCGGATCAGCAGAGTGTCACTACCCAACGCAGGTTCCACATTTTCCTCACAATCTCAAAATAGTACTATCATTTAGGATAATCATCCATTTCTCAAAATTTTGGTTGTATTAGAACAGAGACAAGTCTAGAAGCCCGGCTGCCAAATTCTCCACCGGAACTCGTTCGAGACTCCTTGTTCTCCACCTATTTGAGAAAGCTACTACTGAACCCAAATATTCTGAAATTGAGGCCAGCAAGAAAGCATAAACTAGAGGATGCGGTTGACAAGAGGGAGCGGTTTCAGCTACCCTTAGAGTTTTATTTACAGCAAGACCAAGGCAGAAGTCTTTCAATACAAGCAGATTCAGATGACATTCTAAGTGTAAAAGATCAGCACTTAAGCTTCTTTGGGAAACAATGGAGAAAAGTTAATAGTATCAGCGACCTCTTGTATACGGAATGTTGTGTCACATCCCAGGAGTGGAACATGTTCCAAATAGTACATAGTGGGGAGATACAAATGGAGATAGGAGATGCCATCTTATATGACATTATCAGCGAAACAATTGATTTGTTTTAGTTTTAACTTTGAATAAAATAGATACACCATGGTCCATGTTCATAGCTAGAAGGCATATACTCCCTTGTCTTGTTTGGTTTCCAATGATATGGCTTAATTAACACTTAAACATGACTAACTGAATTAATTAACATTATACGGTTAATCAATCAGGTAACTAGATTTAATGTCCGTTGGAGATTTAAGATGCACCTCATTTTGAGGACAATCAGTGGAAAGGTTTCAAGGAAAAAAAGAAAAACAAGTAGTTGGACTTGTCTGCTTCTGAGTTGGGTTTATGAAAAATTCAAGTTGAGTGAAATGGAATGGACCCACATTTTTTCTAATTAAGTGTAAAGAAGTTGATCGGATAGTATGAAAATTCCACCAGTTGAAGTGGGGCGTGTGTCACCATCAAAATCCGAGATGCTGTGTGGAAATTTGTCGCTGGGTTGATTGCAGTGTACACCTGTAAAATTCTCAAACCTTCTGGAGTTTGCCAACATATACGTGAAACTTGGCACAAGTAGAAGTATGTCCCCTCATCTCCAAATTCTCAACTATATGATCATCTATCTACACCCATGGCAACTCTTTCTGCTCTTTCCTATTCTTCGGTCCCATACAGATACAGATACAGTTGCAGATGCGGGAGAAGCCTCTTCGTTTTTCCACTCAGCCACCGAAATGGCCATCTTTCCGTTTCTCTGCGCTCAAAACATGCTTCGTTGTTGAAACCCCTCAACTGCTCCCTGAAACAAGAAGACTACCAGCACCAAACCCACTCCGCTGACTCTAACTTTGACTCTGACTCTGACTCTGCTACTACGGTTGCCGTTTCCCCTGATGGGAATCCTACCAATGAGAGCCACAAAGAAGAAGATGAGGAGCAAAAGGAGAAACAAGAACAGGAAACGGATTGGAAGACGGATGAGGAGTTCAAGAAGTTCATGGGCAACCCTTCGATCGAGGCCGCCATCAAGCTTGAGAAGAAGAGGGCTGACACCAAGCTCAAGCAGCTAAGCAGAGAATCAAGCGGTGCTACTAATCCCCTTGTGGCTCTTCTGAACACCTTACGCCGTGATACTCTAACCAAGGAAAAGGAGAGGTTGGAGAAAGCAGAGCAAACCTTCAGGGCTCTTGATCTTAACAAGGTAGGCAACTCAATCACCCTTGCCAAGTTGCCATTATGCATGACTCTCACTCACTCTGCTCTTTTGCTACTTCTAACAATGCAGTTGAAGAGTTGCTTTGGCTTTGACACTTTCTTTGCAACCGATGTTCGAAGGTTCGGAGATGGAGGCATCTTCATCGGCAACTTGAGGAGACCCATCGATGAAGTCATTCCCAGGTTGGAGAAGAAGCTCTCCGATGCTGCTGGCCGTGAGGTCGTCCTTTGGTTCATGGAAGAGAAAACAAATGACATTACCAAGCAGGTACACGCACATTGATGAACTAATGTACGTAGACATACATGATACATACTCATACACATTATTTTCAGGCTTGTGTGGTGCAACCCAAAGCAGAAATAGATCTCCAATTTGAATCAACTAAGCTGAGTAATCCCTTGGGCTATCTTAGCGCCATTGCGTTATCTGTTACTACCGTTGGGACAATTGCTCTCATGAGTGGCTTCTTCCTCAAACCGGACGCAACATTGGATGATTATATAGCTAATGTTGCACCTTTGTTTGGTGGGTTCTTATCTATTCTAGGAGTTTCTGAGGTAAGAAAGAGTCAATTTTATTCTATTGTATACGAATTGATGATGATGATGATGGATGTGTTCTTAATGTGTAGATAGCAACGAGAGTAACGGCAGCTCGTTATGGTGTGAAACTGAGCCCGTCGTTCTTGGTTCCATCAAATTGGACAGGGTGCTTGGGAGTGATGAACAACTACGAAAGCCTTCTTCCAAACAAGAAAGCACTGTTTGATATTCCAGTGGCCCGAACAGCGAGTGCATATTTGACATCACTAGTGCTTGCAGTAGCGGCATTCGTAGCAGATGGAAGCTTCAATGGAGGGGAGAATGCACTGTACATAAGGCCGCAGTTCTTCTACAACAACCCGTTGCTGTCATTCATCCAGCTGGTAATAGGGCCGTACACGGATGATCTTGGGAATGTGCTGCCGTACGCGGTGGAGGGCGTGGGAGTGCCTGTGGATCCGCTTGCATTTGCGGGGCTGTTGGGGATGGTGGTGACGTCATTGAACCTCTTGCCATGCGGGAGACTAGAGGGAGGGCGCATTGCGCAGGCCATGTTTGGGAGAAGCACAGCTGCAATCTTGTCTTTTGGGACGTCCATGTTGCTTGGAATCGGTGGGCTGAGTGGGAGCGTTCTGTGTCTGGCATGGGGCTTGTTTGCAACCTTCTTGAGGGGAGGAGAAGAGATGCCTGCAAAGGACGAGATTACCCCTCTCGGGGAATCCAGATTTGCTTGGGGTATTGTCCTTGCGCTCATCTCTTTCCTCACCCTCTTCCCCAACAGCGGCGGCACTTTCTCCTCTTCCTTCCTCTCTGCTCCCTTCTTCCGGGGAGACATCTAGATTTCTGCCAATTTTGCTTGCTTATATTTCAAATTTCAATTCCAGCTATTTATGTAAATGTGATTCATCACCCTGCCTTTATATACATTATAAAAGGAAATAAATCAACATGGAGCTAGATTCTTAGCTAAGAGCTATGTATGTAAAAATCTGGGATTTAGAGTCTTCGTCGAGGAGTTCATATGGATCCACATAACAGCTGCATCTTACTCCCATCATGCACAAACTGCATTAAGTTAGTGAGGGCAACATGTTTCACACACTCAAGTAATGCTCTATAAAGTTTTCTTGTTCAAATAAGAAAGATGGTCAAGTCAAATTGCTTATAAAGTAGAGAGCAGAAAAAGATGCCACAGTTATGACTTATGAGTTATGAGGATCAATGGCCAAAATTTCAAGAAAAATGTTCCTCCAAGTGTCAACAGCACTTTAGCCCGAGGGACCAAGGCCTGAAAAAATACATCAAGTGATTTTAGCAATTTCATCAAAGCAGGTTTGTTGATTAAGATCTCAGTCCAATACACACTATAGAAGTAGGAGTATGATCCACTGAAGCCACACTTACAATGCCAATTATTAATTAATTAATTAATACTAATATGCAGTTAAAAGAAATGAATGTGTTAAGAGAAGCAGAACCTCAAGGCCTTGGCTGTTGACTGTTGAGGGACATAGATCGCTCCATTTTCTGGTGAAATTTGATTGACAAAGCGAACGTGAAGAGAAGTCGGGTTTCTAAAGTTGCAAGGAAGCCATAGCCAACAAGCAGAACACCAAAGTCTCTCCTATTTTAGAAGAAGGAAGAGACAGCAGCAGTAGCAGGCGGACAAGTGGCTAACGTGCGCGGAATATGGTCCCTTCTTGTGGCCAGAACTTGAGGCTCACGTTAACCGTATACCGGCCACCGGATAAAACGAAAACCGAATATTACTATTATTATTATTATTATTATTTCCTGTGATGAAAACAAGATTTCATTTCTGTAACAATTCTGATCATTCCGTTGCTTACACAAAAAACAAAAATGCCTGTCAGAATTTCAAATAGATATTCTCTTTTCCGAAAAAATGACAAATATATTTAAGTATTTGAGAATTTGAAAATAAATTTAAATTTTTAACTTTTTCAAAACTTAGATATATCAATTCCTTATATTTACTTGGGTCTGTCAAATCTAACGAAAAAATCAAGCGTGATTTTTGTCGTATTGACCTGGATGATACAAATGCACACGTGAGAGCTTTAAAAAATAGGATAAATTTGACCTAAAAATTAATATGTCTAGATTTTAAAGAAATCAAGTTCTTAAATTTATTTTTAAATCTTCAGTATTTAAATGTACGTGGACCAAAAAATCAGGAACCAATTTGGCTTTTTCTCTTTTTCTTATTATATAATATATATACTAGTTGTGTTTATCTCCCTTTACTATGCATAGATATATTGGAGTTAACAGAGCATTGCCATTTTCTTTCTTTTAACCTTTCCCCATTTTATATATGAGCAGATAACAGCTAAGATCATGCTTAGTAAAAGAAAATTGGAAATGCAGAATACACTCCATCTCATATTCAAGTGTAAGGTAAACTTTAATGGATTCACTTCATTTTTTTAAGGAAAAAATCAGAAATTTTTTTATTAATATTAATATTTATAAATAACATTTTATGTTTATACTATTAGGATTTAGATTTTAAAATTTAGTATAGAAATATCTATCTTGGCCAGGTATAGACAAAAATAATAAATTATATTGGTTATTTAGCATTATTCTTTTCTGAACGATACATTCTCCACAATGAATTCCAATAAGATTCATAAAAGAAATTGTGATCGAATGCTGCTTGGATTCAATTTGCGTGTAAACCAATAAGTATGCTACTAATTATTTTAACACTGAATAGTTGCTCAAGGCAAGTAAGTCCATCCGTCATGCAATTCATACTAATAGTTGTTAATATTAAATATCATTGAAGCAAATCCAAGTAAAATGGGCATAACATAAAGTACAAACGACTAGTGCTGAAAGTCGGTTCTTGAAATGAAGATAAACTGTCAAGGCATACTAAAAATATAAGGTCTATACATTACATAGTAAGTACCCAGTATAACAATACTACAACATAGCCTCTCCGTCTCAGACAATGGTCTTCACCTGAATTGACTGGGAAGCCATCGGAGTTACGCGTGTCGGAGCAACATCCGACACCACCAAAACAACATCCCCATGCATGATAAGTCCTCTCGATTTCATGAACTTGATGGATTTTGAGATGTTGGATTCTGCATCATCTGACAGGTCAACCTGGAAGGGTACAACACCCCAATTTAAGTTGAGAGCCATTATGGTACTTTCGTCCTTTGTGAATGCAAATATTGGAGGATTGGGACGATTTCGTGATAGAAGTGATGCCATGTATCCGTGCTTTGTGTACACAAATATGGCATCAACACCAAGATTGTTAGCTGCAAACAATGCATACACGTACAAACATAAGATAGTACTACATTTCGCAAGATGAATTCATTGTATACTATTAACTATTTTAATCACAAGTTGCAAGAAGAACTGCATGGAATTACCCATTTCAACAGCACAATTGCACATCTGCTCAGCAGTGCGATCTGGTAAAGAAACTCCCAGTTGATAGTGATTGAGAAGGCTTTGCCTGTTTTCCTCTCTGGCCCATGATTCGATTCTGGTGCTTGTCATATCTAGGACTGCAAGAGCCTTTTGTCCATATGATCCAATGGCTGACTCACCAGACAACATCAAAGCATCAGCATACTGTCGAACTGCTTCAGAAACATCTGCTACCTTATTGCATAAAACCAAATGCTATCAATCTGATATGATTCCCTTCGACCAAATTGACTGAATAATGTGATTCTCTTACCTCGGCCCGTGTTGGTGTTGGGTATTCAACCATTGACTCAAGAAGTTGAGATGCTACAATGACAGGCTTGTTTAATTGTCTACAAATGTAAATTATATCCTCTTGAACTGTGGGAATCTGTTCCAGTGGTATTTCAACTCCAAGGTCACCACGAGCTACCATGATTCCATCGGAAGCTTGTACTATTTCCTTCAGATTATGAAGGGATTCTAAGCTCTCTATTTTTGCTAATACTTTGATGGATCTTCAATAACCATTTATGATTCATGATATTAATATTCCAATCACGATAAAATGATAAATTAGGAAATCTCATGCCAATGAGATTTGAGTTAAATTACAAAGCTTTTTTTTTTTAAGCAGAATAGATAACGATGTTTAGAGTTAAGGCAGTGTGAGGGAATTAACCATGATATGAATAGGATGTTCAGAACAACTATCATGCAGTAATGACAGGGAGGGAACAGATCGATATTATAAATCTATCAATGCATTGGTGTTTAATCTAGAAAAAGTGCTGAACAAGCCAATTTCTCATAAGAGATTCAAAACATAAACTTATGAGACTGCTAACAGTTGCAACCTGAATGATATCAAGTAATAAAATATGGAAAATGACACATCGGATTGATAACGACATTCAGTGAATGAAAAGCCCCATGATGTATGGTGAGTAATGCAAACCAATGGATCTAATGCCTCCCTTGTGACAAATTCCTAGGGTGGTTCTTAATATGGATAGAACTGTACATAATACCCTTTTATAAACTTGTGCTTTCTTACTTGGTTGATTTAGTAGAGAGGTAGTTCTTCAGATGTTGAACAGAATCAGCATGATTGACAAAGGACAAGGCAAAAAAGTCAACTCCCTCGGAGATACCAAAATCAATGTCAGCCCAATCCTGTGCATTAAACGGCCTGAATATATGAGAAACACATGCAATCTAAGAACGATTATTGTTTTACAGGAAATGCTGGGTTCTGAATAATGGATGGTGAAAAATGAATACCTTCGTGGACAGGGTGGGGAGCTTGTGATTCCTTCGTACAAGCTTTCCATCTCTCCAGAAACTAAATTTGGCTCCAGGAAGAAAAAGACCTGGATCTATGCACTTGCAATGCAAATCATTTCCAGTCTTTTCAACAACCACAAAGCATGCCATTCCACCATCAATAACAACTTCATCGCCCACTTCAATACCTGGTTATCACTAACAAGCTCACCAATATAATAAAGAAAATTTGTTGTGAAAGTTAGTTAAGGTTTTGATTGGCCACAAAATTAGCACCTTCAGAAAAGCGTCCGTAGTTGGCTTGAACGGTGAATGGACGAGAACCCTCAATATTTTTAGCAGTAAAGAGCCAAATAGAATCTTCCTGACAGTGAAACAAACAAGAAAGAAGAAACATTTCATAAAGAGTGTTGGATGTTTCATGGTGTTCCAAATTATAAAAACTGACCTCAACTTTGAGAGAGGAAGGAGCACCATGATCAACAACATGGATCTGGCTACCCTCAGTATCAATCATGAGAGAAATAGAGAAACCCTTGTCCTCATTCAACATTTTGATCTTCCTGATGACGTCACGGTGCCAGTCCCTGGAGCCATGGCACATGTTGAGCCTCGCAACGTTCATACCGGCCAATGCAAGCTTCTCCAGATCGTTGAGTGAGGAGCAAGCAGGGCCAATGGTGCAAACGAGCTTCGTCTTCCTCAAACCCATGAAGCCCTTCTCTCTCAAACCCACTTCTGAAACCACATCCATCCCAAAAGTCTTCTCCAATGGCTTAGTTGCCTTTTCACTCTCAGAACCCAGTTGCACAGCTGCACGAACCTTGAACCCAGCATTTCCCCTTCTCCCTTTCTTCAACAGATGAACCCCACACTTTCCCAAAGCAGCTAGACGGCTTCCGGCAACGCAAAATTGCGAAACAAGACTCAGATCGCGCGCCGCCGCGGCCATGGTGACCACAGAAAGTGTGAGGCAAACTTGTTTTTTGTTGGAAGAGGAAAAAAAAAAGGTCAAAGTCTAAATAATGCGGAACTCAAAGCTTTGAACTTTGCGCCATTGCTGATGTGGGTTTTAATGGGACTCCGTTGTAAACTCCGTCAGGGGTTTATACTTTGCTTTGGTTTGGTCGCAATACAACTACGATTGTAATTTGTAAAACACTTGCATATTAACGCACGTGATTATATAAAACTGTTGTGGAAAACCGTAAAAGAAAAGATTATGTTACACATTGAAGCATTTTTTTTATTCAAGTTTTATCTAACTAAGTTAAATACCAACAAAAATTGTTAATTCATTATAAATCAACTTGCATCACTAGAATTTTTATGAAGAGTTTTTGAAGTTAAAATGGTCAAAGAAGAAGCAAAGTTTTAGTTGAATACAATAATCATCAATTGGCTAGATATTGCTAGAAGCTAATGTTGGAAGCTTGAAGATTTTTGAAGAACATTCAAGAGAGTAGTATACCTACAACATTCTACAATATTGAAGAAATTCAAAATCAAATTGAATTGAAATTGGAATTCAAGCAAATTAGAAGATTATGGAAACTACATGAATACAAGTTGAAAGAAGATTCATGAAGTCAACTCATAAAATAGTAGTCATTACAAAATTGAGTTGTACTTCATAAATTATTATTTTAGTAAGAAGCATTGCCTATATAAAGGCACATATGCCTTGTGAAATGTATGTGTGTGTTCCATAATGAAAATGAGTATGTTTTGAAATTCTCTCCTTTGTTTTATGAGTGTTAGTGAGTTTGAAGATGAAAATATGATAGCGTCATTTATATGAGTAAGTGATCCTAGGGCCAAGTAAGTTGTGGGTATTATACTTACATTTGGTATCAGAGCTGGTTAATCCAGCGCCTGGTGTTTGAGAGTTTGTGAGGTGTGAGAGAGTTCTCACATAGTTGTTTATTCATAGAGTCAGTATGGCAAACACTTTCAATATTGTGTGGTCCAATCCCAAGTTAGATGGGAAACTTGATTATAGTTATTGGGAGACTTTGATGTCCACCCATTTGAAGGCCCAGAACCTGTGGAATTTCATTGAACCAGGTTTGCAAGAAGGAGCAGATGCTGCCCAACAAAGGAGAGATCAATTGGCGCTATCTCAAATTCATCAAGGAGTAGATTATACGGTATTTGACAAAATAGCAAATGCCAAAAGTGCAAAGAAAGCATGGAACACATTGAAGCTGTCATACAAAGGCATAGATAAAGCTCAGAAAGCAAAGCTACAGTCTTTAAGAAGAGAATATGAAAGGTACGAGATGTCTAGCTCAGAAACCGTTGAGCAATATTTTACTCGTGTTACAGATCTTGTCAATAAGATGAGAGTCTATGGAGAAGATATGCCCGATAGCAAAGTGGTGGAGAAAATTCTTCGCACCATGCCGATGAAGTATGACCATGTGGTGACTACGATACTAGAGTCCCACGATATGGATACTATGATGATTGCAGAGTTGCAAGGAACCATGGAAAGCCACATCAGTAGAATACTAGAGAAGTCAGAAAAATCAACTGAGGAAGCCCTGAAAAGTCGAGTGAATTTCAACAACGTTGCAGAATCAAGCCGTACACAAGAAAGACGAGGTCGTGGTTTTAATTTTCACAGTAGAGGCAGAGGAAGTTTTAGAGGTAGAGGTCGTGGCAATTACAACCAAGGAAGTTACAACAATTTTACACCACCTAATCAAGGAAGAGGTGAAACAAATTTCAGGCCTGTCAACCGAGGAAGAGGTCGAGGCAATTTTTATCAAGAAAGAACCAATTTCAACTGTTTTCATTGTGGAAAGTATGGACACAAAGTAGTAGATTGCAGATTCAAAATGGTGAATAACAATCAAGCACACGTTGCAGAAAATCAGCATCAAAACACTGATGATAATCCGGGTACTCAGACTTTATTTTTTACAAGTAATTCATGTGCTGAAGATGAAAATATATGGTACTTGGATAATGCTTGCAGTAATCATATGTCTGGTAGAAAGGAGTTATTTTCTTCAATAGATGATTCAGTTAAACTATTATTGAAGTTTGGTAATAGTACAAAGATCCCTATTGAAGGAAAATGGCACATACCAATTAGATTGAAAGATGGTTCTCTGAGTTATATTTCTGATGTTTTCTATGCTCCTGAACTTGATTACAATTTACTGAGTATGGGGCAATTATCTGAGAAGGGATATAAGATGATAACTTATCGTGGATATTGCACTGTATTTGACAACAATGGAAGGTTCATTGATAAAGCAAAGATGACTTCAAATAGAATATTTCCGTTAAAAATTCAACATGTTAATCCCTCTTGCATGAGTTCTGTGATACTTGATGATAACTGGTTGTGGCATATGCGGTTTGGGCACTTTTATTTTTCTGGCCTAAACTACCTGTCAAGAAAAGGACTTGTTTCTGGTCTACCACGGATTCATATTCCCAATTGTGTTTGTGAGATTTGTCAACTGGGAAAGAAGCACAGAGATCCATTCCCTACAGGAAAGTCTTAGAGAGCTAGAAGATTACTTGAAATTGTGCATTCAGATCTTTGTTCTGTAGAAGTTCCAAGTAATGGTGGTAGCAGGTACTTTATCACTTTTATTGATGATTTTAGTATATATACACAGGTATACTTTCTGAAGCAAAAATCAGAAGCATGTGATGTCTTTAAGACATTCAAGGCGTTTGTCAAAAAACAAAGTGGCTGTAAAATCAAAATTCTCAGAACAGACAGAGGAACAGAATACCTTACATGTTCAGAATACTTTAAGCAACACAGAATTCAACACCAACTAACAACTAGATACACTCCTCAACAAATTGGAGTTGCTAAAAGAAAGAATAGAACCATCATGGATATGGTCAGATGCATGCTCAAGTCAAAACAAATGCCTAAAGAGTTTTGGGCAGAAGAAGCCGCAACAGCAGTTCATATTTTAAACAGGTGTCCAACAAAAAGTGTTCGTGATAAAACTCCAGAGGAAGCTTGGAGTGGAAAGCGGCCTTCCATTCATCATTTCAGAGTCTTTGGGTGTATCGCTTATGCCCACGTACCAGATCAATTAAGGAAGAAGTTAGATGACAAAGGCGAAAAGTGTATCTTTATTGGCTATAGCACAGACTCAAAAGCATACAAGTTGTACAATCCAAAAACAAAGAAAGTGATCATCAGCAGAGACGTGACGTTTGACGAGAAAGCCATGTGGGACTAGAACACAAAGACAGAAAAACAGTCGATTGTAATTTCAAATACATGTGATGATAATAAAGAAAGACAACCAGACACAACCGAACAACCAGAATCATCTAGAAGACCTCAAAGAGAGAGGAGACTACCTGCTAGATTAGCAAATTATGAAGTTGGCAATGACAACGATCCGTCCGATGAAGAAATCATAAACTTTGCTCTATTTTCAGATTGTGAGCCGTTGAACTTTGAAGAAGCCTTTAAAGACAACAATTGAAAGAAAGCAATGGATGAGGAGATTCATGCCATTGAGAAGAATGACACATGGGAGCTAACAGATTTACCAGCAGATAAGAAGCCGATTGGAGTAAAGTGGATTTACAAGACTAAGTACAAACCCAGTGGTGAAGTTGATCGTTTCAAAGCAAGATTAGTTGCAAAAGGATACAAACAAAAACCAAGTATCGACTACTTTGAAGTATTTGCTCCTGTTGCTAGATTAGATACTATTCGTATGATTATTTCACTCTCGGCTCAAAATAAGTGGAAGATACATCAAATGGATGTTAAGTCTGCATTTCTAAATGGCACTTTAGAAGAAGAAGTGTATGTTGAGCAACCTGTAGGATATGAAGTTCTTGGAAAAGAAGATAAAGTTTATAAATTGAAGAAAGCTTTGTACGGATTAAAGCAAGCACCAAGAGCATGGTACAAGAAGATTGATTCTTATTTCATTGAGAATGGTTTCAGAAGATGTCCGTTTGAGCATACTCTTTATATCAAGTTCGTTGAAAATGGAGATATCTTGATCGTGTGTCTTTATGTTGATGATTTGATCTTTACTGGGAACAATTTGAAGATAATTGCAGAATTCAGGGAGGCTATGATAAAGCACTTTGAAATGACAGATATGGGCTTGATGTCTTACTTTCTTGGCATTGAAGTAGTTCAAAGAGATGATGGAATTTACATTTCTCAGAAGAAATATGCAAATGATATTTTGAAAAATTTTCAAATGGAACATTCAAAGCCAGTTTCTACTCCAGTCGAAGAGAAGTTCAAATTGCTGAGAGAATATAAAGGAGAAGCAGTAAATCCCACATACTACAAAAGCTTGATTGGAAGTCTAAGGTACTTGACTGCGACTAGACCAGATATTGTGTTTGGAGTTGGTTTGCTTAGCAGATTCATGGAGGAACCTTGTACCAACCATTTGCAAGCGGCAAAAAGAATTCTTCGATATATCAAAGGTACTTTAAATGATGGAATTTATTATGAGAATACTAATGAAGTAAACCTTGTTGGCTACACTGATAGTGATTGGGCTGGAGATATAGAAACAAAAAAAGTACTTCAGGGTTCGTATTTCATCTTGGTTCTGGTGCAATTTCTTGGTCTTCAAAGAAACAACCAGTAGTGGCTCTCTCTACAGCAGAAGCAGAATATATAGCAGCAACAAGTTGTGCAACACAAGCAGTTTGGCTAAGAAGAATTCTTGAGGAATTGAACGAGAAACAAAATACTCCAACAACAATATTTTGCGATAACAAGTCAGCTATTGCACTTTGCAAAAATCAAGTATTCCATGGAAGATCGAAGCATATTGATATTCGGGTTCATAAAATCAGAGAGTTGGTAAATGAGAAAGAAGTTGTGATCGAGTACTGTCCAACTGAAGAACAAGTTGCAGATATCTTTACAAAGCCATTGAAGACAGAGTTATTTTACAAATTGAAGAAGATGCTTGGAATGATTAATTCTGCAAGCTTGATTTAAGGGAGGCAATGTTAATTCATTATAAATCAACTTGCATCACTAGAATTTTCATGAAGAGTTTTTGAAGTCAAAATGGTCAAAGAAGAAGCAAAGTTTTAGTTGAATACAATAATCATCAATTGGCTAGATATTGCTAGAAGCTAATGTTGGAAGCTTGAAGATTTTTGAAGAACATTCAAGAGAGTAGTATACCTACAACATTCTACAACATTGAAGAAATTCAAAATCAAATTGAATTGAAATTGGAAGTCAAGCAAATTAGAAGATTATGGAAACTACATGAATACAAGTTGAAAGAAGATTCATGAAGCCAACTCATAAAATAGTAGTCATTACAAAATTGAGTTGTAATTCATAAATTATTATTTTAGTAGGAAGCATTGCCTATATAAAGGCACATATGCCTTGTGAAATGTATGTGTGTGTTCCATAATGAAAATGAGTATGTTTTGAAATTCTCTCCTTTGTTTTATGACTATTAGTGAGTTTGAAGATGAAAATATGATAGCGTCATTTATATGAGTGAGTGATCTTAGGGCCAAGTAAGTTGTGGGTATTATGCTTACAAAAATTATTCTCTTTAAAAAAATGTTATTATGCACTTTTTTTTCTTCTCCTCTTCTGTGTGTACTTTTTCTTTTTCTTTCAAATACAAGCATATCTCATCTTCTGAATAAATTACCATTTGTACCCATGAGAGATGAAAATGCTGACATTTGTACCCATGAAAGCTCGAAACTAATCTTGTACCCATGATAGATGTTGTCCGTGTGACAAAAGCGCCCTAGCTTGGATCTGAGCTTGATTCGTGGGTTTCCGAACCTACGTGGCACTCCCAACCCCCCCCCAATCTAAGCCAACCATTCACCATCATCACCTTCATCTTCTTCACCATCACCATCACCATAACCTCCATAACCTCCATCACCATCACCTCAGTACCACCACAGCCGCCTCCCTTCACCACAACCTCCGGCAACAACCCACACCGCCGCGCCCCTTTCTCTTCTTCTTCCCCTCTTCTCACCTCCGCTTGAGCCCAGAAACCACAGCGCCAGCTCCTCCTCTCCATCAAAACAGCAAAATTTTCAAACACCAGCATAAATCAAAACAAACCTAAATCCACTAACATGCATTTCTAACTAACCAAATTAAGCAAAATGAACTAAAAGCAAAGAAACAAAACTCAGGAAAAAATGCAGGGGATGGAAGAAATAGGGGAAAACAGAGGTTCTATTGCTGATTATGGTGTTTTTCTCGCCATGTTGAATTTGTGCGAGGGTACGAGGTCACTTGAGTATAGGAAAAGGGTTCATGAGTTCTTGAGAAGATCGAGGTTTCGAGGGGAGGTTGAATTGAACAATAGGTTAATTGGAATGTATGGAAAATGTGGTAACATGAATATTGCACGCAAGGTGTTTGATCGAATGCCAGAGAGAAACATGAGTTCTTGGCACTTGATGATCATTGGATACACTGAAAATAGAGCTGGTGATGATGCTTTGTTAGTTTTTCAGGAGATGAAGGAGGCAGGGATACGGCCTGAGAGTGAAACTTTTGCATTGGTTTTGGCTGCGTGTGCAAGGGAAGAAGCTGTAGAGGAAGGATTATTGCACTTTGAATTAATGAAGGAGTATGGAATTGTTCCCACCATGGAGCATTACATGGAGGTCATTAACATTCTGGGTAATACCAGTCAGTTGAATGAAGCTGAGGAGTTCATTGAGAGTAAGCCATTTCAGCCTAAAGATAACATTTGGGAGGCTCTTCGAAATTTTGCTAGGATTCATGAAGATATGGATCTTGAGGATCGTGTGGAGGAGTTGTTGGCATGTCTAAATCCTTCAAAGGCCATTGCTGATAAGCTTCCAACACCTCCAAGGAAGAAACAGTCTGCAATTAACATGCTAGAGGAGAAGAATAGAGTGGCCGAGAATCGGTGTGCCGTTCCATATAAAGAGGCTGATGAGAAATTGAAGGGTTTGAGTGGCTAGAGGAGGAGCTGGAGCTGTGGTTTCTGGGCTCAGCAGAGGTGAGAAGAGGGGAAGAAGAAGAGAAAGGGGCGCGGCAGTGTGGGTTGTCGCCGGAGGTTGTGGTGAAGGGAGGTGGCTGTGGCGGTGCTGAGGTGATGGTGATGGAGGTTATAGTGGCTGGGAAGAGACAGTGATGGATGGGGATGATGGTGAAGAAGATGAAGATGATGATGGTGAATGGTTAGCTCAGATTGGAGGGGGGTTTGGGAGTGCCACGTAGGTTCGGAAACCCACGAACCAAGCTCAGATCCAAGTCAGGGCACTTTTGTCACACGGACAGTATCTATCATAGGTACAAGATTAGTTTCAAGCTTTCATGGGTACAAATGTCAGCGTTTTCATCTCTCATGGGTATAAATGGTTATTTATTCCTCATCTTCTCTTTTTTTTTTTAAATTCAGTATACCTCCTTTTAGGGGTGGCAACGGGGTAAGTAGGGGCAGATTTTTGCTCTACCTGACCCCGTCCTGCCATACAACAACTCGCATAGAACCCATCCCGCTTCTACTCGCGAGTAGTAAAATGTTGAACCTTAACCCGTCCCGCTCCTACTCGCCCCTATAATTATTAAAATTCAATAAATAAATTAAATTTTAAAATTTATATAACCATCATCACATACATAACATAAATTAAAGTAAAAATTTAAATATGATACAATATTATTAATCATTTACTAATTATTTTACATATATTATATATTAAAATTATATATATTATATATATGCCGGGCGGGTATTTGTCATCCCTATGTCCTCCTCCTCCTTTACGCACGCAGATTCTTCTTCTGTTTCTCCCCATCCTCCTTCTCTTTCGTTATCGTCATCACAAATAACACCAAAATTTTGCTAATGGATTATTTTCTCAATCGAATTGAATGGAATGCAATTTCTAAATTGAATTGAATTGAATTGATAATCTCTAAATTATAGACAGAGGTGTTTCGAATTTGATTTTATATAATAGATTATGTTTCGTTCAGTTAGTACTATACAATTGTTTCACCATGAGTACGTGTTCAGTTCATTATGCAAAAAGCTGTTCAAATTTGATTTTATATAATGGATTATGTTTTGTTCGCTCAGTACTATACAATTATTTTACCATGAGTACGTGTTTCGGTTCATTATGCAGAAAGCTGTTCGAATTTGATTTTATATAATGGATTATGTTTCGTTCACTCAGTACTATATAATTGTTTCACTATGAGTACGTGTTCAGTTCATTATGCAGAAAGCTATTCGAATTTGAATTTATATAATGGATAATATTCCATTCATTTAGTACTATACAATTGTTTTACCATAATAATATGTTCGGTTCATTTCTGTTCTGCACAATTCAAAACTCTTCCTCCTCACTTTCTATTGCTTCTTCACCAGGGAGAGAATGAGAGAAAGACAGAAAAATACAGTAGCAATAACAATAAGGCTGCGTTTGTTTTTTGAGACAGGACAGAATATGACACTGAAACGGAGACAATAGGACGAAGACACTAAAAATTATCTTTTGTGTATTGTGTCTTGTGTTTGGATACGATGGATAAGACACTAATGTAATGTCTAGTATTATATTTGGATACACATGGACAAGACTAAAATATTATATGAAATGACTAAAATAGCCCTGTGATTCTAAATTTTCTACATCAATACAAATTAATTTAATAAAAAATGAGAGTACGTAGGAGTATAGACGGAACTTGAAAAAAAATATTTGAAGAGGAAAAAAATTTTAATAAAAAATATATTAGTATTTATATTAAAATAAAATTTATAAATATAATTATTATATTTTAAAATTTATTATTAATATGTAGGATTATATGGTTAAGATTAACAAAAAAATAAATTTGAGTTTGATTAATAAAAAAATTTGTTTAAGTTAATAAGTCAAATTAATTTTAAATAAAAGTTTAATTTTAAAAAAATTCATTTTTACATGAAAAAATAATTAGTTTTTGCATATAAAAATTTATTTTTATTTAAAAAAAAACTATTTCTTTTGATCTAAAACCTGATTTTTTTATAAAAAAATTATTTTTCTTTAAATTATATAAAATCAATTACAATTTATAAATTATTTTTTAGCATTTTAAAAGATCAAATTTACTTTTGATAATATTTATCTTTCAAAAGTTTCAAGATTAATTATTTTTGTTATTATTTTTATTACAAATCAAATAATATAATATAAGGTTAAAATGGTATTGAAGTAAAACGATAAAAAGAAAAGAATTATCTACCCCCAATAAAAAGTATCTCTGAACAACGCAATAGGAAAAATAAGAAGGGGTAAGAGTGGAAAAAAAGGAAAACAAAATTTATAAAATTATCCGTGTCCACTCTTCCAAATCCCGTGTCCACTCTTCCAAATCCCGTGTCCATCATTGTCCTTCGTGAAAGAGTGGACACAAAAGTATAAAAAACTGTCTCAGAGACAATATGTTTACTGTCCATGTCTCTGCTTCCAAACACTTTTTAAACAAGTGTTGTCCATGTCTCCGTGTCCTACCCCCGAAAACAAACGCTACCTAAAAGAATGACGATAAGGAGAAAACGCGTAAAGAAGAAGGAACGAGAAAAAGAAGGAGGAGAATGAGGAAAAGGAGGAACGCGAAGAAGAAGGCGAGGAAGAAGAAGACGCTTCGTGCATAAATGAGCGTGAGAAGCACGGGAAAAAGAGAGAAGAAGCGTAGGAAAGAAGAAAAACAGAAAAAGCGCGTACCTAAAATTTCTTGGATGAGATTGGATGTCAAAATTGCTTGGATGTGGAGAATATCTCTAAAAGAAATAAATTTCAGTTATTGATTATGGCTAATATTATTTAGAGTGATTATTCAAATCAGTCTTTGAAAATTTTAAAAACAACATTTTAGTCCTTCAAAAAGATTAACACTAGAACAATTTCTAATATTTTTTTTTACGTCAAACTGTGTTTGGTTGGTATTCTTTAGATACAGAGACACAAACATAAATACACAAGTAGATATAAACACAGATGTACACAAATTTTTTTATTATATTTGGTGATGTTATACAAGACACAAATTCTGTAATTTAAATGTCTATTTTATCTTAAACATGACCACTACTGCCAGTATTGTTATTTCCACCATTAATGTTAATTTTTCAACTTTAGTCCAAATTAATATCATCAACAAAATTTAATCATTATGTCAATAATTTAAATTAAATAATGAAATAGAGTAAAAAAAATTTAGTAATTATCTTTTAAAAATCAAACACTAATCCACAATAAAAAAAATAAACAAAAATAAAGATGAGAAGGATGTAATGAGAGTTGAAGAAAATGCAGATCTAACAAAAATAAAAGAAAACAGAAAGAGTTGGAATAGATTTGAAAATTTATGGTGAAAAAATCGTGAGACCGTGGCTGTGAAGCAATGAGACCCATCACCACCATGAGACCCATGACAGCGATGGTAGGGCGACGCGATTTGCAATGCTAGGTTGCAAGAGGTGGATGATGATGGCTCTGCAACAGCACAACGATGCGATGACAGTTTTAATGGTGGGCGATAGATCTTGAGGAGTGGCAACAACGGTGGTGGTAGAGGGAGGAGTGATTGAGGGAAGAGGATATAGTTAGAAGCAGAAGAAGATGGAGGAAGGAAGAGGGGATGAAAGAATGAAAGAGAGGAAGAAATGTTATTAAGGTTCAGATGAACAAATTGGTCCCTATCCTTACCACCAACACGACGCCGTTTAAGGGTATAGCGCACAAAACGCATCGTTGAGGTGGCAGAGTGAAAGTCACCGTTTCTCCCTCTCCCTCCTTCTTCGATAGCAAGCAAAAAAACAAACACACCCGCTCTCTGTTTTCTCTCTGTTTATCTAAGCTAGAGACACCTAAACTCAGAGGAAAGAAAAACCCTCTTTCACCTCAATTCGAGGTTGTGTTCAAATAAATTGGACATGGGAGTAATGGCAATGGAGGAAACTGGAAGCAGTAGCATCGATGATGGCAACGGCACCACCATGACCATGATCGATGAGACCTACGAGTCCTCGACGTTGAGGTTCTTCAATTTCATCAATGGGAAAACCAAAGAGGACGAGCGCAAGAGCTCAGCTATGGTTCGATATTGCCATAGAACTGACCGACCACAATCAAAACCCGTATGAAACCCAACCCATCCTGAGACCCACCAACCTCTTCTTCCCCATCAAATTTGCAGACCAAGACACCATTGTCACCAAAGATGACCTTTAGTCACTCGCTACAAAGAGTCAAGACCAAGCCTCATGCTCCGCGCCCATTACCATCATCAGATGCCATGGTTGCTATCACATGGATGTTGACGCGTATGGACGTTGCCGCGCCTCCGCCGGTAACTTTCATCACCACTGCCAAGCGTGTCACCACTGTTGCCACTACCACTGCCAGACCTTGAACCATCGTCGCCACTGCCCCCTGCCATAGACGTGTTTGCAAGGCATTTGCCTCACCTGCGACCCCTTATCGGCAAACCGCACACTGGTTATGCTCTGATGGTGACATCGGACCGAGTGGCGCTACAAGAAAAACACTGAATACTGTCAGATTTAGCAGCAGATTTACCTTTAGATTTGGAAATAAATTCGTCGAATGGTAAATTCGCTGATATTTGGAGAGAAAAAATCGGCACGATCATTATTGTTGAAATTATCAGTGGATTTATCCGCCAGTAAAACTCAACTAATGGAATACTACGTTTTGGTCACGCGCAATGCATTACGGTCGGATTTATCCGCCAGTAAATCCTATGGTAAATTTGTCCTAAATTAAAATCGTGCGCCATCTCCTCATATTTTGAGAGACCCTCTCTCTCTCTCTCTCTCTCTCTCTCTCTCTCTCTCTCTCTCTCTCTCTCTCTCTCTCTCTCTCTCTCTCTCTCAACCCCAAACCACCTCGACAGCCCCCTCTGGCAGCATTGATGCTATCAACAGTCTCCGAAGACTGCATGGACTCCTTATGTCATGTTGGTCGCTCTGTAGCTGCTATTTTCGTTGTTCCTGTTGTTGCTCCCTATGTCGCGGGACCTCCCTCCTTCCTCCCTCCTTCCTCCCTCCAGGTAGGTTGTCATCCTCTCTTTTCCTATTATTTTTATGCAATTGTTTAAAAAATTCCTAATGCAACTTGCCAGTTGGTCACTGCGGTCGTTACTGTGCTGTACGTGCTGTCATTACACCAGAAAATTTCTCTGTGCCACTACTATTTTTAGGTAACTCACTCATCACTAGTTAGTTTAGAGTAGTTAAATTCTACACCTTAATTTATGGTGTATGTTTCTGTTCTTGTTTTATTTTAATTTTGTTCTATTTTTATTAGATTTTAGAATTTGTTCTGATTTTTTTTATTCTTATTTGGATTTTAGGATTTAATTTGAGTTTATTGTTTTATTTTAATTTTGAAATTTCTGATTTTTGAATTCATTATTTTCTGTACGATTTCAATTCTAGTTTGTTCTTAATTTGTTATGTTCCTCATTTTTGTTATATTTTTAATTTGTTCTTGATTTTTGGTTGAGCTTTTTTTTGCAATTTTTCATTGTTCTCCAATTATTGTTTGCTGTTCTTGATTCTTAATTTTAGTTATGTTTTGTTATTGTTAGAATTCTCTGTTGTAATTTTATTTTTTTTATATTTCTGTTGTTTAAGTGTGAGAATGTTAGTGAAAAGATTTGTATTTTGATAAAATGTTGACGAGACATATATAATTATTTATTTAGTTTTAATATGCCTCTATACAATTACCGACAAGATTTATATCGTTAAATTTATTTTGACAGTAGATTATATTATCAACGAATTTTTTTGGTAAATTCACAGGTAAATCAGACGATATTCAACAAATTTCTTGTAGTGTGACCTGAAATATATCCTAAATCTAATATGAAAATAACACTGAATGAAAATAATAAATTTAAACCTGCTAAAATATATCTTAATTCTAGGTCAAATTTTAGATCGAATCGAATTTTGTGTACCCCTAGCTACTATACAAAATACTAGTTAACAAAAGTATTATTGAAAATTAGAACACGATATCTACTATGAAATGAAAAAGAATATTTAAAGATCTGAAATATTTTTAGATATGCCTTTAATAACTAGTTTTTTTTTACTAGAAAATAAAAAACAACCAAACAAAAAAGAAAAATAAAGTCGTAAGGGATTAAGAAGGTGTAGAATAGTTTGGTTGGATACTATTTTTAAACTTCTTTTATGCCAATGGAAGCTCTGCATGTTAAAAATGATATTTCATTTTCATTTTTGTCATGGTATCTGCCACTATATTTGTATTTCTCAAAATCAAATGAATATCAATGCACCATTTTTAAGTCATGATATTTTATAATAAAATTAAAAGTCTTTAGACAATCCATTTCACAAATACATCTCGTTATCCCAGATCTCGAACTAAAAAAATATCTCTAAATAACAAACAATTTTTTAAAAAATATTATTACTCTCAATTATTCTCAAACCATTTTATTATTAATTTCTATTCCAATCTCGGTTAACATAGATAAAACTAATATCCCCATAACCAAAAACAATTTCTTATTTGTAAGTCGGGTTATTCCTTAAACATCGAAAGTCAGATTTGATATTTGGATTCTATACAAATGATTTCTTTCTTTTTACAAAATTACTGAAACCTATTATTTTATATAAAAGTAGGATGTGATTAAAAAATTTATTATTAAATTAGTTATTATATCTTCGTATAAATACATATAATATTAACTTATTTTAATATATATTTTATATATTATTTTAAATTGATTATATTATTTATATATAAAAAATTAATAATCAAATTAATCATTCTTAAAAATATATATATTAAAATAAAAAATAAATTAAAAAATATGTGTATTTTTATAAAATATAAAATAATTTATTTTTAATATGTATATAATATTTTTTATTTTATAAATTTAATAATTAATATTTTATTTTCACTTAATATAATTATAGAGTAAAGTATCGTTTTTGTCCCCAACGTTTGGGGTAAATCCTATTTGTTTCCCTAACGTTTAAATCGTTATATTTGTATCCCTAACATTTGTAAAAGTGATTCAATGTTATCCTGTCGTTAATTACACATCATAAACGCTTTAGTTTGAGTTTTAAAAATCTCTTCTTGAAGTTAGAATACAAATGTCTAGGATAAAATCGATGATCCATTGCGAAAAATAGCTCATCAAAAGTTGAAACTAATTCCTACAACATTTATATAATTCACTTTTCTAGGGACATAATTGAATCTAAATACAAATAATGAGTATAATATTAAAATCAAACACATTCAAGTGAGACCTAACTGAGAATGAATAGATACAAGTGAGAATAATTAAAAAATATAATCTGATTTGTTAGTATAATTGATAGTAGAATAACATTGAATCACTTTTATAAACGTTAGAGATACAAATATGACAATTTAAACGTTAGGGACACAAATAAAACTTACCTCAAACGTTGAAGATAAAAACGATACTTTACTCTTTTTGGCTCAAACTAATCAAACATCCAATTTAACAAAGGACATAAAAAGACAAGAAAAACGGTGCATATATTATTTACTTTTATATATATAAAGAATTTATTATTTCTATTTTTGATTCTATCCATAATTTTTTTGCATCATATATTTGAATGAAAGTAAAACAATTATGTTAATCAATATCAGTATTTATACATATCAAAATATAAAATATATATTAAAATAAATTTAATTATACATATATTTATATATAAATATATAATAATTAATTTGATAATTAATTTTTAAGATACATATACCATTCTTAATTATACATATTGTTATGTAGGTAACTTAAGATAGGTGGATTGGACTTGTAAAATTGGCCCAAGTGTTGCTGGAGGGGGGTCTCCGACATGGTTCGCGTCCGGGAGCTGCCATTCGAGTTGTGTGTATGAAAGAATGAGGGGATGGTACCTGCAAAGACACTCCGATGCCTAAGTCAGCAAGGAGTTAAGCAGGTTTAGAATATATTGGAATTTAGAGATACCTGGGAGGTGTCAGTATTTTTATAGTGGTGATCCAATAACCACCATTGGAGTAGTTCTACCTTTCAAGGTGGATAACCGTCCCTTTATCTTAGGGTAATTGTGATATGGCTCCTGGAAGTGGGTTGAGAGATTTTAGGGGCAGTTACTTATTTGAATAAGTGTTATCTGTCAGCTATCCTTCGAGCCCGACTTTTTTGAAGTGGAATCTGTGTTGAATCCGACCTCTTCTAATAAAATCGGTGGGTGGCAAAGGTCAATCTTTGGATTGGGATTTTTAGTGTATTTGGACTTGGGCTGATGGTTTCAGTGGCTAAGAGAAGGGGGGTTGAATCTTAGCCCCTTTTTTTCTTGATTACACTTTTTGGTCTTTGAGGAGACTTTTCTGTTTTTGTCTCGTCCCTAGCCACGAGACTTTTTATTTTTGTCTCGCCACTTGGCATGAGATATTTTTTATTTTAGCTCCTATACAACAGAAACAGAAATGGAATAGTAGAGAGAGAAGATTACACCCAGATATATCCTGGTTCAGCTGCTAAGTGCAATGCAGCCTACATCCAGTCTCCATCACAATAATGATGGAATTTCACTATAATCATCCAGATTACAAACTGTAAAGTGCTAACCCAACTTACAAGGGGATTCCCACAGAATCATGAAACACAACATAGATGAACAAAGGAACTCTAAGACATATATGGCTTTTTCTTTTAATTCTGCACTCTCTGCCTTTTTCCGCCCTATGGCTTTTTCATACAAACCTCACTGTTTGCCTTTTTCTATGAGACTCAAGACGTGACAAAATTAAACAGAAAAATACTAAACAGAATACATTGAAAGAGAAGAAAATCTGTAAGCTTAGGTAGCTATGAGACTTCTGTGCCTTGCACTCTCACTTTCTTCCCTTGAATCAAACAGTAACTGTTCACCCTTTTTTATAGAGAGGAGAAGCCTTCACAGTTGAAACCAAAACCAAGCTTAACTTCTTTTCCTTCAAAACAGAACCGGTTTGGCCACAGAGAGAGAAAGGCAACTCATGCAAAACTCAACATGCAAATACCTCTAGTTCTTCCTTGGTCATCACTCTTCATCAATCCGAGCGCTCCATCCTTGGCTTGCTCTCCAAGATGGATTTCTGGCCCTTGATACTTCATGATGATGATGGCTTCATCTGCTCCAATCCCTGCCTCTTCCATCACTTCGCCACTCTAGCTACTTCCTATGGTGGTTGAGCAGAATCAGAGACAAGCCATGCCTCCAAAGTTCTCCTACTTGCTGGCCGAATCTCCTTCTTTCTTTTTGAGTATGAGGGACCTAAGATTACCTCACCAAATCTTGCCACTTTTGGTGATAATCTTAGCCACAGCATACTTTTATTGTGTTATGTTTTCTTGCCATCATCATGATGGTCTTGAGACGTGCTCCATCTCCTTTTCGGTGAGTAGGTGTAGCTCCCATGGCTTCCATTGTTTTCTGGTTAATGACCGAAGAGAAGAAAGAGATGAGAGAGAAGAAACAATCTTGGAAGAAAAGCAATTTAATGAAATAAACAAAATTAATTGAGAAGAGATTGCTTTTACTTCCCTTAGGTGGAGTAGCGTGAAGCATAATGATTTCCATCAAATCAAAGTCATATTCTCTCTCATGTTTCCAATGCTTAGCAAATTAAATTTGAAATCCATCCAAAGAGTGAGATTGAATCCGTTGAAAACATTTGAAGCTTTGTTTTCTTTGCTTCATGGTTTCGGACCATGCATGAGGATAATTTTTGGGCTTGTATCAATAATGGATAAAGCTGGCCCAATTAATAAAAATGATTTCAACCATGAGCAAATGATAACATTTGCTTTCCTGATGAATTTTTGGATCAAGCATTAGATTACTAAACATAGTTGGGCTTTGGAGCAATGAAATTTATTCTGGCCCAATAAGTATCACAACAATTCAGCTACACTTATCATAAGCATTAAACCAAAGCTGAATGTAATTGAACTTTCACCAGAATTTTGTTTTCGACCCAATGTTAAAACCTGTAACAAAATTATTAATTAATATATGTTAAGTGAGAATCAAATTAATAATTTTGTATTTAATTATTTAAATAATGTTTAGTCATCACAAATATTAATTTAGAGTTTTCCAAACTCATCACGGGCCATAGTGTTGGGCCAGGGTATGAACAGTGCCCCTACTCGAATCCGATCTCTTTTACTTATGAGTTGGATTCGAGTATTTGAACTCGGGTTTGTAGCCGACGTGATTTAAATTTCTCAACCGTCGTGTCTAATCAAACATCGCGTCCGTTAGAGTTTTCGTATTTACACGTGGGAGCAGTTACATTGGTAACGGCGCATTTCCTTAATGATTGCATCAATTTACCCTTATTCCCCCTGGCATGTTATAAATACTTTTCCCTCTCTTTTCTCTATTTTCTTTCATCTTCTGAAATTTTCCTGCCTACAATCCTTGTTCTTTCCAAAGACAAACTCTTTAACCTTCCTTCTTGGAGTACTTTGTCGCTGTTGTACCTGCTACTCTTGGCTTTTGCGAACAAAGGTTAGTCCTTTTCTTCTCCTCTTCCGTCATTTATGTTGGCGCTTGCTTTGTATATTTAGATGACGTTTGCGTGTTCTTGGTGATGTTTAGTCCCTTAGCGAGTCTGTTCGTTGGTCTAGTGATTCGGTTCTTCATTTTGTTTTGAAGTGAGGCTGCTTTGGTCTTTTAGAAGTCCTGTTTTTTATGTTTTTTCATTTTTCTTTGTAGGTCTTATCGCTTTTTTACCTACTTCTTTTTATCGGAAAGATGTCTTCTCATATCCTTAAGTCTCTATCGAAGTGGGTAGATGATTCTTGAGGAGGAGCTTTTAGTGGATACCGACTACCTTTCTGAACTTCGTGTTCATCATAGGATTCGTAGCTTACAGGCTGATGAGCCTAAGTATGAGTTGTTGGCCCCGGATCCTGGAGACCGGGTTTGCTGTGGGAGGGTCGCTGATTCTGACCCTCACTTTTTCTTCATGTATGACTACTTTTTCTATCTTTTTCACCTGACCAAGCCGTTTAGCGGATAAAGTAATAAGCAGCAATGGATCTCTTTCCGGGCTATTCAAGGTCGGAAAATTTTTTCTATTTTTGACGATTCTTTCCATGACTTTAAAAACTTCTACTTCAAAGTTCAAGCTGTAGAGGGTCACAATCCCTTTTTTCTTGATGAAAACTCCAACTCCCGATTTTCTCTCTATTGGTTAGAGGCCTCTCCTGTAGAGAAATATGACCTGGATGATTTGGATGAGGTAGAGGAGGCTGTGGTGGGATTTTTCCGAGATGCTTAGGGGGGCCCCAATTTGGACACCAAGAAATTTCTCTTGGGCTCTTCGAGTTTTGTGCGGACCCAACTAGGTAGCTTTTTCTTTTTGTAGAATAGCTCCCAACTTATGATACTTTTTTGACTTGTAGATTAATTGCTTGTTTTCTCTTTTTAGAGATGGTGAAGAGTGGATCCAGCGCTTCCTACCAGAAAGTTCAGGATGCCAAGAGAAGGGCCCGGGCCCAGGCTGATGCTGCGAGAGCTGCTGGTGTTCTTCCTCCTCCTTCTCCTCCTCCTCGTGATCTGGGGACCTCTTCTCGTCCCATTATGGTAACTTCTACCTCTGATTCTTCTCTTCCTCCTCCTATCCCTCCAGTCTGACCTCCCTCCGAGCCCGAGAAGAAAAAGCGCAAGACCTTGGAGTCTGGCTCTTCTCCTTTTGGGGAGGCCAATTTTGATGGTCCTAAATTCATTCGGAATCACATCTTCCTCCATACTCAAATTAGTATGGATGATGCTTCGCTTCGAAACCATCTTCAGATTATGGTTCGGGGGAGTGTTCGGACAACTGGTGTCTATACTGCTCTTCTTGATATTTTAGACAAAACTCCTCTTAGTTCTTTGGGTTCTTCCCAAAATGTTGTGGAGGAGCTAGAGGGAAGAATTGTCCTTTATCAAGAGAAAGAGAAGAGGCTTCAGGAGGAGGTTTCCGGGTTGAGGGAGGAGCGGGCTTGACTACAGGAGAGGAAGAATAAGCTGATGGCTCTTTGTGCTATGGCGGAGGGCCTCAAGGAGAAGACAGAGCAAAACTATGTTAAGCTTTTTTCTGAAAATATTGACCATCAGAAGCAATTGGAGTTGAATCGGGAGGCCTATCAGGACTTGGAGGATTCTGTAGCGGAGAGCTCGGAGGAGGCGTGGAGGATATTCGAGGAACAGGTCGGAGTGATTGCCCCTGACTTGGACCTTTTTCCCCTTCATCCTGATAAGATTGTAATTGATGGAGCTCTTGTCTCCCCTCCTCGTCCCAAGACGGATTCCGAGCTGAAGACTCGAGGGCAAAGGCTTATTGATTCTCCTCCCCGTGAGGAGCAACCGAAAGGAACCCTGCCGAGTTCTTCAGAGGTTTCGACTTCTGCTGCTGAAAAGACCGCTCCGACCACTCCTGATGCAGATCTGAGCTCCCTTCCTATTGGTGATTCCCCTCTACCTTTCCAGTGATTTAGCTATGTTAGGGCGCGGCTTGTGGGCCCTTCTTTGAAAAATTTTTACTTCTTGTGTCTGCGATGGTTGCTCCTTGACGTTAGGATTTTTGCTAGTAAAGAATTTTATAAAAATAGTCGCGTTGTAGATATAAATTCTAAACCAACAGAAATCCCTTCGTGCAAACGTTTTGGTTGTCACAAGTAACAAACCCCTAAATAAATTGATAACCGAAGTATTTAAACCTCGGGTCGTCTTCTCAAGGAATTGCAGGGAGGTATGTTCTTATTATTGGTTATGAGTTTGTAAATTGGGGGTTTTAAGAATGAGGGGCAATTATGATAAATGACGAATAAAATAAATGAACGACTGTAAAATAAACTCTTGGCAAGGTATGAGAAATTAAAAGTCCTATCCTAGTTATCCTTATCAATTGTGATGAGAATTGGATTTTTCTCCCACTTTGTTAACCTCTAACTATGAAGGTAAGTTAAGTGGATGAATTAATTCGAATCCTCAAGTCCCAGTCTTTCCTTGGGAAAAGTTAGAGTTATTGGATCTCGAATCAATTCTTGAAGAATTCCAATTTTCAATCAACAATGAGTTTGATAATTCAAGAGTTACCAATTAATCAACCAGAGCCAAAAGGTAGAAAATCTAAATTAAAATCATTTATCTGAAAACTTCTCAGTAATGTATATTAAATAAGAAAATCAATCCTAACATGGAAAGTTCATAAGCCAATTGGGCAACACAATTCAGATACAAATGAAAGCATCAGAGTAAATAAACATAAAAGAGAAAATAAATAAAAAGAACATTGAACCTGAGATAAAGATGAAATATTCCTAATTTCTAAAAATCCTAATCCTAAATCCTAAGAGAGATGATAGAGCTTCTCTCTCTAAAAACTACATCTAAATCCTAAAAAGTGAATTATGAGTCTAATCTGAAGTGTCCCCTTCATTCCTCCACTTTGCAGCTTTAATCTGTGTTTTCTGGGCTTGAAACTGGGCCGGAAATAGCCCAGGATTCGCTGTTTGCGAAATCTGCCACGCTGATTTTCGCAGATGCAACGTGTCTGCGTGGATGACGCATTCACGTCGCCTATCTGTACGGCCACTATGGCAAATTATATATCAAATCGAAGTTTCGGACGTTAGCTTTCCAACGCAAGTGGAACTGTGTCATTTGGACCTCTGTAGCTCAAGTTATGGCCATTTTAGTGTGAGAGGGTCAGGCTGACAGCTTTGCAGTTTCTCCAACTTCTTGTATTCCTTCCACTTTTGCATGCTTCCTTTCCATCCTCCAAGCCATTCCTACCCTATAATATCTGAAAACACTTAACACACATATCAAGGCATCTAATGGAAATAAGAGAGGATTAATAATAAGCAAATATAAGATCAAAGAAGCATGTTTCAATCATAGCACAAAATCAGGAAGAAAAATGTAAAACATGCGAATTATATGAATAAGTGAGTAAAGAGTTGATAAAAACCACTCAATTGAGCATAAGATAAACCATAAAATAGTGGTTTATCAACCTCCCCACACTTAAACAATAGCATGTCCTCATGCTAAGCTCAAGAGAAACTATACAGAGATGAAGAGGAATGATAGAATGTATGAGATGCAACTTATGAATGCAACTAAATGCAAAAATGTTTCTACCTACTTGGTGAAAAAGTAAATAAATCTTTCAAGAATAAATATGAACTTGATTTCACTAATTCAAATCACAAAATACAATACAAATAACTTGCAAGAAGAAGATAGCTCATAAAAGCAGGGAACATAGAATTAAGCACTGAACCCTTACTTGGTAGTGTATATCACTCTAACTCTCAAGTATCTAGGGTCAATTCTCTCAATTTTCTACTAATCTTGCTTTCTCTAGCTTGCTCTTCATTTAACAATCAACAAAAATTTAATGCACCAATACACAAATCAAGAGGTCTTTTAAGGGTTGTAATGGGGTTAGGGTCAAGGTATGATTGTATTTGGCCAAGTGGACTAAAATTTGAATCCTTAATTAACATAAACTTTCCACCTAACTTAAGACAATCCATTCAATTAAAATGCAAAATCTAACTTCCCATTAACTGTGCTTTCCACATGTTTGTGCATCCTAAGATTGAGTTTAGTACATATGCATTAATACCAACACTTACTTTGGGGCATTTTGTCCCCTTTTATTAATTGCTCTTTTCTTTTTCTTTTTTTTTTTATTTTTTTCAATGCATATGATTAAAGTATTGAATGCAATAATATGTGCTCAACTATTATTTTGCACATTTTCACTAAAATATACAACGCCCAATTATTCAAACCAAATAATTTCAAACCCAACTTCCCCACACTTAAATCATGAGCACATTTACTAGTCTAAGCTAACCAAGGATTCAAATTAAGGACATTATTGTTTTTCGCTTAGAGTTAGTAATGAGCTAAAGTAAAGAACAAATGGGTATATTAGGCTCAAATTGGTTTGCAAAGGATAATGAAATGGTAAGGCCATATGGGTATGTAAGCTTAGTGAAACAAATGCCTCAATCATATCAGTGCATGCATACATCAAACAATGGAAATATAGAATTAAGCAAGACAAAAATCACAATTTTAGAGAGAGAAACACACATCAAAAATAAAATATTGGTTGATAGAATGCAACCAATCAAATAGGCTCAAAATCTCACTGGTTTTGTGTGTTCGAGCTCTAAGCTATGTTCCAAAATAATATTTCTTCAAACAAGTTTTTCAAAAAGTTTTATTCAAATTAGTGAAATACTATAAAATTTTCTTGAAAAAGAAAATATTACTTTAACCAAGTGGTAAAATATTCACACAAAAATAAACATGCAATCAAACATGCAAATGCAACAATGAAAAACAAAAATTGGTGTTGAGAAGGGACTAACTAACCCGTGGAGATCGGTATCGACCTCTCCACACTTAAAGATTGCACCGTCCTCGGTGCATGCTGAGATGTGCAGGTGGATGGGGGTTGTAGTTCCTCAGCTAGTGCTCTCTTGTGTTCCTTTCCTTGCCAGTGGTTTGGGAGTAGCTTTCTCTCTTTACCCTTCTTGGTGGCCATCCTGAAAGGGGAAAAAGGAAAGTAACAAGTAAAGCTAGGGGATCCAGCAAGGAAGAGAGCGGGAAAGGTGGTAATCAATGCACAATAAAGAAGAATGATGTTAACACATGGTCATGACTACATGTGAAAAGTCATCAATGGAAATATAGTAAGTGCATGTGATGACAGTTAAATGCAAGATGTTTATTGGCATGCTGGCAAAGGCATGAGTAGCATAGATCAAGCATTCAATATCCAAGTTAGATTACCAAGTCTTTCGAACTAACAATCATGTTTGTAATAACAATTATATTTAATTAATAAAATATAAAAAGGGTTTTGTGAAAAGCAAGCATTTATAGTAATAGATTAAAAGAAATCTTAAAAATAGTGCACAATGCCATACGGGCGTTTTCACAAACACATAGCATGCATGGTAAATAAGCTATTTGAAAGTATTAAATTGAACATGCAAGTATCCCTTTAAAAAGTAATACATAATTGTCAAATAATCCACAAAAATATAGAAAAAACAATGACCCAAATGAAATTCCAACACCAATGAAAATAATGCAATGAATGAAAGTATGCAATTAAGTAAAAGAAAATGAAAGATAAGAGAAATGAGAAGGGAAAGAAGGAAAGAAGAAGTAAGTAAGAAAGGAGGGAGGAAAAATTAGGATTGGGGAAGAAAAGATAAAATATTTTGCCATATTAGGTTAAGGTGTGCGATGCTGGCGACGCGGACGCGTGGGTGATGCGGCCGCGTGGTGCGCAATAAGGTCAGGCGACACGGACGCGTGGGTCACGCGATCGCGTCACTTGATTTGTGCTAGTGGCGCGAGTGCAGCCTCGCATTCGCACAACTCTCTGTTTGAATTGCATTTTGCCAAAAATCTGGGTGACGCGATCGCGTGGATGGCCATTTTTGAAAGATGACGCGGCCGTGTGGGGTACGCGTTCGCATGGGAGGGCTTGGGCTTCTAGCATGAGTCCAGCCCAATTCCAGTACAACTTTCGGCCATGCACCTTTTTGACGTCGATTTTCATGGCACGCGGCCGCGTGGGAGGCCAAAGTTCCACATGACGCGGTCGCGTGAGCGACGCAGTCGCGTGGAGTCAAATTATGCTAATGGCGCACCTCCAGCCACGCTCTAGCGTGACTCTCTGTTCAATTCTTTTCTTTCCAACGCACTAGTGACGCGGACGCGTCAGCGACGTTGCCGCGTCGCGTGCGTATTTTCCTTTTTTTATTATGAAATTATGCAGTATGCAATATGCAGTGTTAATGTAGATGCTATGAAAACTTCCAGGTTCAATGAAAATAAAAAAAAATAAAAAAATAAACAACACGAAATAAGATTGAAAAAGAACGATCATACCATGGTGGGTTATCTCCCACCTATCACTTTTAGTTAAAGTCCTTAAGTTGGACATTTGGTGAGCTCCTTGTCATGGTGGCTTATGCTTGTACTGATCCCAGAATCTCCACCAGTGTTTGTACTTCCAGTAGCCTCCGGGGTCCCAAACTAAGCATGTAAAGCCCTTAAGAAGCTTCAAACAGATTCTTAGGCTCCCGGGGTGACAAATGTCAGAACAGATTCCAGGATTCCAAACCTTACTTTTACACCCGTTTTTGTCTCGATCTGCATTTTTCCAGCCGGGTGAAGGGTGATCTGAATTCTCACTGCAGCGACTAAACAGCTTCCTAGACCCATTCAGTTGAGCTTTACACCAACCTTTGCCTTTAAACTTAAAGCTTCCAACCATAATGAACCTTGCAGGACAATTCTTACCACTGACCATCTTCTTCTTACTTTTAATGCCACAAAGAGCTCTAAGTTGACCATCCGTCTCCAGTAGTCCGTATTCAAGTGGAATTAGAAAGCTAAAGGATATGAATTTTACCCACTTGAATGTTGTGAAGGATGATGGCAACTTAGGGGGAGGTGTTTTTAATGAACGTGCAAGCTCTACTTCCTTGTGCTCTCCTCTGACATCTTCCACCTCTTTGCAAGCTTCTTCAATTTCAACCTCTTCCTCTTGGTAGCTTTCTTCTAATTTAATCTCTTCTTTATTGCGCACCAAGGGCATGGGAGGTTGTGCCTCTTCTTCTTGAATCTCCATCTCTTGATTAACCTCTTCCAAGTCTTCTATTATGACATGCCTTGGAGGTTTTACACCCTCCTCAGCATCAATTTCAAATATCTTGGAAGGAGGCTTTATGACTTGAATTTCCCATGGAGGTTCTGCATCTCCTAAGTCTTCAACCGCTTCTTCCTCTTCAACAAATATGGCTTCTTCTACTTGTTCCAGTACAAAGTCATGCTCCTTACTGTCCACTGGAGTTTCTAGTGTCTCCTTCATGCTATGTTCTTCATTAGATTCTCCACATGAAGCCATTGGGGTTCTTTGAGTGTCCGAACGTCTAGAAGGTAATTGATTTATTGCTTGCTCCAATTGATGAAGGGTTGCATGAATTGATCTACTGTTTCCTTGAGACGATCCCTTGACTCTTGTTCCATTTCAATAGCATAACTGGGATCATCTTGCTCTTGGATTGATGGATGTGGGTGCTCTTCCATGGATGGTGGTGATGGGATGGGTGGTGATGGAATGGGTGGATCATTATATGGTTGAAAAGGAAGTGCACTAGAGCTTGAGAGTTGATTGTTGAAGGTATTCGGTGGTCCGATTTGGGTGACCAGAGCTTGTATAGTAGAGTTTAAATCAGCAAATACTTTCTCCATGGAGGTTTGGGGTGGATAGGAGGATTCATTTTGATAATGATAAGGAGATGGTGTATATTGAGGTGGTGGTTCTATGTATGGTTCATTTGGCTCATAAGGTGGTTGGTATGGTAGATATGGATTAGGGTTATACGGAGGTGTTTGGTGGAAAGGAGCTTGTGAGTATGCTGGTTCAAAATTATATTGAGGAGGAGGGGGTTCATAGGCATATGGTGGGTCTTGTTGGTAGTCAATAGAGTGCTCACCATAGCCATTGCCTTGATACGCATCACAGAACAGTTGTTGATAGTCCATTGGAGGTGGTTTTTGCCATGAGGGTTGATCAAATCCTTGTGGCTCCTCCCATCTTTGATTGTTCCAACCATGGTGCATGTTGTCATTATAATCTCCTCTTCCTGCAACATAATTATAACCAGACTCATAGCCAAAGGGGTGAGAGTTCATAGTAGTGAGAGATAATAAAAACAAAAACTAACAAAAAAGGAAATTTTTTTTGAAAAATATTTACAATAACCAATAATAAGGCACACGTTTGCAATTCCCCGGCAACGGCGCCATTTTGACGTTAGGATTTTTGTTAGTAAAGAATTTTATAGAAATAGTCGCGTTGTAGATATAGATTCTAAACCAACAGAAATCCCTTAGTGCAAACATTTTGGTTGTCACAAGTAACAAACCCCTAAATAAATTGATAACCGAAGTATTTAAACCTCGGGTCGTCTTCTCAAGAAATTGCAGGGAGGTATGTTCTTATTATTGGTTATGAGTTTGTAAATTGGGGGTTTTAAGAATGAGGGGCAATTATGATAAATGACGAATAAAATAAATGAACGACTGTAAAATAAACTCATGGCAAGGTATGAGAAATTAGAAGTTCTATCCTTGTTATCCTTATCAATTGTGATGAGAATTGGATTTTTCTCCCACTTTGTTAACCTCTAACTATGAAGGTAAGTTAAGTGGATGAATTAATTCGAATCCTCAAGTCCCAGTCTTTCCTTGGGAAAAGTTAGAGTTATTGGATCTCGAATCAATTCTTGAAGAATTCCAATTTTCAATCAACAATGAGTTTGATAATTTAAGAGTTACCAATTAATCAATCAGAGCCAAAAGGTAGAAAATCTAAATTAAAATCATTTATCTGAAAATATCTCAATAATGTATATTAAATAAGAAAATCAATCCTAACATGGAAAGTTCATAAGCCAATTGGGCAACACAATTCAGATACAAATGAAAGCATCAGAGTAAATAAACATAAAAGAGAAAATAAATAAAAAGAATATTGAACCTGAGATGAAGATGAAATATTCCTAATTTCTAAAAATCGTAATCCTAAATCCTAAGAGAGATGAGAGAGCCTCTCTCTCTAAAAACTACATCTAAATCCTAAAAAGTGAATTATGAGTCTAATCTGAAGTGTCCCCTTCATTCCTCCACTTTGCAGCCTTTAATCTGTGTTTTCTGGGCTTGAAACTGGGCCGGAAATAGCCCAGGATTCGCTGTTTGTGAAATCTGCCATGCTAATTTTCGCAGATGCGACGTGTCCGCGTGGATGACGCGTTCGTGTCATCTTTCTGTACGGACACTATGACAAATTATATATCAAATTGAATCCCCGGACGTTAGCTTTCCAACGCAAGTGGAACCGCATCATTTGGACCTCTGTAACTCAAGTTATGGTCGTTTTAGTGCGAGAGGATCAGGTTGACAGCTTTGCAGTTTCTCCAACTTCTTGTATTCCTTCCACTTTTGCATGCTTCCTTTCCATCCTCCAAGACATTCTTGTATGGCCCTTTCCAATTAGCAGCGAGCTTTCCTTCCCCTGACTTGTTGACGCCGATGTCATTTCTGATCAAAACCAAGTCGTCGGGGATGAAGCTTCTTTGAATGACTTTCTTATTGTATCTATTTGTCATCCTTTGCTTCAATACTGCTTCCCTTATCTGGGCTTGTTCTTGGACTTCAGGGAGTAGCTCGAGTTCCTCTTTCTGTGGCTGAATGTTGCTAACCTCGTCGTAGAATCTCACCCTTGGACTTTGCTCACTGATTTCAACTGATATCATGGCTTCTATGCCATAAGCAAGTTGGAAGGGTGTTTCTCCTGTGGCAGACTGAGGTGTGGTCCGATATGCCCATAGTACTTGAGGGAGTTCTTCAGCCCAGACTCCCTTTGTATCTTGCAACCTTTTCTTCAACCCAGCCAGTATAAACTTGTTAGCTGTCTCAGTTTTCCTATTTGCTTGTGGGTGCTCTACCGAGGTGAACTGATGCTTGATCTTCATACTGACTACCAGGTTTCTGAAGGTAGAGTCAGTGAACTGAGTTCCATTATCAATGGTGATGGAGTGGGGGAGTCCATACCTTGTGATAATATTTTTGTATAGTAACTTCCGACTTCTCTGGGCTGTGATGGTGGCTAACGGTTCTGCTTCGATCCACTTCGTGAAGTAGTCTACTCCCGCTATTAAATATTTCACTTGTCCAAGCGGCTGGCGGAAGGGTCCTAATATGTTTAATCCCAATTTTTCAAAATGCCATGGAGAAGTTATGCTAATGAGCTCCTCAGGGGAAGCGACGTGGAAGTTTACATGCATTTGGCATGATTGACACTTCTTTACGAACTCGGTGGCATCTTTCTGCATAGTCGACCAGTAGAACCCGGCTCGTATGACTTTCCTAGCCAAAGACCTTGCTCCAAGATGATTCCTGTAGATTTTATTGTGCACCTCTTCTAAGATCTCCGTCGTCCTTGAGGTCAGGACGCACTTCAATAATAGTGTGGATATTCCTCTTTTGTAGAGGATATTTTTCACCAAGGTGTAGCTATGTGCTTTCCTCCAGATTTTCTTGGCCTCTTTTTCCTCTTCGAGTAGGATGTTGAATTTCATGTATTCGATTAGTGGGTTCATCCATCTGAGGTCCAATCCGAATACCTCAAGGACATCTATTCTTGGAGAGTTTCTTGGATTAGGCTTCTATTATTCCCTCCTGGCTTGGTACTTGCTAGCTTGGAGAGGGCATCTGCTTTGCTATTGAGATCCTGAGTTATGTGTTTGGCCTCGGTCTCTGTGAACCACCTAAGATACTCAAAGATTTTGTCTAAGTACCTCTTCATGTTAGGATCTTTAGCCTAGTACTCTCCATTGATTTGGGAGGTCACCACCTGAGAGTCGCTGAAGACGACTACTTTGGTTGCACCGACTTCCTCTACCAGCTTTAGCCTGGCAATCAAGGCTTCATATTCTGCCTGATTGTTAGAAGCTGGGAATTCAAATTTGAGAAAAACTTCTATTTGAGTTCCCTCTTGGTTGACCAATATTATGCCTGCACTGCTTCCAACCTTGTTGGAAGATCCGTCCACGTATATCTCCCATGTCGTGGCGGCTTCTTCTTGATCTCCTGCACATTCTGCTATGAAGTCGGTGAGGCCTTGAGCTTTAATTGCCGTCCGAGTTTCATACCTGAGGTCAAACTCGGACAGCTCTATGGCCCATTAAACCATTCTGCCCGCAATGTCTGTTTTTTGAAGTATTTGCTTCATGGGTTGGTTCATTCGGACTTTTAACGTATAGGCTTGAAAATAAGGCTGTAGCCTTCGAGAGGCCATTATTAAGGCATACGCAATCTTCTGGAGTTTTTGATACCTTAATTCGGGGCCCTGTAAGACTTTACTGGTGAAGTACACAGGATGCTGCCCAACCTCATCTTCCTGTATTAAAGCTGATGCTACAACTTTGTTAGCTACGGACAAATACAGGACGAGTTCTTCCCCAACTTTAGGTCGGGTCAGAATCGGAGGTTGGCTTAAAAACCTTTTGAAATCCTGGAATACTTCTTCGCATTCTGGAGTCCATTTGAACAGGCATCCTTTTCTTAGTAAGGAGAAAAGTGGCAAGGATCTTAATGCTGATCCCGCCAAGAACCTAGAGAGGGCTGCAAGTCAGCCATTTAGCTGTTGGACCTCCCTTAAGCAAGTTGGGCTTTTCTTTTCTAGGACTGCTCTACACTTGTCAGGGTTGGCTTCAATTCCCCTTTGTGTTAGAATAAATCCCAAAAATTTTCCAGCTTCTACTGCGAAGGTGCACTTTGCGGGATTCAACCTCATCCCGTGCATCCTAATGGTGTTGAAGACTTGCGAGAGGTTAGTCAGTAGGTCGGCCTCATCCTTGGTTTTTACTTACATGTCGTCTATGTATACTTCCATTAGATTCCCAAGGTGAGGTGCAAACACCTTATTCATCAGCCTTTGATATGTGGCTCCTGCATTTTTTAGTCCAAAAAGCATAACCACATAGCAATAATTTGCTCTGGGCGTATTGAAGGATGTTTCTTCTTGATCCAGCTTGTACATCGGGATTTGGTTATATCCCGAGTATGCGTCCATGAACGACAAGTATTGATACCCCGAGTTGGAGTCTACTAAGGTATCATTATTTGGAAGTGGATATGGGTCCTTTGGACACGCTTTGTTCAAGTGGGTGTAGTTGATGCACATCCTCCACTTGGCATTCTATTTCTTGACTAGCACCATATTTGCCAACCAAGCCAGATATTTAACCTCTCTGACAAAGTCGGCCTCTAGGAGGACTTGCACTTGTTCTTCCACCATTTGAGCTTGATCAGGTCCGAACTTCCGTCTTCTTTGCTGAACAGGTCGTGATCTAGGGTACACTAAAAACTTATGTGACATGAGCTTGGAATTTATCCCTGGCATATCGAATGCCTTCCAGGCGAAGAGGTCGGAATTCTCTTGTAGGAACCTTATAAGATTCTGCTTCAAATCTTCTTTTAGGTTGACTCCTATGTTAGTCCTTTCCTTCCTACTTCCCGATCTGTACCTCTTCAGTTTTTCTCTCGAGCTGTGGTCACAACTCTTCTTTAGCTCGAACTCCTCCGAGCTCAATGGTGTGAACCTCCTTGCCTTTTTCTCTCAGGTTTAGGCTCTCATTGTAGCACTATATAGGCCGAACCCACATCGACGACTATGAAGTCAATACTCAGAGTTTTGGATTTCATCCCCTTTCCAAAAGTTGTGTGTAGGGGTATAAATCCTAATGGTTTTATTGGTGTATTCCCCAGCCCATATAGGGTATCTGGGTAAGCTCTTAATTCTTTTTCATCCAATCCCAGCTTATCAAATGCTGGTTTGAACAGGATGTCGGCCGAGCTCCCTTGATCCACCAGGGTTCTGTGTAGATGGGCGTTGGCAAGGATCATAGTAATCACTACCGGATCATCGTGTCTGGGAACGATGCCTTTCCCATCTTCTTTAGTGAAAGAGATGGTTGGCAGGTCGGGAACTTCGCCCTTGACCTGGTAGACTTCTTTCAGGTGCCTCTTGTGAGATGACTTTGTGAGACCACCTCCGGTAAACCCCCCTGAGATCATGTGTATGTGTCTTTCCGGGATCTGTGGTGGTGGGTCTCTTCGATCTTCCTCATCTCGCTTCCTCTTGCCATGATGGTCCGACCCTTCCATGAGATATCTGTCAAGCCGACCTTCTCTTGTCAGCTTTTCTATCACATTTTTCAAGTCGTAACAATCATTTGTTGAGTGCCCATATAGTTTATGGTACTCGCAGTACTCGCTATGACTCTCCCATTTCTTGTTCTTGATGGGTCTAGGGGGTGGTAGCCTCTCGGTGTGGCAAATTTCCCTGTAAACGTCCACTAGGAAAACTCGTTGAGGAGTATAAGAGTGATATCTCCTGGGCCTTTCAGGCCCGACTTCTTCTTTCTTCTTGGGCTTTCTCTCCTTCTCCTTTGATGAGTGGGAGTGCCCAGGTCGCCAGCTTGGCTCTCGTAGCCTAGCGTTTTCTTCCATGTTGATGTACTTTTCAACTCTTTCTTGTAAATCACTCAAAGAAGTCGGATGTCCTTTCGGGATGGACTGGGAGAATGGGCCCTCTCGCAGTCCATTTACTAGGCCCATGATCACTGCCTTGTAGGTAGATCTTGAATTTCTAGGCACACTTTGTTGAACCTTTCCATGTAGTCCCTCAAAGGTTCTCCGACCTCCTGTTTTACTCCCAGGAGACTCGGCGCGTGCTTCACTTTGTCTTTTTGGATTGAAAATCGCATAAGGAACTTACGTGATAGATCGTTGAAACTGGAGACCGACCTTGGAGGGAGGCTATTGAATCACTTCATCGCTGCTTTTGTAAGAGTTGTCGGAAAGGTTTTGCAGTGAGTAGCATCAGAGGTGTTGGCTAGGTACATCCGACTTTTAAAATTGCTCAAGTAATGCTTTGGATCGGTAGTCCCGTCGTAGAGGTCCATATCGAGGCTTTTAAAGTTTTTGGAGACTTTTGCCCTCATTATGTCCTCACTGAACGGATCTTTCCCTCCCAAGGAAGAGTCTTCTCGGTCACTGCGAGAGTTTCGACCTCAGAGAGTGGATTCTAGCCTCAAGAGCTTTTCTTCAAGCTCTTTTCGTCGCTCGACCTCCCTTTTCAAGTTTCTCTCCGTCTCTCGCTGTCGCTCCAGTTCTTGTTCTAGCTGTTCCAACCGTCCCTGATGGCTGTGGAACAATCCCATTAGTTCAACTGCATGGGGTTGTCCCTCTTTTTTGGGTTTATGCACCTCGGAGGAGTTTCCATTTGGATCCTTTACCCCTGAGGTGCCTTCTCTGTGCTGATTAGTCGCTCCTTGGTGAGTGACCACTCAGTCATTGTTGCCAGCGTCTTGGTTCTCTTGCTTAGAATCAGACGCTGTGTTTCCATCCTCGTTCAGATCGTCCACCATCATGGGTTGATCTCTCAGGTCCCCGGCAACGGCGCCAATGTTATGTAGGTAACCTGAGATAGGTGGATTGGGCTTGTAAAATTGGCCCAAGTGTTGCTGGAGGGTGGTCTCCGACTTGGTTCGCGTCTGGGAGCCACCGTCCGAGTTGTGTGTATGAAAGAATGAGGGGGTGGTACCTACAAAGACACTCCGATACCTTAGTCAGCAAGGGGTTAAGCAGGTTTAGAATGTATTGGAACTTAGAGATACTTGAGGAGTATCAATGTATTTATAGTGGTGATTCAATAACCACCATTGGAGTAGTTCTACCTTTCAAGGTGGATAACCGTCTCTTTATCTTAGGATAGTTGTGATATGACTCCTAGAAATGGGTTGAAAGATTTTAGAGGCAGTTACTTATTTGAATAAATGTTATCTGCCAGCTATCCTTCGAATCCAACTTCTTTGGGTGGAGTCTGTGTTGAATCCGACCTCTTCTAACAAGGTCGGTGGGTCACGAAGGCCAATTTTTAGATTGGACTTTTTGATGTATTTGGACTTGGATCATTGTATTGGATAAGAATATGAACATCTATTTTAATGTCATAAATATATACTATAATTAATTATTATAAATATATGTTATTTAATTTATTTTTAATATATATTTTTATTTTAATATATATTTTATACTAATCGATTGATTTTGATTATTAATTTTAATATATATATATATATATATATATATATATATATATATATATGTCACTCACCGACTCACTGTCTTGGCCATACACAAAATCGCATCTCTCGCACTCGCGCACGGAGACACTCTGCAACCTGAATATTCCTCCCACAAAATCTGCACACAACTCTCTTTCTCTCTCTCTCTGACACTTGATTCACTCTCGGCTCAAGAATATTACATCGAAACAAGATAAAAGCATTTTTTTAGAGGCCAAAACACAAGAATCTCTCTGCTCTTATGAAGTTGCAAATTTCATTTCCGCGTGGATCGGGGATTCATTCCGAAGGCAAATAGACGCGAGATCATAACGAGGACAAAAGGAACCGATTTTTAATTAGGGTTTTGTTGGGGATTGCAGACATGAGGTTGAACGGAGAAATCTCTCACCGAGAGGGAGAAGGAGAAGGGGAGGAGGAAGCAGAGAACGAAGTAGGTTCGTCGCAGAAAGTTGTGGTCGGGTACGCCTTGACGTCCAAGAAGAAGAAGAGTTTTCTGCAGCCAAAGTTTCTTAGCTTTGCAAGGTACCCACTTTTCCTCAACATTGTTGCGTTGCCATCTGCTGCAACAGTTCCACGTTCATCTTCACGTGCCTCTTATGCATTGTTTAATTTCATCATTTCCAGAGAAATGGGGTTTCATCGTTAGTTTTCTATTTTTTTTTTTTTTTTGTTCTGCTATTTTTGAAACACCCTGGCTGTCACTTTCGTGTATCAGTCAACATTTGTTACATTGATTGATTGGTTGGTTTTGCTCCTTCTTCTTCTTCTCTTCTTAATGTTAGAGGTCTACGGTCTTGCTCATGAGAATATTCCACCATGTATGCTCCGTCATCTCTTCCTTTCGATTTGTCAACGATGAGAATTCAAGGTCAAATAGTTATTAGTAGAACCTTGTTCTTTCGTCTGTATTTAAATATTTAACCAACTTGGTCCCTGGTTAGTTTACTCAGCTGCTTAAGCATCCGATCAAATTCGGTCTTGTAGATGCATGCAATAACTCATTAGCCAGCATCTTCAAATGGATTCTATGACGAATTAGTCTTTAACTTGCGAACAACCAAAAAAATTACTTATCTTTGTTCCCAATGGGTCGTATCTTTAATGATAATGTAATCTACATAACAGCGAATATATTTTTATTTTTTGCCAATATTTTATTGGTAACAATTTGTATCTATATTTACAAGAATTTTGCACATAGGAAACATATAATTTATATTTATATTTATCAGAATTTACACACATGAATCAATATAGTTTGTACTCATATTTTTTAGAGTTTCTACACATAAATTCATAAAATTTATTTATTAAAAATAATTTAATATTTATACTAGTTAAATAATAAAAAATACTAAAAAATTACTGACTTCAGTTTCTCTTTACATAATTGTCCATTATTTTTTATTCTGACTCCAATTCTCACAGGATTGCTGCCAACTGCAGTGATAATTACTGTAGCAAACAGTGCAGCTGTTTCTTTTTTGTGTGTTTTTAATTTGTTTTATTATTATTTAAAATTTAATATATCGTGAATTATAATTTTTCTATAAATCGCTACTCAAGAAATTTATATTGAATATATGCTATCTGAGAAGAATGTGTTGCTAATTTTGTCACCCTCAATACTAATCCTTGAATGCTGCTACATTTAATGAAGGAATAAGGGGATATTCTTTGTTGCCATTGATCTAAACAAGCCACTGTTAGAACAAGGTCCTTTTGATGTTGTCTTGCATAAGGTTTGTGAAAGTTTTCATATTCTCTTTCATTTTTTTTTCAAGCCTGGATTTATAGTTTTTGCTTTTGCCACATCTTTGCCTGTCAAACATCATTTTCACTATGTTAATAATTGTTATTGTTTTGTGTTCTGTGTATCATAATCTGACCACTATTCATGCTTTACAGTTGTCAGGAAAAGAGTGGCGTGAGGTTATTGAGGTTTGTGAACTCCACATACTTCTACCCAGTTTCACATTGTACTAGCAATCTTGTGTTGTTATGGTCGTTGAATATATCCATTTGTGGCATTGCATGAAATCATTAGCATCTGATAATGCTGTTAAAGTGTGAAATGGTGATGATTGGCCGGACAACCTAATCTTCGACATTCCTAAAAACTCCTTATTGTCTGACATAACTTGCAGAGTTCTTGCTCTCCTCATAATGAATCATGATCAGAGAGTTGAAATCAGTCCCTCAAGTATTGGAACAAGTGAGGATTTACTCTTATGATTAATCTAAATAACTTGATTAGGCATTGATGGATTTGTTCCCAACATAAAGAATTCTTATTTCCCTAGACGAGTATTATGTGTTCCATAGATTGAATACATTCCTAATCTCACTATGAAAGAAATAAAATTTTTCTGATAAAACTTTATATGCTTCCTCTATTCAACAATCAGAAGGCTGGGCGTTTATTAATTGTCAATTCTGTGCTTGTATATTAATTGTATTGACTAGCTGTATTAAAATGAGAATACTATTTCCTTTAAAGGGACGAAATGTGAATTTGGCTGTTTGATTAGGTTTTTCATTTTGGCCATCCTTTTCTCGCATGTCCTACATCGATCATAACTTGGTTCCCTGGAATCTTTGCCAGTTCTTTCATTATTGAGAGTTGAGACCATAGAATGTCTTTGTCTTAGTGTGTTAAACCTTTGGTTATGTTCATGGCTGAGTGGAAGTATAGATTGGTGATTATGTCATACTTTCTGATTATTGTGTGAAATTTGCATTATGATGAGACTTACCTTTCTTCTTGTTTTATTTTTAAAGGAATACAGTGAAAAACATCCTGAAGTAACCATCCTTGATCCTCCTGATGCAATTCAACATTTACACAACCGGCAATCCATGCTACAAGATGTGGCAGATCTAAACTTATCTGATTGCTATGGTAACTTGTTTACAAAAATTTACCTTGCCGATACTCTGATACATGATTACACAAGCACTTGGTGCTTGCTTGTTTGGCTGTCATTATTTCAATCAATTTTCTTCTAATAAAAAAGAAGATATTTTTTATTTATTTATTTTTTTACTATGATTTGGATATAGTCTTAGTAAAACTAGACTCATTAGTAAAATAAAACAATGTCTTATTTGATTAGCTATTGTTTCCATCTTCTAAAAAAATGATCTTTTGTAATATAAAAAATATATTCAAGGATAAAAGATCTTAATATTTTACATCCAAATATAAATTAATTTAGGTTTTTTAAAAGATCCAAATGTAAAATAGGTTTAATTTTTCAAAAGATATTTTAACCAAGATCAATTGAACCCTTGATCTTATAGTTTCGGGATTGTTATTGTCTATTCATACCTCCATGCTAATAATTAGTATTAACTATTAAGTCATTTTAGCTAATATAACAAGAAGTTATTTTCTTGCAATGTTTTAGAGTGAAACTGTTTCTATTATGGTAAATTGGATTAGTGGTTGAACTACTCCTTAACTTTTGACTTTAGGCAAGGTTGGAGTTCCCCGGCAATTGTTTGTAATAAAAAATCCATCTACTATCCCTTATGAAATCACCAAGGCTGGGATGAAGTTACCATTAGGTACTTATCTTTATTTTCTCACTGAGGTCTGTACTTCTTTTGATTAGGGTGTGTATCGATTGGATGATTATTTAGAACGTGATGTTTTATTAACTGAGATATATGTAGCATTTCAGAAACAAGCCAATCAACCAGGGTAAACAGAATCTATACATAGACATTTTTTTATTGCTGTTATGCTCCCATATAATTCTCGTATAGTATAATATCTCTTGTATTACAGAATTTACTGTGGTGTATCTTAAATATTTACTGTATTATTCATGTAATATTGTCTTCATTTCAGTTGCTAAACCACTAGTTGTGGATGGGACTGCAAAGTCACATGAACTGTTTCTTGCATATGATGAATTCTCTCTTTCAGAGCTTGAACCTCCACTTGTTCTGCAAGAGTTTGTCAATCATGGTTTGTGAATTGATCTGAACACCATAACCTTTTCTGCTTGATCTTCAGTTCTCTAATTTCCATTCCGCCCCCCCCCCCCCTTTTTCTTTGTTTGGGGTTGGGTTGTAACTTGTAACATCGCAGGTGGACTTCTCTTCAAGATTTATATTGTTGGGGAAACCATTAAGGTTGTGAGGCGTTTTTCTCTGCCTAATATCAGTGAACATGAGCTATCTAAAGTGGATGGTTTATTCCGATTTCCAAGAGTTTCATGTGCAGCCGCGTCTGCTGATGAAGCTTATCTTGATCCTACTATTGCTGGTAAGACTTGTAAAGTAGTCTTTAAAACATTTATATACACTCTCACACAAAAGCCTCTTCTATACTTGAATGCTATCATTATTTTGAATTTGCATTTTCATAAAATGGGGAAAACGGATCAAACACTAAACCTATTTGTGATTGATAGAATCAATTCTTCTAATAGCTTAAGTTGTTGGGTAGGAGGGAAATGAATGGTGTTATATCCATCCATGTATGCTAAAGTCAAAAATTTATTTCATTATGAACTCGTGTTTTATGAGTCTATTGATATGAACGGCCATTTTTTTAAGCCTTATAAATGAGTACTGTATGATTGAGAAGTATCTGCTTCCAACTGTGTTGTTGAAACTAAAGCGTCTCTGAACTTACTGTTACAACTTCTTGCAGAGCATCCACCAAGATCTTTATTAGAGAGGCTTGCAGGGGAGCTTCGACGTCGTTTGGTATTATCTGTAACTATCTATTTTGTTATGTTCATACTTTTCATTCGGTGACAATGTACTAAAACAGAACTGCATTTTCGGTTCTAGGGACTCCACTTGTTCAACATAGATATGATACGGGAATATGGGACGAAGAATGTGTTTTATGTCATTGATATCAATTACTTTCCTGGCAAGTATCAAAAGCACATGATGATGATGATGATGATAATGATGCATATATTTATCGTACCTCTGACCATGGTTGCATATGCTGTGTGTGCAGGATATGGAAAAATGCCAGACTATGAGCACGTATTTACAGACTTCCTACTAAGCTTAGTCCAGAACAAGTTTAAGAAGAAACCTGACACCTGAGGAATGACTGTTCTATCCTTGCCAATTGCATTCTGCTTTTAACGTGTTTATTTACGAACAATCAATCCTATATACATACATTAACACTTAATCCTCGTGAAAAATGTTCGAATAGGGGTATCATAATCTTGCCCCGCTAATATCTCTCGCTCTCTCTCTCTCCAGGCTTCACCAATAAGCTTTCTCTCGTATATAACATTGTGATTAGTGTTATTCGGGTTCGTAAATTGTTTAATTCATGTTATTTGCCTTTCAAACCTATTCCCGTTGATATTTAAATTTTTGGAACATGAATGATCGATATGCTCCAGTAACTGTTGATTGCGTGTGATGACTACAGCTTGCGAATATAATCTAATCTTTATCAACCCGCCACAATATATTCCACCGCATCAACTCAAGTATTCACCTAAATTTACATTAAAGCGCAAGGAAAAGAACAAATTTGGACGCAGCAGAACTGTCCTACTATATAACATATTAACATAAAAATGCAAGTACTGTGCTCCAAGAAACAAATGCATTCATACACCGTAGTTGCAGAAGTACGATCGCAAACCCTATTTCGCATGTGTGCAGTTGCATGCTATGACAAACAAACCATATATTTAATTTTCAAAACAAAGAAAACAGACCTGGGCTAGCAGAACTAAGCTTCCTAATCCTCTGTAGAAAGTTCTATATTTCACGTTAATGTAGTCTTTGGTTCATCTTATTTACAATCATACCGTAACAGAGCTATAAAGCGAATAATTGCTGTTTATCCATTGTTCGTGGTTTGATGTTTTCATCTAAGAATAAGAAGCCCAACAGCCAACATAATGTTAAAAAATGACCATGACTACAATCCCGTAGTTCCAAAAAATATTTACAGAGACCCGGTCGAAACGGGGTCCAACTAGTACAGGGACTGAACAAGTTGCTGTGTATATCATACATAAATACGAGGGAGGAACCGGATCTCGCAATATCCACGGGGAGTCTTCACTATATACAGGTTATATACAATATTTACTGCTCCCATGAGATTCACCAGAAAGGGCACCACCTGAAAACATTGAGAAAAACATTAAAATTTATAAGCTACTATTCACTGAAACCATCAAAATTATTTCATTATGAACTTACATTATCACATCACCAACAGGTTAAAAATATTTTTCTCCTATCTAGAACTAATAATAATAATAATAATGATAAAGGAGAGGAAAATGAATGTGCAGCCAATTGATCACAACCCAACGGCGATCCAAATTTACGATTGAAGAGGAGCACTCATTCTTAAATTTCTCATAACTGGCCCATACACCATAGCGGTTGCTAAATTTCGGACACATTAAAAGTTTGCCTTGTATTAGTAGTATATTTATACAGTGAAAATTAAAGGAGTCAGAGATCATACCCAACATAATTTTGGCACAAATTTTCATGTGAGGTAGCCTGCACAATTAACTTTTGAACTTGCAATTTCACGGATAAAGCATGATCTACTTCACGTGTGTCCCCTGAAATTAAGCTGCTATGTTCCATGGCATGTTGAAGAGAGCTGTTCAATACCGCTGAACTGGTTGAAAAATCGCGTCCTGTAAGCTTATTGCTCATGCGAGCCATCACAACCACAGCACGCTCATTCAGAACCTCATTGGCATCTCCAAGTTGATTAACAGCCTATAAGTGTACGTACATGTAATAAGCAACATTAATCAAGAAGCAACAAAATAAATCTTTGCGGAGTCTTAAGTTACCTGAAGAAGTTCCCTTTCCCGTGCACCACGCTGAGGATGGGCAAGCTCTCTAGTTGGGGCAGATTCTTCAGCATTTACAACAGGAGGCACATGATTGCTTGTAAGCATGGACATTTGTGGAACTTCATTGAAGTTGAAAAGACGCCAATTTATGAGAGGATCGTGTACAAAGGCCTGAATGCAGGAAGAGCAAATCATCAACTTTATGATCTTTCACGTAAAACTCAAAGCCTTAATTGATCACTCATCACTATGGGCCAACACATGAATGCTCCACAAATTTCCTTATGTTTTCCATCCAAACAAATTTTACTATATTATGTTAGTAAATTAACAACCTAGAACAGTAAAACCCACATAAGCATAAAAGATGCCAACACTTGTACTCCAGAACGTGGCAGCTTGAACCAGTACTTACCAAGTACCATCGCCCAAGTCGTCAAATATGTTTTAATTTTTTTAAAAATAAGTTGTGAAGATACAAGTAATTGCTCATCCAAGTATCCATACCTCCATCATGGCCATAACACTATCCTTATTTGTTCGCAAAACTTGCATCACATTTTCACAAGTTGAGCGGAAGTTTCCCTCAATACCGCTGACTTCCATGGCTTTCACAAGCATCCTTGTCAAACGAAAAGGAACCTGCACATAAATTTAAAAAGTTAAGGGAGGAAAAAATCCACAGTCCCTATGATCCACAGTTCATAAGTTGTTCTTGAATCCACCTTCTCTGGGAACTTCTCACGGTTCATTGAAGCTTCAAAGCAATCTCCAAAATCTATGTGTAAAATCTTCCCACTGCAGAATATCATAAACATGAGATACATGAAAATTTTTTACTAATCATGTCAATCTAACTAACTTTCTTAATCACAGATTACCTAAACCGATGCAACATAAGATTGCTGGGGTGGCGATCGCCTAAGCCAAGAAGGTAACCAACCTGACCAAAAAAACCCTTAGTTTGGCCCAGAAAACAATGAGAACAACTGGGAAATTTTAATTACAGACGGTAAATCTTAGAGATGGAAATAACTAAACCACAAAACAATATGCTATATCTAATAAAAACAAATGACAAAAGCTCACAACTAATTAAGAGTTGATAAAAAAAATAAATAGCATAGCATGTTAGATTTACAGCTTAGTCTTATTGACAAAAGAAAATGGATCAATTTGCACTACTAAAGGTTCATAATAGTGGTTATGAGCCAGTTTAAAACTGGGAAGCCTGGGAAGGACATAAAGTGATGGGAAGAATTTTTACTTGCATCTATTCCAACTGGTTAAGTTCAGCTAATCAACAGGACTAACAAATGCTTTCAAAATAAAATAAAATCCTTATTGAATAACACCCCCCCCCCCCCCCCCAAACCACCACCACAAAAAAAAGCACTTCTCTCATCATTAAAAAAAAAAAAAAGCTTAAAAGCACAAATTCTCCAGTCAAATCTGTACAGTGTATATTGAAATTTCATTATGATACAAGTACTTATAAGGCAGACAGACATGATCACAAGTTCCACTCATGCATATTAATCACACACCATGCTCATAACTGCCAAGCTCCTAGTGTAATTTGTCCTCCTCTCCAGCCACACTTCAGATGTACGGCTCTTCAACCAAAGCACCTAGGGGAATAGGAACATTGCAAAACTCAAATGAGTATGTCATAGAAGACCATATAACACATCTATAAAGCATCACATACCCTTGCCAGGTCATTTCCTTCAGTATTGTTCAAAGCATATTCAAACACCTCCACTTTAGCTATTAGTGGCAAATGATCGTAATCAGGTGCAAAACTGAGCATGTATTTGTGTTCCTGATTCAAGGTAATCTACAAAAGAGAGTACACAGAAATTCAAGAAAATATAAATTGGAAACTACCATAGCTACAAGTGAAGAAATAACTACTTTATTAAAACCTGGTTTATCCAAAACTAAGTGAAAACAAGAGAGAGAATGGGAGCAACAGATAGAAGAAACCACCAAGGGCATTCTGACCACACCTTTCTGGTATCCCTGTATTCTCGAATGAGATGATGCAAGGTGTCACAATTTGGGACCCATTCAATTAAACCACTGTTTGGTGATAAAGGAATCACAGCATATCGCTCAATAGACAGATCTTTCTCTGCTGTCTTTGGAGAATTCTCAAGCAGAGTATTCACCAAACCAAAAAGCTGTCAAAGAACAACAAAGTTCTTATCAAGTAGGAAGCAAGAAATAATCTAGAGAAATTGACCAGGTGCCACTATACAAGAACCATGCTCATAACCAGAAGAGAAAAGATACCTGCATGACTCTTTCATCCTGGCGTAAATCCTCATGTCCCTTCAATAAGAAGGTATAATCTTCACCATCACTTCCATGAATTGTCAACTTTCTTGGTCGTTGCTTAGAAGTTATGACAACAAGCTGGCGCGCAAATGATGCAATTGTAACAACAGGTGCATCTGAAATAAAGATGTAGGCATCCTGATATGCTTAATGTACAAAATAATTTAATGCTGGAAGATGGAAAGAAAAAACTAATTTACCAGCACGATATGTCCCAGGAACAGCAAGCTCCAAATTGCGACATTCTAGTAATTCAGGAGAAACAGCCTAGAAAACATGCACAAAAGTACGGGGGCATAACTATCAAAAAATAATGCTAATAATAATTAAAAAAGAGAATCAACGATTAAGCATTACTCTTACCTCCAAGTCTAATGTTGTAAGGCTTTGAAGTTGTTTATCTATCTTTCTGAATACGTGATAATAGATGTCCCATGCCTAATGAAGAAATAATCAGGAAAGAGGGGGAAAGTAAATTCACAGGAAGGAAAAAAGGCAGAAGCAGACTGCAACTATTATCTCTTTCATATATATTTCCTTCCCATATATTTAATTCTCCCCTCCATTTCAAAATAATTGTTCCATTTGCATTTTTGAAGGTTTCAAAATATTTGTTCCATTTACAATATCTAGGTAGCATTTATTTCTTTTTCCATTTTTGTCAATACTAAAAATGTAGCTTTTAGAAAGAGAATACATGTATTAAATAACGGATAAATAAAGTGTTTTTTTCATAGGGATAATTCTATCTATCCATATAATTTTCTAAAATTACTAAGACATTTTTTTGTTTCATTTGATGTCTGTTTTTGACATTTTGGTTTTGGGGAAGTTATCATGAAACAAAGGGAGTAAATTTTATGTCATTGCCAATAGAGAATAGAATGTACAGACAACAATGGATCAAACAACATAGCAAACAATTAATAGATTTTTTAATTTAATTATTTGAATCCCAGCATTTGTATGCTACTCAGGATTGCAATATTTCTTGGTACTTCAATACTTCAGAAACATGGATATTATAAAAAAGATTAGCATTTTTTTTCTGCTCAACTATTTTCTGTTGTCACATAGCAGGTCTAGGCTCTAGCTTCTCCAGACATGTAACCCCTACTTCCAATTTCTAACCCAATCCCACCACAGTCCAAATTCTTCATGCAGTAGTAATCTTATCATAAAGATCTATAGGTAAATTAATGTTGTCCTTCCAATTTTAACTCCGCATCAGATAAAGTCAGAAACTCTGAATCCTTCTTGCAGCTGTGCTTAGTACTATTGTATATATTTGTCAAAAATTCTTATCCTACTCAGCACTCACTGTCCATGTTGATTAGTCTGCAAATCACTCTTTCCAGGATAAATTGAGCTAAACTTCACAGGCTTCAATAGGAATAAGGTTGCCGAAATTTAATGGATGTGACAAAGTGCTGCATTATGTGTATCCTTTTAGCTGTAAGAGATCTAGTGGGATCATGATATTTTGGTTGAACTTATCTAGGGTTCCCCCTTTGTGGAGACCGGGAGAGAAGTTTTCTACCATGAATAGGGATAAGATTTAGAACAATGTCTGTGCCAAAATATTATAGCATCCAATATCCAGGACCTTCATTCATAACAAGTAACATTTTCAATTCCAAATGTCATACCTGAGTAAGCTCAGCATCTTTCCCAGTTCTCTTATAATTCACACAGCATTCATAAGCCTCTAATAATTCCTGTCGATAGGCCTGACAATAAAAAGAAAGCACTGAAGGATTTAAAATAAAAACTTTAAAGTGATAACCCTGTGGAAATATAATATGGTTTTAGTGAAGCTATGCCAACATTTATGATAATGATATGGATAAAGAACAAAATGGAAAATCACCGTATGACCTCAATAAATATTCTCTCCTTTAAGGTAACATTGTTTTCCATTGCTCCTTTTTCAAGCATTTCATGTAATGGTTCCAAAACCTTTAGCATCCCTTCGATGTTATGTTCACCAAAATACAATCGGCTAGCTTCTTCCAGTGCTTCATGCCACAACTCATGCCAAAGAATAGCAACCCTGATAAGTTCTTTGGATACAAGTTGTGCCTGCAAATAAAACCCACTTAAGGTTAAAACTGCACGAGTTCTACACAATAAACAGTAAGCGTTAAGAAAGTAAAATAGTAAGAGATGAATAGAAGATGTTATCTAAACTTGTATGTCTATTTAAACAGCATTGATCATACGTATATATATATAAAAGAAGAATTTTGTTAAAATGAGAAGAATATTACAAATAGATGCTATAAAGCCTAGCTTTCCAATCTTTCTGAGTCGAGCTTTACACCAAATAGATGCTAGGCATCTAATCCTATCCCTAATGGGTTTGTCTAGATGGCAAGGGGTTGTGTTGGATGATTGAAAACTGGAAGCGGATGTTAGGGACTTGGGTATTATGGGGTGCCCAAAGTGCCACATTGGGTAGTATGGATGCTTGATGATGTATTTAAGGAGAGTAGTTCTTCCCCCTTAATAACTAGCTTTTAAGAGAGAAAAATCAAGGAGGCCTAAGAATCAAAATTTTAGAGGATTCCCTATCATTTAGGTTACAAAAGATGTGGCCCTAGGAGTAAGAAGAACCCTATGAAGTGCAAAAGGAGCGAATAAGGATATTGTGCAAGGAAGATAGATGATACAGACGAGATAAGGCTAAGTTAAAAGAGGTATCTACTATCCAATGGTCTTCCCAAAAGTTAAAATGAGATCCCATCACCTACCGTAAAGGAAATAATAGATTTCAAAATAGTGTAACCTTGAGAAATGAACTTCCTAGGGCTAAAATGAGTAGCATGGTTAGCAGAACTAGTATTCTTGCCATTCTTATCCATACCATCTTTACTTTTGATAACTTGATGCTATAGAGAGTGAGATTCTAAAGGAAAGCACCATTTTTGGTACTGAAGCAACATTCTTGGACACAATATTGCCAAGACCCAAGCTTCCTTCCTTTATAGGATGAAAACAAACTACCCAATTCCCCAAGTAATCCTAGTTTGTATCCAAAGCACCAGACCAAATGACTATAACAAGTATTTATGAGCAGGCGTTATTTTCAAAAGTACTCTATCGTCATTTCCAAGGTAGGGACTAACAACAGATAGATCATTGTATCAAACATGCAAACCTGATCTACAAGTACACCACTATGCTGCCGAACTTTGTCAACAACTTCTTGTGCTGCTGCTTTACGTAAGTTGCTTATTGATTTACAGGCCACAAGCAATGGATACATGAGAGCCTACAGAACAAATCAAATGCAAACAGCTGATCAGTTAATAACAAATTTGGCATCCAAAGCATTATAAGTTGACGTGGGCAACAATACAACATGAAACATTAAATAAGCTTAACACATAACACTCTACACATAACACTCTGGTTTTTCCCTCAAGAATAAATTGTCATTTGTTAAATAGGATGCTTCAATAAAAGAAAAAGAAAAAACCACCAAGGTTAAAACCAAATAGGAAGGTTGAAAAATTGTACTCAATTTTCAATAAATTCATTCATTTCGAGGCAGCAACAATAAGTGAAAATTCCAAAAAACAACACTTCGCAGCTTCCATGTGTGAAACAGCAATCAAACACTTAAAGGGTGCAACTAACAATTGTAAATAACTGTGTGGGCACGGCCCCATGCTCAAGCCACATACCTGAGGGTGATTTTGCCCAATCCGAACCAAAAGTGATTGTATCAACTCTCTCACAGCATGATTGTTAGAATGTATCCTGGCAATTATTTGAGGAAGAACGACTAGCCAAGTATTGATATTAACTAGAGAGAATCCTCTCGTCAGGGCCATTTGAACTTCTGCCGTGGCTCCATGGTTAAACCATAGTGTCAGAAGGCGAAGGATATCCTGCCACCGACAGCAAAGTTTTATAAATCAAATGATTGAATAAGGTGAAATGTAATATGCCAGAAGCTAATTGTGGAAGGCAATCTGTGAAGCAGGCCAAAATCCAAGGAAGCACAATAGTAAATTGTCGCGTCGCTTGTTCATAATAAATATTATGTGGAAAAATTAGGAACACAGAATAGAAACCAGCATGAGCACGAGGCCCCAGCAGATTGTTTAGAGACGCCAATTTGAATCCTAGAGATTACAGCACCATTGAATACAACGGAAGATAAAAATGGTCAAAACACAATGCCGTGGTAACAACAGAAGATAATAGTAGGAATAATGGAATCACTAAGAAATTTGTAGACAAACATGTAAAGGTGGAACTAAAATTATGATACTATCAAATAACCACGAGATTTTCTCATCCTTTAAATCCACTAATTAATTCTAAGATGATTAGTGCTTGGGTCATGACATCTAATAGTACCAGCAAAAAATTACGTTATTGTCATTATACTGCAAAATCAAAATTGATGGAAACACGTTTTGGATCATACTATAAGAAATTGTATCTTACCTGTAAACTGTCATCAACACCTTTAGCATTTGCTGCACATGCTATCGAATGGAAGTATCCAGTGACAGCTGCAACAACATACCGAGCGGCGAAATCTGGAAAACCTCGTAAAGTGTAATGAGACATCACTGCTGTATTGAAAAGTGCCCATTTATGCCAAGCTTTGCCCCATTTATTTGCATGATGAGTGGCTTTTTCAAATGCACCAAGTATATCTAAACATAAAAGGGGAGAAAAGTAAAAGAAAAAAAATGGAAAAGATCAATATAGTATTATAGTTGTATCTTTAATGTTCAAACTATGACATCTAAGAACCTGTTATGGAATCATCATCCAGCCCAGGAGAAAGCGACCACTGCCAGGATCCAAGTATTAGGTAAACACGAGCAAGGAGGGGAACAGTCGGACTTAAACCACTAGTGAAGCCCGAAGATGAAACAGGTTGGATGCTCAGCGCACTTGAGAGCTCCATAGCCAAATTCTAGGCCAAAAGTAAAGCAGGCATGCATATCATTGGTGTTAAATATTTGAACTCCAGTAAGTGTTCAACATAAAATCAAATACCACTTGTAGATATTTTACCTGCAGCCTAATAAATGCTTCCCTGCGCTTTGAATCCTCCCCAAGTGACCACTGGTACTTCAAGTATGCCAACATTACTTGAGGATGGCCATGGTATCGTACATTTTCGGCAGATATTTCGGGGTCATACTGAGGAAAAGAAGGTAGGGGAGTAGATGACTGTCAGGTACAGGGTAATGAGAAATGGCACAAAACAGAAACTTTTTCAAAGCAGGTAACAACCCAAACCTGCAAAAGCTTTACTAAAGTCGATCTTGCTTGGCTAATTCGACCACTTTTTCTGCAAAGTGAAGCAAATTTAAGCCAAGTTTCAACATCTTCCACAGGAGGCAGCACAAGTGCTCTAATAGCCAAAAGTGCCTGCCAGACCTGCACACACAAGTATCAGAAAATTAAAGGGAAAAAATAGATCACAAACAGGGAAGGGAATCAAGGCCCAACTTTAAACAATGTTACCTAGATAAAATTCTGGCCGCATGAGCTCATTTAATCCCAATAAACCCATAAACAAATGATGTACATAACAAAAATTTAGATACCCACATCTTGAGACAGAACAAAAACTCTGAAGTAACCCACTCATAGCATTGAATAGTAAAGGTTTAATTACTCTAGAAGTCTTATATTTCACTTAATTTTCAATTAGGTCTCAATATTTAAAAGTTTGTCTTATTGGTTGACTTACAATTCAAATTTATAACCGCAGTTATGGCCTCATGTAGCAACAAGGGTTGTGACACTACTTATCTCTAATTCCATTCATTTTCAAAGAAATAGTGATGAACTCCATGCATACAGTCAGAAGACTGTTTAATTGCAAGAATCCCTAAAATTCTTATGTTTAAGCATATTTGCTTTTAGGAAAATCTGTTTACCTCAACATTACTTTTAGCTCCTTGTATACGCTGAGTCCACATATTGCGAATAAGAGCCCGTCGCTCCTCAGCAACCCTGTCTGCTATAGGAAGTGTGCGGTAATCAATAACCTGTCGAGAAAAGCATTACCATGTTACGCTACAATTATAACATCAAATAACGGGTAGTAACTGAAGGCAAGAATTCTGGACATATTAGAACAAACCTCTTCCAGTTCCGATAGTTGTTGAACCCGAACCATGTTGCTATATGCACGTTCATAGCTCTCCAAAACCTGAAAATGAAATAAAATAATACAATTTAGGAGTATTCAAAACCGAACAAAACTGACGAACTGAACCAAAAAAACTGAAAATTGAACAAATCGGAAACCGAAAAATTGAATTAAACCTTAAAACTGAAGAACAGAAAATTTCTTCACACACAACTACAGGGTTAAGGTGAGGAGAAGGACCGTACAAATTGGGGGATAAGGGATCCCCGATACAAAAACAAAACAAAAACCAAAAGATTTTATCTATAAAGCATAGCTTTCCAATCTCTAACATGTCTGAGAGGGAAAGTCCCCTATAAAGATCATGAGTGTTACACCAACTGGATCCAAGGCATTCAATTCTATCCCATAAAACATGCTTGTTGGAAAATCAGTCATTGAAGGTGTGTTCATTATGCTATCAAACCGACCAAACCTTGTCAAAAGAAATTGGTCTAGGGTTAAGGACATATCTTTGTCAGGGTTAGGAGACAGAAAAATTATGGAGACCTAAGAGAATCAAAAGTTCAGCGGATTCCATATCATAAAGGTTACGAAAGAAGTGGAAGTCCCAAGAGAAAGAGAAACCTTGTGTAATGCAAAAGGGCTTAATAACTGAATAAGAGAATTATGCAAAGAAGATAGATGATAAAGAGGAGGAAAGGCTAGGTTGAAAGAGTATCCCTTATTCAATGGTTTTCCCAAAGAATTGCATCATATAATACGTGGACAGTACAAGGTTATTGCACTAGGCAATAAAAATAGTCCAAAGCTAGTATGTATAAAAAGCTTATCAACCAACATTTGATGGGAATCAGTGCATAAAGCAATATTACTCAAATAATGATCATAATCAGCACAAGATTCAACCATGAAAGTCAAATTGTAGAAAGCTTATGACCATTAAGTGAAAGATCAACTCAGCAAAACACAATTCACAATTGCTTAGAAAGATCTAGTATCGTTTTTATGAACACTGTGACATTCAAGATTTCAAGTCATCTAATGCATCCCCAACCTGAGATCAAATTAATAATAGAGCTTGCGAAAACAACTTAAACATGGTATGAGAACTTCTTGTGAATGCCGGCCCAGCACACACATCCTTTGATTGTTCAAAAAACAAATATAAACACACTTTTCGTGTTTATCTTTCATTCAACATGACCATTACCAGAAATAGAATATAGTACAACACAAGTACAGCATGAAAAAGTACTTTAAAACTTCCCCACCCTGTTTCCAGAGTGACACTGATCAATTAGTATCTGGAGAGTGATTGTAGTGCCAATGATAACTCACAAACACTATGTAACCAACTAAATATTAGTGAAATTCAAGTTAACCAATGCTGAAGGACAAAACCAAATAAGGAAAGTTTATGAAGCATACTAACCAGAGCAGCAAGCTCTGTTGCCAGACATTTTCTAGCTCTTTCAACATATTCACGTGCTTCATCATACTGCCAATAGAATTAGATCACAACATAAGCAAACTACAGAAAATGGTAAGAAAGGTCAGATACCCCAAGTAAACAAATACCTTTCCTCTATGAACTAAAAGAACAGCCCTGAAAAAAGTACCGCTGCTACTTCCATCACCATTGGAAGCAGTATTCCCCAGGCCCCGCAGTTTTGTTTCGTCACCATCATCTAATCGAGATACATATTCTGCCATTTGATCCCATTCTCCCATGTTCCAAGCAGCACTTGCAGCCTAACATAACAATCAGCATAAGCACAGGCAGGTGAAAAAATCTTACACGGAAGGAAAGGCTATGAAACCAACCATTGATGCCATTTCAAGGCGAGCAGCTGGCTCAGCTGGGGTCCAGTATTCTTTACATAGGTTATTCAATTCTTCCCATCGAGCCAATGCAGCAAGGCATCTCATCCTACCTGCAAAGCCAGCTCCAATCACACATTTTCCAAGATGGAAAAGAAGTTCCAACGTGAAAAGCTAAGCTAGTAACAAATTTAAACGTACAATTGCAAGAAAATGTTATCAATATTTAGTGTATACTGAGAAGGAAAAACTGGAGAATGAACAAGAAACTGTTGAGGCCAATCAAGCCACTTCTGCTTGGGGCATCATCTATAAATTGCCAATATTTGTATTCATCTCATGGCCAACATGGGCATCACCCTTTACATAGGATAAGATTGTTTCACTAACCAGGAAGCAGTGGCACAACATCATTAGCTATACCTCACTGTCAGAGACAAAAATGTGGAAACTTGTGTGCATTGCATCAAGCTTTGTATTTTATTATTTTTAATTGTTGATTAATTCTTTTACCTTGGTAGCTGGCCCATATAGCAGAAACATCAATCTTTAAAGCATCCAAACCAGACTTTGTACATACAACAGTTGCATAATTCTTTTGTCTTGATATTATTTTGAGTTTTGAATTTTTGAAATTTAGTTCAGCATAATATAGATACACCTATAGTGTAACACAGCCATGCCAAACTAGGGCAATATAGACGCGAATTCAAATAATTCAAAATAAGGGACTAATAAAGGATGTTAAATGCATCAATAGTTCATTACAGACCTAAAGTAGCATCCAATATAACATGTGGACTTGTTGCTTGAGTGGCCTTTGCAGTATAAGCCTTGAGGGCATCATCCCATCGCTGCAGTTTCTCATACCTACACAATACATACTATAAGACTTCAATGTCCTGAAGAGTTTGTCAGAAATACAAGCTCAATAAACCAAGATCAATGATATAGATAAAAAGCAAAAGTTACCATGACTCCTTAAGTTGAAAATCCAGATTCTGTTGTGCATATGTCAATATACCAACTGCAGCCTACAATATATGTTAAATTGAAATGGACGGGAAGAAAGTCAACATAGAGGGCAGCAGCCAAATTATAAACTCGATGAGAAATCATATCAATTCAAACTAACCTCATGTTGGTGTAATTGATTGTTGATATGTATAAGAGCTTCAACTACTGCAACAGGATTGGCATCCATCTTCTTAGAACGTGCTCCTTCAAATTCCATTTCTTTATAGTGTAGGGCTTTAGCAAATGCACGACACTGCAACATAGGAAAATAACAGCATGAAAAAAGTTCATAGAAATCTGGGAAAATTATCCAATAAAACGTCGTTAAAAGTTGTTAAAAGAGCAAAATGTGTTGAACAGTGGAGACGTAATACACACACCCAAAGACATAAAGGGAAAGAGAGGAGACCTTCTCAGCAAGAGCACCAAGTAGCCGAATGTCTATAGGAAGAGGCTTCTCATCATGTTCCATGAACTCAGCCTGCAAGAGCATAAAGTTCAACAGGAGCAAAATGCAAAAGATTCACCTCACCAAATCTTCAAACTATGTATCGTTAATATTAAAATATGAACAGTGTCTAAAACTAAACTTCAACAAAAGTCAAGCATGCTATACAAAATTTCCAACACAACAGTAAAGTCTCTGAAAATTCAAGTGATAAGGGATCTCTCATGAACAAAACTACTAAAAACATCAAATTGTATTTATTTTGAACAAGGAAAATAGTATGATTGGTAATTTGGCTGACGGAATTCAAGAGGCAATTCATTCTTCAGTTTAAAATCCATTTAATGAGCCTACAGCAGTAAATTTCTCTATGGAGCCACACCATTTTACCATTATAGTCCTATTTGGGAAATAAAAATTAACATTTATAAGTACATCACTTCAGCCTTCTTCAAGCAAAAGTATATGTTCAAAAAAAAAAAAAAAAGACAGTAGAAATAAATGATGATAGAATGTATTTTTCTCAGAAATCCAAAAATATTAGTGGGAAAAAGAGGGGGTACATTATAAGGTTTGCAACACAGCTTAAAAACAAGAATAGATTTCCATCACAATTATCTAAATTCCTCACTGTCCTACTACATTATATCCACTGATCTACATATTATCAACTAAAGTCTCACCCATGACCCTTTCTAAGATGCTGTTACTATTCAATAATCTTTAGGAAGCAAATATAAAGATATCATAGTTTCCTCTCACAGATTCTATAGAGTTAACAAGACAAAAGACATACCAGGTTAAGAAGTGTAGCCAAGATTTCCGGAGGAATATTTGGTGAAGAAAAGGCCATCTCTAGATTTCGAACCAACTGTTTCTGGCTGGTCTCATTCAGATGTGCCCAACAGCTGACAAATCCAGCTGCAAACAGTTCTCGTCCAACAAAAGGCTGTCAAAGGCAAGAAGTGAATATTGGATAGGGGACACTAATTCCACAATGAACAATATCAACAGGCAATTATACCTGCAATTGTGCCAGCCTAGCACAGGTTCGTAAGGCTGGAGAAGGAGATTCCTTTAGAAGTTGAATGCTAAAATGCCTCATCCATTCTGCCCAGTCCTCTTTAGTGCTTCTCTGGGAAGCCTCCCCAGCTGTCCGCAATCGGCCATCATTAACCTGTATGGAGAAATTTGCTTAAACTCTAAAAATGAACATCACAAAACCTAGATACCTATGAAGTGGATTCCTATGTCATATATCCAAATTCAAGTTCAAGAGTCCCAATACACCAATCTTTATAGTAGAAGTTCCCATCTAATGTGTGTGTAGGGATTCCACTAGCACAATGTGTAATGACAAGATTAAGACAATCAACAAATTATTTATTGGAAGGTTCATAGATTATACAAACCAATTGATCCCAAATGAATAATCTCATGTTAAATCAGTTATAATTAAGTGTTGTTAATAGGGTGGTATCAGATGTAACATTAAGAAAAACTATTGTCTTGGTTTCATATGCAATACATAAATGTAACTAAGGAAAACTATTGTCTGCTTTCAGGTGCAATATATAAAACCTGAACAAGACTTAACCCAACTAAACATCTTACAAATGCAATCTTAAAATATTTGCCTTTCTCCTTTACTTCCATTTTTCCCCCTGCCTCAGCATTACTTCAATTATACCAACTTGCACTTATACTTTCCTTTCCCAGTTTAAAGTTTTCATTCAGTACTCAGACTTCACTGCTTCTTCTGTAAATCCTATCTTCCTGTCACTTGCTCTCCCCCCCCCCCCCCAAAAAAAAAAAAAAAAAAAAAACACACGAAAATATAAATATATAAAAGGAAAAAAAGGGAACCCCTCTGCCAATTGTTTATCTCTACAACCAGTACTTAATCAATACAGCAACAACAGAAGCCTTAAGATTTTCATCTTCAGTGGTTAACCCTCGGGTTTCCAATTTGTAGTAGACATGTTTTAAAAAAAGCCAACATATTTCGACTCATCACAAGAGGATACCTGATGGCCTTTGAGTTTATGGGCATCAGATCCATCTTCATAAGGATCGATCTCCACATCATCTAAAGGATCACTAACAACCTCAACAGGAAGCCTTCGGCTCAGTCTTTGAGAAGTTGTGGTCCCAAGGATAAGTGGTTCACGTTTCTGTAGACGCCCTTCAATTTCCTCAAATTCCTTGTGCTGCAGTAATATATTACTTAACAAAATTTCAAGGGAAAGATATGTTAATGTGACATAAAAATCCACACAGAATTGGAAAAACTCAGACCCGCAGGCGATATTTCAGCAGAAGTTTGTGTATTGATGGAATAAAAATTGTAAAATCCTCGCCAAGGGCATGAGCCAGACAACAAAGTGCATCTACGGCATCCTTCCGGAGCTCATCATTCTTTCTGTCAATTTGAAGCAAAACTGTAAGAACTACCAGACCAGATAACTAACATGAATGTCTAAAAGATTATATGAACTAAAAATGGAGAAAACTGAGCTACTAAGAGATATAAAATTTATGGGAGGTCAACAGACTTTTAATTTCTGTTTTTAATTTCTGCTTTCATCTCCATGTTTTCTGTTTTCAAATGTTTGTAAAGCAAATACTAAAAACAGTAAAAAAGATAAAATCATTTCCAGTTTTCGTATCATGTTTTCACGATTTCCTTCACAAAATCTAGAAAACAAAATATGAGAACAGAACCAAACAGGCCCTTAAACTCTAATTATAGATAACAAATCCCAAATTCCTCAATAACAAACCAAAATTCTGACTTACAATTACTTCATACTTCAGAAAGTATTTAGTACAATTATTATCTCCTCATAGTGCACTATAACCCCTTTGCTAGAAAAAGAGCCAAGGGTTGTAGCAAAGTAGCAATCTTCTAGGAATAATTTTCGACACTGTTAAAATCCTAAGATCAAATAGTGGGAGAGGAATGGCAACAAAATTCCAAATTTCCAATAATAATTCTGAATGAACTTCTGTGTAAGGATGCAATGGATTTGCAAATTAATTATACACACCTTACAATTTAAAGCTCCTTATGATCATTGTTCACATTTAAAACAAAGATCTCCTTAAGTGTTACCTTTAATTATTAACTATTATGTCAAACAAAGGGGAAAGGACAATGGGTTCCACTACAATATGAAATTCTAGAATTTGCATACTCACCCATCCAATACTAGTTTCAGGTGATGCACAAGAGAGGATATATGACCCGTGACCTGCAGATAAAGGGAGAAAAACCAATAGAATAACCAAAAAGAAAAAATAAAAGTGTCATGTTATATCAGTATAAACAAGCCCACTATAAATATATGCGTATGGATCCTCATAAACCAACCTGCACACGAGGGATCAATCTTGTCAAAGTTTTGATTGCGGCACGTCTTATGTCTACGGAGGCATCCACTTTAAACAAGCGTATAAGAGCAGGAAGAAGTAGATGCATGTGTTCATCTAAGGTGCCTAAATTATCAAGAATAAGGTCGTCATGGTTAACCATTTTCTGGCCAAGACAATCACATATGTTATAAATTCCTTTTGTACAGTAAATCTGATATAGAACTCATGAAATCAAAGGCATAAAACCTATTTTTACTAGTAGCGAACCTCACGCTTTTCTTTCTGCTGAATTTCATGTTATTTCCAAGAAAATTTGCATTTCAAATTCAAATAACCATTCAAAAGGAATAGTAGCAATATGGGGTATGATATACAGTTATACACAATCATAAATGTTGGGTTGACTGGTTCAAGAATAAATAACAAGTTGTAAGTTGCAATGACAAATGACACAAGTTGAAGGAATCCTGTGTGATTTAGCACGAGTAAAAATTTTCCAAAAACAAAAAAGGGAACAATATACTATGTAAAGACTACTAACCACCAAACACTTCAAGAGTGTGGAGAATATCAAGCACATATGTGTAGTCATTACACCGTTCTGCATCACTAATAACCTGAATGCAACCTGGCAGAATAACTGGAAGATATGTTCTAAATTCATCATTGAGAGCCAAGCAAAGCTGTTCCACCAAGTGAAGAACCTGTGACATTCAAGCAAATAATCAAACAAAAAAAATGAAAAACCACAAGAGAAAATCTCTAGGATAATCTACATAAATTGGAAAAGCAGCACTACTAACAGGATATCCAAGAGCTGGACGCGCTGGGGCTGGAAGTGTGAATGATGACCACAGTTCAGATATTAGAGAAAGCAAATCTTGCAAATATTTACGAATGTGCTGCAAATTCAGAACCAAACATGTGAGCAGAAAAGAAAACAATGATCAATTTGATTACGCACGCACACACACATATATATGTACCTGGCGCACAATAGAAACAAGAGTTCCAAGCTTCCATGTAATGAAGTCTTTTAGACTATCTTCACATGTACGAACAGTATGAAAGAGATCAGGCAAAACCTACAATAAAGCAAGGGACAAAGCCCAAAGTTTTAGGTCACAAAATGAATTTAAATGCCATAGACAAGTACTATGGCACCAAGCCAAATACAACAATAACAATAAACATGGACTAAAAAACCATAAGAAAAAGTATGGCTGGGCAAAGATGTAAGATGGAGAACTAACCTTTGGCAAGTACGGAACACAGCCAAGACCCATTGACTGACCTCACAAACAACAAAAACAATCATACCAGCAATGAGTATCAATAATGTAGATGCATGGAAGCATAAATGCAATTTAACATCCAAGTGGTGAAAGAGGACACTTCAATATCACTTCAGTTACAAAAATTCTATCAAGATACCAAAATCAAAATACTTGGTTGCTTAAATAATATTCTTTTACAGTGTATTTCATAAATCAAATATTAGTAACACAACTACATCAGCCCAATAAAAAAATCCATGCTCTGAGGTTAAAACTCTTGTATTTAACAACACTTCCTTCACAAAATCTGCTATATCAAGAAATTCTAGCAGGAGGATTCCACAAAGAGGATAGCAAACTATGCAACACTCAGTTGAAATTAACCATCCTGGTAAGACTTGCCATCAACTTGGTGTGTTCTTTCAATTAATCAACCACTTGGTTCAGGACATGAATTTCATAGGAGAGATATAGAAATACTAAAGATACATGCAAACTAAAAAATTTACAAAATATGAAGTGATTCAAAAAATAGAGTGTAGAATAAAAAGGATAAGCAAAAAGGGGGTCTCTCCTGCTCCAATAAAATTCCTCCCCCCCCCCCCCCTCCCTCTCTAAAAAAGAAAGGAAAGTAAGTAGAAAATGAAGGGCATAAATATATAGCAGAATCAAGTTCTATGTCAGTTTAATCATTCAGCAATACTTATAACATCAAAAGTGTAATTGTATTTGAATTAAATTAAATTTTTCTTGCATTAATATAAAATAAGGAAATTTTATAGCATTTATGAGGAGAAAAAATTATGGTAACCAGACAAGGACAATGGCCCATTATTATTTCTTTATTTTGCAATTCTATGTCAACTATTTTAGAAATGTTGTATTCTGTATTTCAGTTTCAGGTGCATCTCCTCAAATTAATTCATTTATCAGATACAGGGACAGAAGTGAGCTGATCATAACAAGACAACACTTTGTTCCTGTTTACTTTTATAGAAGAACTTACTAAGAAAAAGGAGACCAGGAGAATACAAACCAAGAAAATTAGAAATTACAGGATACACAGAAAATAATAGAGGGGGAAGCACAAGACACAGGCCTGTTGCATGCTGGCATACCTTGAATATGAACATGAGAGAACCAACCACTTTCAAATGGTAACTAGCAAGAGATGGATCCCTCAATATACGCATCAGAGAATTAATTGCAACCTGAAATCATAAAAATCAACACAAGTTGGGTGAAAAATAAAGGTACAGAAGTTTTGTGTTAATGTGCTACCGTGGAATAATAATCATCTGATGAAGCAAATGAAGGCCACAGGTCAACAGGAAATTCATCCATGCACTGAATCTGCTGACTTGAATCACTAGCCGGGCGGGTAACTTCTCCATGAGACCCTGGCAAGGCTTTCTGATTCCGTTTATGCACATGAGGATCCAGAGCACCCATAATCCCAAGAACCTGGAAGAACCCAAGTACAATTTAAGGACAAAAGCATGCCTATATCAAAAGATATCATTTTTTTTAGTTTTTACTATTACCTTCAATACTTCCCGTCTGGTGGACCACACCAGTTCACCATTCAGTAATTTTAAGAGTAAGCCAAGTAACTGTGGGTACTCATTATATGGAGTTATAACATACCTATCAAAATTGTAAACAAATTTGATCACATTAATATAGAAAAATTGAGCATTAGACTTCAATGCCCTCTTCAAACTATTTTATTCATAAGTACATCTCGATAAAAAAAAAGGTAATGTAAGAATTTGAACATGGGTACTAGTTTTTAAAGAACATCCCGGTATACAAGCATCATGCACTAACACAAAGTCCGAGGAATGGTCACACCCAAAGGATGCAATGTAGAGAGTCTAACCTAATAAATGCATCAGTGGCTTATTCCACGGCTTAAACCTGTAACTGAGGTCACACAGAAACAACTCGCCCATTGCCCTAAAGCTCCCCTTTCGTGGGTACTAGTTTTAAATTTCAAATTTTTTGTTGACGAAAACACATCTGGATAAATTACATCAAGATGCACAAGAAAACACTTTTTTGGGATAAAAGAAGAAATATCATTTGAACAAAGAGAACATTACACGAAGTTGGAAGATAAGATATCCTGAATTATTTTATAATTTATATACTAGCAAAGAACTTCTTTAACAATCATCCTCAATAAATTTTCAATGTTAAAAAATTAGGAGAGAAAAAAAAGAACATTATGTAAACAATATTTGTAAAAGATAATATAGCCATATTATATCAATTTGCTAGTTCTAAAATAATATTGCCAAACAAGTTTCAAGTTTTATTAATTTTTGAATACTTGTAAAAAAAATTAAAAAGAGATTTAAGCATAAATGATGAGTTCAGATTGCATCATTTGATCCATGTAACTAACTGCACCTATTGAGATGGGGCTTTATCCTTGTTGTTCCAAAAAAAACAAACATTTCAAATAGATTTTATTCTTAGCCATTAAGATACTATTTTGAGAACACTGTTACAAATTAGTTTTTTGTTCTTTGATTCATCTATTTTTTTTAAAGAAGTTGAATTTAAAGTAAACCTGATTTTAAAACTGTTTTAGAAAACTATAAAAAAATTTCTAAACAGGCACAAATACAAACATGTTCTTTACCCTGTGCTTTGTACAACTTGACCAAGTGTAGCAACAGCCACTTCCCGTTTAGAGACGGCTGCTCCATCCACTAAAGCATCCACTATTAAAGGCATAAGTTCAGGAATGTATTGCCTCATGGCAAAGCCACCCTACACAGAACCATCCAAGTTAGTTTGCTACTTACCAAAATTAAAAAATAACAAATAAACGCCCTACAAGACTTAATTCACTAACCACTCTGGCAAGGTCCCCGACAGTCACAAGGACTCCACTAATGATTCCACTATTCGCACTAGCATCAACAAGTCTGGCCACAAGAGCCTGAAATAATGAGAAAACTCGTTAAGTTACAAAATAAACTTAATATAAGAATGTATCTCTAACACCAGAACTAGTAAAACCTTATGCACTGGAGCAATGTATGGAAGTATAAGCCTTTCACAATTCCTTATCAAACACCCAAGTAACTTCGCACTTTCTTCTTTGCATTTACTATCTGCACTGCTGACATGGCAAAACATAATGGAAATAGAACAGAATAGTTCTGTTACCAATGCATCCAATAAAAATAATGAATCTTGGTATACATAATACATGAAGATGATCCACTAAATATTATAAACAATTCAAATTCACCTCTGCTCTAAGTATGTTAACAACTGTATAAGATGGCGACGAAGAGCTGGGAGAACATATGCAGGATTTTTCTCTGATAACCTTCCAGCCAATGAAATAGCATACTCCCGAACGTCAAAATCCTGCAGAAATAGACTCTTAAATATCAACAGTATTCAACAAAATGAAGCTCCAATAAAAATTACGGGAAATATAATCCTATGCAAGTGTACAGCATTATACAACACTTAAATCACAGCCATAATTCGGTCTAGAGAAGATATTAGAGGTCTGATCTGTCGATTTTTCTCCAATGAATCTGAAACAAAATTTGTCGGGAAAAAAAAAACATGTAGATTGGAATTACCAGTTAAATACTAAAAGTACAAGTACATAATACCATCAAAGTTGTCTATCGATATAATATGTGAAAAACATTTTTCTGAATTATATAAGATAAATGTGAATGTGATTCCCCAAGATATCTAGCTACCACAGTTGCAACTAAACTTAACATCCTGCAAACTACTCTATAAGAATCAGCCAATAAACAACAGCAAATCACAACATATCTAGCTTTGTCAGACCTCATCATTTAAAGCAGCAAATACTGCACTCAGATTGTCAGCCTGAGCCAAATACTCATCAAAACCTCTATCTCCATGGAGAGAAGTGAAGATAGAGTGGCGAACAGTAACATCAGCATCTGCAACAGCAGAAATGAGAAGCTTCTCCACAAGCTGCAAAAGGTCCAAAATCATTTAGTGACAAGCACATCATATATAAGTGTGCATCATTACACAATTAAAATACCAAGATTCACTAAAGATAGCATAAGGAGTAAGGACTAAAGACTAGAGCATAGGCACCGTATTATAAACATATGCAACTTGTATTAAAAAATGTTCCTGACAAAATTTAACCGCGAAACATGAAAAATCTGACGAAGGTGCAATTGTCTAAATTTCATAGTTCAAAAAAGAAAATTATTAGATTAATTTTTCACAAAATTACTTTTCCCTTGTCAACCATCTGACAGTTCTACAGAGTAATTATCAAGTCAGGACTAAATCAATCACTAATCATTAAAATTCTATTTTGGGGTTTTCCAATTGAAACCGAATATTTTATTACCTTCATAATTAAGTTCTTATAGTCCCAAAATTTTCAACATAGATCCCTACTGTTAAAGCACCATTATAAACTATGGGAATCAGGGGCCCAATTAAAAGGATTTTGAAACAGGAGTTACAAAAATTCATGTGTCACATGTTCAGCCTAGCCTACTATTAGAGAGTTAAAATGATGCTTCAATAATAGGACCCAAAAACAAGTCAAACTACAGTCCCCAATTACAAACTTCTATGCAGAAACCAAATTGGACATCCTCAAAAAGAATAGAGGCCGACATAAAATCTTCAGATGGTACTTCAGCAAGGAAACTTTCTTTGTTTTTTTTTCCCCTACAGCGCACATCACAAAGAAAAGAGGGGTGGGGGAGTATCTACTAGTAAGAGCAAAAAGGACCAATAACTCCAACAAATCTAAGAGCAGAAACTTCTTCAAACTCCAACCAAACCATTCATTCCAACCAGATTTTCTGCATAACTGGACTGCAATTAGTCCACCGTAACAAGTCCGCCTTTTAAAAGTCTAACCCTTGCTAAACTTTGCATAAAATAGTTCACTGTAACGGAATTGACCTTGGCTCATTATACACAATAAAATGCTATCTGAAAGAGTCTAATTATTTCCTAAATTAAAAAAGGACTTCTTATCTTGGATTCTAGAAAAAGGAAAGTTTCAAAAAATTGGGGGGAAGAATTAGAAATGCACAGTCAAAAGTGAACAAGACAAAAGATATGAAGTATACAAAAAATAAATAACTAAAAAATTTGTAAACACCAAACCTCTTCCACAAGTCGGCGACGCTTTCCACCCGATCGATTTGACCTGCTAGAACCAAAATGAGCACATGCTACGCCAGAGAAAGAACTAGCGACCAATTTGCAACAACAAAGAGCAGCATCTTTTCGGGTAACTCCATCCTCATCATCCAAATATACAACAACTGATTCTCTAGCAAATTCAAGTAGGTCATGACCCTATATCAAGCAGGATAAACAGGGTTATAACATCTACCATTTTCCAATGTTTCTAAAAAAATGATCAAAACAATATATAAGGACTTTATTGAACATGACAACAGTTCATTATATTTATTGAAAATGAGCTTTGAGAACCTTGAAGTTAAAACGAGCAAGAGTTTGCAGAGCAAGCTGTATAAGACCAGGACCACTAAGCTCAGAAACCTGCTGCGGAACATTCATCACTGTTCCTCTACCAATGGAAGCTGCAGGCCTCCCAGGATGGTAATGGGATTTAGAAAGAACCATAGATATGCTGTCTAGCAACCGCTCTTGAATGGTAGGCAGAAGTGATGGAATGCTGAAGTAATGACAAACAACACAAATGAAACATTTTAAAAAATTAATCACTAAAATCACTAAAAAGGTGGAAAATTTGTTGCAAACAAAACCTATACCTAGCACATATTTGCTCAAGAGCCTCCACAAGCACAGTTGAAAGACCCGTAGAAAACATAATATCCAAAAGCCCACGTACATGAGGTTCCATGGTTGGCCCCATTGCTTTCGCAATACTTCCAACACAAGCCAATGCTTCAAGCGAAGGCTTACTCCTACGAGGAGCAATCTACATCAATAGAATGGATATACTGTCAAATGATATCCTCAATTCCTCATCACGTATTATAGAGCAAAATACAACCAAGCATGAATCCTAATAGCAAATGCATCATGGAACAAGATGAATAGTGACATCAAACAACAGTTTCTGCAACATACCGCCTCGCGTAAGTGGGTAGTTATTGTCGGCAAATAATGAATGAGTTCCCCATCAAGTGCTCCAGCCATCTCTCCAAGGGCAATGAACCCACTATCACGATCTTGAGGTACTTTCAACACGGAAAGAATATGATTCATGCATATCTGCAAGGGATTTCATCTCCCATAGGAACTCATATAAGTATATCATTAAGTTACTTGAAAGTCTCCGTTCTGAATACTCTTCCTCCCAGTTTAATAAATGCAATCAACTAACAGGGAAAAGCTAACATACTGTTAAATAGTTGGTAACGAAACGATCACGTAGAAAATGTGCGATTCGAGGAAGCAATGAAGTTATGCTTAGGCGAACAAGCCGGTCTCGGTGCTCCAGGTATCTGAGAACAATTTCCGCAACTTCTCGGTATCTGGACATCATGAACTCACCAGTATTCCTTCACAGAAATAATTACATATAAACTAATTTCAGAATAATAAGATTAACTAGTAACCAACCCGAGTTTCATAATAACACATAGAAAAGTAGCGAGCAGATAATGTGATTATCAAACCCAGTCTCTTAGTATTGTCCATGTAGAATTTTTCCAGTAATATTATTAGGCACAACTGGCACTTGACTATTTTATTTTTACTTTCTATAAATTAGTTATTTAACTTTCCTGTTGCCATATAGAGTGGCAGCATTAAGCCGCGTAAGTTTACAACCTCCATTCCATTTTCATATTTATTTAGTATATGAATCTGTTAAAACATAGTTTTCCCCAAGCATGCTTCATAAAGGACAGAACACTAGCAACATACTGGGTTGACTGGATAAAGTGTTTAATAAATAATTTTCAAGCTTAAAATGATTCTGAACTTTTAATTTATGCAGGAAAATCTGAAAATATTAGAAGAAGCGTAGAAAAATGCTCACTAAAAATGTAAACAATTTGTTAAGAATGCTAGCTTGAAAAAATTACAAAACTTTCATGGATCAGTGCAAAATGTTCAAACTTATAGCAACCTCAGAAGTTCTCCAACAGCAAGCAGCGAACCGTGTATGCTGTGCACTGGGGCATTTCTACCCAATCCATCTTGTGTTGCCTCAAACATTCGATAGTACCTGATACCAAATAAAAGGTAATGAACCTGACCTGATCTTTAACAGGGGTATATTATGCAGTAGAAGATTAAAACCATCAAAATAAGCATGATGTGAGAAAACACAGATGAATGGAAGGTGATGACACTCTTATTCTAGCTAGAACCTCCAAAATGCACTGCTCTGGCATCAACTTTTACTACCACCATGGAGGATATCAAAGAAAGTAAACAACTGAATGAAATAATGCTGGATTTGGTGCCATATATTACTGTAAAACCAAGTTTCATGATGGGTACATGCTGATGGGCACTCCTTGCTTTGACAAGGATGCCCAACAGTAGATCAACAGCCTCAAGTAGAGACAATGATCATGAAATGCAGTCCATATTTGTTAATACTTCTGCTTTAGTGAAAAGTTCAGAGTCTATTCCATAGTTAGTTCAGGTGTTCTACCATGTTGGATGTGTAATATAGGTGTGAATCCGCCTGTCCTTCAGATAAACAACTCATTCAGCTGGTAGACAGTTGAACGGTCACACTTCTACACAATCAACCTCGAATTGCTCTAACTCTTACATGAAACATAGCTTCACTAATTATATGTCATTTAGTTGGAATACATCCACTAGTACCAAAGGCAACCAAAAAGAAACCTACTACCATCTTCACAAATGTTAAAAACATAAAGCCTAAAAAAAGTAAGAACTTACCACTGAACACGCCAGCGTGTTTCACGCTTTTCTATAACACGAAGGCAAGCACGCAATGCCTCCACTGCCCGCTCACGAACAGGCAACGCTGGATCCCTCAAAGCGACCCAGATAGCATCAACAAATTCTGGCACATGGACATTGAACACGGTTGAAGCATTTTCTGCCATTTCCTGCAATGACCAAAAGGAAAATGATAGTGCATAAATATTCCAAACTTGCTAAAGAGAACAAAAAAATTATCAGCCTTACTCAATCAAACGATAACTTCAAAAACTAAAATGATCTTCTTCAACTGGAAAAGGGAATAAAGCTTCTATCAATTCTGACAAAATAACAACTATAGTGGCACTTACTTTCAGGATGAGGACAGCAGCAAATCGCCGATATTCCACTCTGTTCCCTCGAAGCCAGTCTAGAGCAATTTTCACCTACGAGATAAGAAAAATCAACGCACTCAGAACTCATGTCAAACAGAGCATGTTACAATGCTAAAGGTAAGATTGAAAGTAGACGGGAGGGAAACCTGGCGCTCGACTTCATCGGCAGTCATAGCCCCACCAGCCCTGGCAAGATGGCCGAGAACCCTACTGGCATGAACCAAAATCTCAGGGTCACGCTTGGCCTCAAAGACTGTCCTCATGTAACTGGAGAATCTGGAGACCTTGGAAGCGTTCTCCCCAAGAGCCACATCTATGAGCTCGTCAATGGCCCTCAGAGCTCCCAAATTCTCAGCCACGTCACTGCTCTCGAGGAGGCTGGAGATCCTGTCGTATAGCTGATCCATGAAGCGAGAGAAGGCCTCGCCACTTAGGTCACGTGCTTCCTCCTCCAGATGCTTCTTGAATGCCAGCGTAGCACCCTCCTGCGTCACCAGAATGAACTAGTAAGTGAGTGAGAGTGAAAGAAAGTGAAAATTGAAGTGGAGGAGGAGGAGCAGAAGCAGAAGCAGTGAGAGAGTATGAGGTAGAAACCTTGGGGTGGCCGCGGGTGCAGAGGTCTGCAAGGATGCGGTTGAGCGAGTCGAAGGAGGTTCCGGGGACAGGCGGTGGCCCAATGTAACGGTGGGACTGAGAGGGTGTTGCCATTGCCATCCTTGATTTTGGTGTGATGTTCCTAATCCCTAACTAAACTAAACTAAATCAGATTAAATTATTAGTGTTATTATTGAATTGAAATTTAGGAACGATGGATTGGAGAATCAGACATAGCATCCCGCCATGCCTGAGAATAGAAAGAAAAGACAGTGTGAGTGTGAGTGGGGCACCTCGAGATGAGGTTTATTAACTAGTTTCTGGGTGCTCCCAAGCGTGACCAAACTCACCCTGGTGGTGGCGTGAGGTTGATGAGGAGACGAGAACTGGAGCGACTCGAGAACGCACCACACCCGCCACACGCACCCAACATACTCCAGTCCGACCCGTTACAATATTCCGCCCCGACATAATAATAAACAAGTCTAGACACTAAACTTTAGTGCTACGTTTGTTTATAGAGACAGGACACTGAGACAGAGACAAGACACTGAAATAAAGACAGGACACTGAGACAAGGACACAGAAATACAAAATCGTATTTGACAGAAGAAACATGAACAAATATAATATGTCTAGAGACACTGAATTAGTATATTTTGTGTCCATGACGGAGACACTAACAAGGAACACAACTTATTTTTTATTTTTTCTTTCATTATTCTTGTTAATTTTTTTATAATTATATTTTTTATTATTATATTTTTCATCTCAAATTTTTTGAATGAAAAAATGAGAATAAATTGAGTTTTCATAATTTGTTCTAGTTTATCACTAAATAAAATACAAAAACACAAAATTTTGTGTCTCTGTACATCAGTATCTTGTTCTATCCTATTCTCAATGTCTTATCATGTTCTGTTTTCGAAAACAAACGCAGTCCTGTGCAAATTGACCCCTAAACTCTCTTAAATGATGAATTGACATTTTAATACCATAAACTTTGAAAAATGTGTTATTTTATTCGATTGGTGAAACTTTTAGTTTAAAGAGCTCATTTGCATTTTTGATTTATTCATTCATTTTCTAAATTAGAATCTTATGCTAGACATTGAGAATAGAATAACATAAGATACTGAGAGACAGAAATATAAAATTTTATATTCTTGTATTTTTCTGATGATAAATTAAAATAAATTATAAAAATTTAATTTATTTTTATTTTTTTATTCAAAAAATTTGAGATGAAAAATATAATAATAAAAAATTAACAAGAATAATAAAAAAATAAAAAATAAGTTGTATCTCTTGTTAGTGTCTCTATGTCCTTCCTGTCAGGATGAACCAAAATACACTAATTCAGTGTCTCTAAAATCTAAACACATTGTGTTTGTGCTGTCCATGACTTCTCTGCCAAACACAATTTTATGTCTTTGTATTTCTGTCTCAGTGTCCTATCTCTATAAACAAACGTAGCCTTAAGCATATATAGTATATAAATTGAAGACAAATGTAAGATTTGTTATAATAAATTAAAAAATACATTATTTTCATAAGGGAAAAGCTCTGCATACAAGTCATTAGGGCTTGTATGCTTTACAAGTTCATTAAACAATAAAATCAAATTACGCGATGCTCCACGTACGACGCGCTACATCCCTTCTTCTTCTCCTTCTTTTTCGATCGTTCTTTTCTCCTCCTTTCTCACTGGTTTGTTCTTCGTCGTTGACGTTAGTTTCTCCACATACTGTTACGGCACGTTTTCATTGCACCTTCTTCTTCTTCTTGCTGCACGTTCTTCTTCTTCTTCCTCTTCTTCTTCTTCTTTTTTTTTGTTTCTTGCCTTCTCTTTCTCCTTCTTCATTTACGTGCTTTTCTCTCTGTTTTCTTTCTTCGTTATTCTCGATTTCTATTATTTTTTGACATCAAGCTCTGAAATCGTTTTTTAAGAAGAAGAAGTAGCAGAAGACGAGGAGGAGAAAGAGAAAGAGTTCTGAATTATGCATGATTTTGGGTGTATTTCTTTAAATCCTTTGGGTGTATTTTCTGTAATCTTTTGGGTGTATTTCTATAATCGTTTGGGTGAATTCCTGTAACCGTTTGGATGTATTTCTGTAATCTCTTGGGTGTATTTTATGTAATCGTTTGGGTGTATTTTCTGTTTATGTAATTGTTTGGGTGTATTTCTGTAATGCTTGCCATTTTTTCTGAAATGAAAAATACACCCATAGATATCAGTAAGATACACCCATAGATATGAGTCAGATACACCCATACATATCAGTCAGATATCACTCAAATACACCCAAAGGGTTACAGAAAATACACCCAAAGGATTTAAGAAAATACACCCAAAATTCGTTGAAGTACATCTTATGCATAATTCAGAACTCTTTCTCTTTCTCCTCCTCATTTTCTGCTGCTTCTTCTTCTTCAAAAACAATTTTACCATGAAAAATCGAAAAAAAAAAAAAGAGAAAACAGAGAGAAAAGACGTAAATGAAGAAGAAGAAGAAAAAGAAGAGAAAAACGAGGAAGAAGAACGTGCAGAAACGAAAGAAAAGGAGAAGAAGAAGAAGAGTAAGAGGAAGAAGAACGTGCAGCAAGAAGAATAAGAAGAATTTCAGAAACCATGAAAATCGAAAAAAAAAAACGAAGAAGAAGAAGAAGAAGAAGAGGAAGAGGAAGAGGAAGAGGAAGAGGAAGAGGAAGAAGAGAAGAAGAAGAAGAAGACGAAGAGGAACTGTTTGAGTGGGGCGCGTGTAGTTACGCTCCATTCAAAATGAATTAATGCGCGTGTTAATGAAGTTTGGGCTGATAACTTGTAAAACTTGTACGGCCTTTTTGAAATGCAGTTCGTCTACTATAAGAATAAGAAGATTTTCAGAAACCATGAAAATCGAAAAAAAAAACGAAAAAGAAGAAGAAGAAGAAGAGGAAGAGGAAGAGGAAGAGGAAGAGGAAGAAGAGAAGAAGAAGAAGAAGACGAAGAGGAACCGTTTGAGTGGGGCGTGTGTAGTTACGCTCCATTCAAAATGAATTAATGCGCGTGTTAATGAAGTTTGGGCTGATAACTTGTAAAACTTGTACGGCCTTTTTACTTGTATGTGTAGCAGCCCCTATAAACAAAATAAAAGAGCATTATTTATAAAGATTTATTTGTTTTTGGTTTGAAATGCAGTTCGTCTACTTTATAAATTGAAGACAAATGTAAGATTTTTTATAATAAATTAAAAAATACATTATTTTCATAAACAAAATAAAAGAGCATTATTTATAAAGATTTATTTGTTTTTGGTTTGAAATGCAGTTTGTCTAATATTTCAGCGGACTGCATAAATTTTTTTAAATCGCTTAGTAATACGACAATTTATATGTCGATAATGTAGTTCGTCCAATTATAAAAAGCATTCATTTTCCTCCATATTTTTTGCTTTTTCTCAAATTTTCTCTCCAGGTCTTTCTCAATTTCCTTTCTCCTCCTCTCTCCATTATAATCTCCTTCATTATTCATCTTTTATCAGGTTAGTTTTTTCTTCTTTGCTCTTGTTTTTGTTTATTTTTCATATTATATTTATTTAAGTATTTAGTTTAAATAATATTAATTATAGTATTATATGAATAGTTAGATTATCATTATGTAGAAGTAGCTGTTAATTGTTATAGGAATAAATATTTTAGGGTAGTTTATGATTTTAGGTTCATAATAATATATAGAATGGTTTTTAATTATTATAAGAATAAATATTTTAGAGTAAATTACAATATATAGAAATAGAGTAGTTTATAATTTTAATTTGAATTTAAAATATATTTAAAGTAGTATAATATAATTTATATTATAGCATTATGTGGGTGTTCTTTATTATTAGTCTAATATGATAATAAATTATAAATTAAGTATAAAAATAAATTATTAATTGTAGCATATTAAATAAAAATATATAAAAATAAATTATAAAATAAGTAGGATTACGATGATATTCTCTATTATTGGATTAATATGATTTAATTTTTATGCGAATTTTATTTTCGATTTAATATGTCTTGATTATTTTTATATTTTTAAAATTTTATATAGATTGTACGAATAGAGCAGAATTTATTAAGAGAGTACGAGAAGAACTTGTATAGGCTAGATACGGATGATCATATTACTAGAAGACTTGGATAAATAGTATAAAATTTAAATTATGCATTCAATGTGTATGAAATTTATATTTTTTGTAATCTAAATTTTATCTTCTTTTTTTTTTTGCAATTTTTAAGATCGTATCAGAATTCATTGACAAACAAGATCAGAGTAAATGGGTCATCAATCTAGTATAGTTCCAAGAGAATGTGTCAAGAGTTGGATGAACACTCTACAAAAGAGCGATGCATACAGTACACCCGAAAATATATCATGCATATCATAGGAATAACTTGTTTTCGGATGCGTCTGACTCCCGAGTCCACATGAAGTGGCTTCGACGATAGGAAGCGACTATGCTTGATTGACAACCACTCTAAACTGAGTGCACTAGACTGAATACTTGAAATAGTCACTTTTTAATATCTTATATTCCATGGTCTTTGTGATGATATACATCTTAATTGTCATAAAAATTTCTTTCTTTTCAAATTGTTATCCAACTACGAATTCATTGGTCAGATTATCATCAAAGCCTCCCTGACCAAAAGACCAATCTTAATTCATTATATCAAAATTCAAAGTGAAAAAGTAAAGAGAATGATTATATGACTGGAAAATAGCAGGTTGAGTCAGTGCAAGTTATAAGTCTGTGAAAAAGCTCATCTCTACATCCTCCTCCTCCTCATCGTTATCAAGTATATCTACTGATTTAACTTCTACTTTCTCGTTATCAGATATGGCTTAACTTGATACGGATTGGTCATGGAGTCTCAAATTGCAGAATCCTCGTGGATTTCAATATCTACTTGCCACGTGCCCTTTAGGGTATATCCGGATCTTCATGAATTGAGTCTTCATTGCTATTCTTCGATGGCATATTTAGATTAACTAACAATCTTTTAATATTTCTTCATGAATTATATTTGATAAAATAGATGAAAACAATTTAAAAAATATGCATTACCCCTTCATTCAAGCGAGATTTACTATCCTCTTCTTTACTCCCTAATATTCTCTTTTATCAATTCCTTCAATTTCTAGTAAAAAATCAAAAGAATTAAATTCATAAAAAATCAAATAAAAAATAAATATTACCAGATTAAAAAGATAAAAAAGAGATTCATTATTACCAAATTAGTATTAATATTTTCTTTCTTTCTTTTTTGCAACACCATGTTCTATTCAAAAACCAAATGAAACAAAAAAAATTAAATTTGGAGACAATAAGAAGAAAAAGAAAAAGATGAAAGAGTACGAAGAAGGAAGAAGATTAAGGATATTAAGGCACGAGAGGAGAAGGATTTAGAGGCACTAGAGGAGGAAGAGTATAATAAAGAAGGAAGGAAAAAAAGGTAAATGAAAAAGAAGTAAGGTGTCACAAAAGAAGATAATGAAAAAAGATAAAAGAGACATGGTGTTAATGAGTAGGATAATTTGGAATTTTAAAAAAATCATAAGGCTAAAATTATCTAAAAATATAATTTAATCTGTGTCTTAATATTTTAGAAAGACACAAAATACATATTTCTTATGGGTAACTATGTATAAATGTATTTTAAAAAAAAATTGTGTCTCAACAAAGAACGAAAAGTGTTATACAATTTTTTTCTTTTAAAAATAGAATCTTGCATTGTGCGAGAAAGAATGAAAATGAAAAAATATATAATATTCTTTTTAACAAGTCTACTTTGTCTGTTTTAGCCTTCTTTTTATATCTTTGTGGTGGAAATGAAAAGTATCACCATATTACACAAAATTTATATATGTTGAGTGTTAAATCCTTTTAAACTGAGAGTACTTCAATTAGTTTTTGGCAGTAATGTTTCACAGAAGGAACAAAATACCAGCTATGTTTATGCCCATATGCCATGACATCACACTCATTTATAGCTTTAATATTCTTCCATAAATCTCTTATTCACCGGAAACACAGATTACAAAAACCACCAAAATCAAATCCTGTGTTTCCTTGAATAAAAACAAAGAATGATAAACTTCTTCTCCAAATCCACAATTTGATCATTTGAAAATATTAGAGCTCGTGTTATTTTTCAAAAGAGCAATCCTTTGTCATCCGTTGAATCTCACAACATAAAGATTTTTGAGTCTATTGGAGCAACCCACCTCATTCGTCCTTCCACCGTTACCACCAATGTTGTCGCTTCCATTGCATCCTTTGCCAATGCAAGATTCCCCTGACACCACCACCACGGTGACCACCGGCACAAGCTCAAGGACCTCTTCGTCACCTCTCCATGACTGTCGATAACAGATAATGCCACTCCCCAAAAAGAACTATCGAGACTTAGAACAACAATAGTAATAACTCCACCACCATGAGTGGGATTCGGTTGGACACGTGTCGACAACCCACCTTCTCGCAGATTGTGTAAAGCCTAAGTCAGAAGCTCATACTTAACGAGAGGCAGAGATGGACCACGTTGAAGTTAATCACTACCAACCCTCACAACCATGAATTACACCTATATTCAACCCATTTTAAAATTAAAATCTGGTTATTTATTCATTACTGAATGGTAAAAGGATAAAAAAGGAGTGAACATGTTCGTAACTTTTGATGTAATTACGAGCTTACAAGATTCTAAGACCCTAATTTGAGCTGTGTCAACACCATGCTTGGAGAACAACCTACAAATGCACTCTTATACTTAAGTTAGTAGTGCATTTAGTATGATTGTAATGAATTATCTCTTCCCTCGTGAGTTTCCTTTTTCTCTATATTATACCTTTTTCGAGGTAACTGCTAGGCATTTATAGCCTTAAATGAACGTTTCGATGTCATGATCTAACACTTTTTCAAGATAATAATTTTATTTATTTTAATGACATATCCATTATCCATTAATAGAGCTGGTAATGTACTATTCTCATTTAGTCATAATCTCACCATATTATTCTTGTCCAAAATAATATCTCAACTTGGGTTTCTTGACTTACGATTATTTTTTTTGTACCCATTATATTTTAAGCACCAAAAAACCATTAAGAAACTTTTTCAGTTTCCTTCGAAAAAACTCCACTTCAATCTTTACTTACCATTTTCAACTTCTTCTTGAAAAATCTCATCTCTCTTTCGAAGAAAACTTTTAAGTTCTTTCACTTCTCCAGCGCCACTAGGTGTGCAAAGCGGATTTACTAGCCATCCATCCACAAATTCCCATAACAGCTATCTCTTATCCATGTAAAAAAACTTATATTTCACATTTTCTATTCCTAAATCATGCTTTTTGTTTTATTTTAAGGATGAGATATGCAAAAATTTCTTCTTCTTAATGCCTCTGCCTTGATCTTTGGCAGTATTGTCAGTGGCGGAGCTTGAAACAAAATTTTGGGAGAGCCAGATAGAAGATAATTGTCAAGATGCTTTTCATATGAATCTGATTTAAGATAAACTCGTCTAACCTCATCTCTCTGATTCAGGTGATATTACCAAATTTGAAGTCGTTTTCTAGGGTTTCGTTCCAAAGAATTAAGGTCAAACTCATCAGATGCAACTCTTTGAACTTTTGAAGGTTGTATCTCACTTTTTTCGTGATTCATTAAAGTAGAAGAACTATCTATAGGTATTGATATTGTAAAAGTTATATGTTCTCCTTTTTTAATATTAGCATTCCTCTTAAAAAATACATCAATTCTTTAATTTTTCATGATTATTTTATATAAAAATTTGAATATATATATCTGGTAAAATATGTAAAAAAGAAGTTAGAAGGACAAATATTAAAATTTATAGTATTTATTAAATTTTTTATCAATCTATACAAATACAATAATATCAATACTTATTGAATATTCTAATATTTTTTATCATATAAAAAATTAAATTAAATTAACAGTAAAATATAAAACAATATTAAATTACATAAATAAAAAATACCTAATTTCTTATATTTGAACTTAAAGGTAGAGGGAGTGTTGCTTATTGAATAGATGAGTTGTGAAATGCATACACTCAATTCATTCCAAATCCAACATGTTTGAATGTTTAAAAATAAAAACTAATGTGCAATAAAAGCAAGAAATGAAGATTGAACTTTGGTATTTTAAGTCATAGTAAAGTATTTGAGTCAACTGAACTATTTTTTATTTTTTGAAGAAGTATTACTAATTTTTTTAACAAAAGTTTGGGAGGCCATGGCCCCCCTTGTCTTAACTAAGCTCCGCCCCTGATTATTGTAGACATGCATTTTCCTAATTTCGACTGAACCACCAATGACTTTGCTTTGCATTTTTGAATAATTATAGTTTAGTAGGGGTCCCACTATTTAGCTTTCTCCTACTTTGAATATTAGTTTTTTAGTTATTTCTTGTCCTTTTTGGAAATTTGTAGGATTTTCACTGGATTCCTTTAGTATTCTTCTCAAAGTTTTCTTTTTTGTAACATAGTGATGGTATCCCTATAGGTTTTTTTTGAGATGCTAAGACAAATGGTCATCCCCACACGTGAATGTGTTGGAACATCTAAACCTGCTTCTCGGCCCAACCCAACTCACTAGGTGGATCCCTACTCTTGGGTTTCCAAAGAAATGAAATCCACCACATCTACCATCTCCCAAGATGAGTTAGATGAATTACAAGATGTCGGAGTCATCTTTAACTCAGATGTAGGAATTTTATACATCCTTTCTACCCCAAACCAAAACAATCATATTTACCATTTTAACCACCATGCGGGCTCCCAACCTGACTGGTTATGGATGTATAAGACGTTATTCACGTGTTTTGGTGTCTGACTTCCTTTCACAGTTTTTCAGTAAGACATTCTAAGATATACAGGATGTGCCCCTTCACAGCTTCATTCTAATAGCTGAGACATTATTCGAAGCTTCAATCTTCTATGTTATTTTTTAGAATTAGATGCCTCTTATAGAGTTTTTTTATTTCTTTAATTTACATATGCCCTTCAGTTCTCAATGTCGTGGGTTTATTTCCTTCCAATGTAACTCAGATAGAAGAATTTTCAACCTTTTCTATGAATCCTATCAGAAATTTAAGTAAAGATTTTTAAAATTGAAAGAGTAGAAGGCACAACACTGTTTTTCATGACTTTGAAAGATGAAAAAATGTTTAACTTGCATTGGAATTTTAACGTCTCATCGCCAAAGATCCAGCTACAAAGTATTAATGCTTTTGAGCTTGCTAGAATTCACATGTTTCTAGAATTGTGGTGCGACCAACCTTTAAGTTTGAGGGACATTTTGGCTGACGAGCATGTTGCTTGGAATGCCATTTGTAAATTATGTTACTAGCTTAATGCATTATTTTTCCTTTACTAATTCTTATATCACTATTTCTAACTTCATTATTTTATAGCTTCTCCCTCTTCCTTTCTTGGCAGTTGACATGTCTGGAGGCTTAGAAGCTATTATCGCCATGAAAAGGAGGTTAGCAGCTTCTCAGGCTAACGCGGTGATCAACTCAGGTGGTGGGGATAAGGTTTCTTCCTCAGCCACATTGAGTAACATTCTCATGCCACCAAGATTCAACGTAGGAGCTGACTCTGAGGTTCATGACTTAGATAACCCCTCTCCCACTAATTTTCCTAAAAATAAGAAACAGAAGAAAGGGAAAGGTCGTGTTGAGGCAACTGGAACTTTTTCCTAACTTCTTTTGGTTGTATTTTGTAGAAGGAATTTCAGGCTCTCGAGTTTATTGACGAATACCTCATGATCGATGAGATTAAGTCAGGAATGGCTAAACTACCCCTCAAGGAGACCCTGCCCCATGTTCAGAGGATGTTACTTCGCTCAGCCATCTATATTAGGGATGCTGAGAAAGAAGTTGTTAACTTTCACTCTAAATATTTAGGGCAAGAAAAAGAACTAAAGAAGGCGAAGGCACAGGTTTAGAGTTTAAATGAATCCTTGGCAACTCTTAAAGAAGAGAAGCAAACCCTTCAAACTAAAGTTGAATCAATGGAGGAGACAAAAAATACTTCTGACGCGAGGGAAGAGAAACTTAAAAAGAAGGTTTTTGAGCTCATGAAGCAAATCGAGAAGCTCACTTCATTAGTTAAGAACTCTTAGCGCGCTACGGGGGATGGGGTGATGAGTGGATATTTTATACGCTTTTTGACATCATTTTCATATAGTTTTTAGTTATTTTTGTTTAGTTTTTATTGAGTTTTTATAGGTTTTAGTGTTAAATTCACATTTTTAGATTCTACTATGAGTTTTTATATTTTTGTACAATTTCAGGTAATTTCTGGCCGAAATTGAGGAGCTGGAGCAGAAGTCTGATTCAGAGACAGAGAAAGCACTACAGATGCTATTTGGATCTGACCCCCTTGCATTCGGAAGAAATTTTCTAGAGATACAAAAGTCCAAATGGAGCGCTCTCTATGGCTATGGAAAGCTGACTTCCAGACCTTTCCAGTAATATATAATAGTCCATACTTTGCTTCGGATTAGAAGGCCCAAAACTGGCATCCAACTCCAGGTTCCTGCCCCCTTCCTAGCGTCCAGCACCCAAAGAGCAGAGCCCAGCGTCCAAAGGCCCAGAGAGGACCTTCTAGCTGGCATTCCATGCCTAAGAGGCCTCATAGCACATGGATCTCATCAAGGCTCAGCCCAAACACTCACTAAGTGGGCCCCAGAAGTGGATTTTAGAACTAAATAGACTGTTTTACCCTTACTAGTAATCTGTTTAGTATTTAAGGGTTTATGTTTATGTAAATCACACCTCTTTTACACTCTTTGATTCAGGAGAGCATCATACACATTTTTCTCATTATTTTACTTTCAGTATGAGTTTCTAAACCTCCTAGGTTGAGGGGATGAGCCCTGTTGAGTCCTATAAATTAATAAAAGTATTACTGTTTTTCTTCGATCTGTGTTTGATTAATTCTAAGATGTATATTCATACTTCATCATGGTGAATAGGATGATCTAACTAATTAGCTATGTTCATCACATTAAGATGAACATGCCTGATAAACACCCGCATCTACTTGGGTCAGAATGTGTCTTTCACCGAACAAGGACGACCAATAGCTTGAATATACATCTTTCAAACGGCTAATTCACGACTTCATTGAGGACTTCTCGTGACATCAGTTCAGCCAATTTCTGGGGAGATTAGGGTCTCTGTGGCAAAGGCTAGAACCCAAAGATGCAGCATTCTCTGATTTGAAAGATCCGACCTTGTATGTGGCGTTTTGAGTAGGATCATTAAGGAGAATAACCTGCAGGAACTTCACCCTCAAGTAGATATGGATCCATACTAACCCTGGGGTTCAGATCTGGAGGAGTATTGGCAGCTGCTCAAACCAGTGTCAATCACATATAGCCTGCCATTGAAAAAATCACTCACAAGCAAGAAGACAGTAGTACCAGAGTTAATTCATAAAGATAAAGCAACTCTGACTCTCAACTTTATTCCCATCATATAGTTCCTATTATTTTATCCAAGCATTTATGACATATAATCATTCAAGGTTTACATAATATTCCAACTCCTTCTGATTCTGCCTGACTAAGACCTTCAAGACAACCATAGCTTGCTTCAAGCCACAATCCTCGTGGGATCGATCATGACTCGCTCAGGTATTACTTGAACAACCCAGTGCACTTGCTGGTATTGCCCGTACGGAAGTGTGGGGTTTGCATACGCGCACCATGGTGTATTTATGTTGAACACAATATGCTCGAGCAAATTAAATTCTTAGCACCCGACCTGGACGTCTCCAAAGTCGGTGTTTTCAAAAAAGTAATACATGCGAAAATAGTTGACATAGTGTAATTCCCCTTTGTGAGATTTCCTAAGTTATTATACTTAGTATTTTGATTTGCCTTCATAGACAAGTTACTCTTCATTTTGTCAAACGATTTTTAACTGTTTGAAATTTTGTCAAAGACTTTATTAGTCTATTATTTAAATTTAATCACCTTTAAATGTGCTTTTTATTTTACCATTTTCTCGATATTAAATCGCACATTTATTGTCATATTGATATTAATGCTAAAGGCGCTTTTATTTACTTGTTAAGCCGTTGTTCTCAACTTTATCATTTATGCGAATTAAATAGGCCATAAAGCATGAAATAATTTCTAATTATTAAAGCATCAAATAACTTGCATTACTAATGACGTTGAATACACATTTCAAAAATAAAAAGGCCTCATTAAAAACCTAAGTTAATAGGAAAAGTGTGCCCTTATTCTAATATCAGAACCTTCCTAAGAATAATACCTTTTGTGATGAACAATATTTCATGACCTCGGAATCTCAGAACCATCAAGGTTTTTTAATTTGTATGCCATTTTACCTAGACTTCCCTTAACTCTTAAAGATCCTTTTCAAGTCAGAACTAATTTTCTCTAATATGTCGAGGATCCAGCGTTGGCTTGTCTTAACACTAGATCACCTTCTTATAAGTTCTTTGGCTTGACTTTAGCGTTATACATTTTTGCAACCCTTTGTTTCAATGCCTACTCGGTTAGTGTTCGAGAGTTACCTGAAACTGTAGGTCGATCTCGGAAGAGATCTTCTGTACTGGTCGGAGCTGTTGTGTCCGACTTGATGATGGTGGCCGGTTCTGATCCTTCGTCATCGGAGGGTGGTGGTACCTGCAAGGGACTCCGATGCTTAAGTTAGCAAGGGTATTAAGTAGGTTTTTAGTAGAATCAGAGTATGAGTTATACCTGGGTGCTCTAGTGTATTTATAATGGTGTAGAGCGACCTTCTTAGATAAGATAAGTTAGTTATCTTATCTTATCTTTATCTTTCAAGTAAGGTCATCTTATCTTCAAGGGAACCGCCCTTCTTTTTATAGGTTTGGGCTACCTTAGGTTTTGGGGCACGGTCCTCCATTTGGGCCCTTTTTGGGCTTTTCTGGTGATTTGGCCAAGCTCTTTGAGAAGAGGTCGGATAGTCTGACCTGAAGAGGTCGGTTGCCTTGTCGCTAATCATCCCGGGTCGGTTAGCTCGACCCAGGGTATGAACAGTGCCCCTGCTCGAGCTCTATTTTTTTCTTTTGAGGTCGAGTCTTAGTTTTAGGACTTCAATCCATCTCTGGTGAAGCCGAACTCGAGCATTTTGTCGATTTCTCCTTTGTAGAGTTTCTCCTTTGAATGCGGAGCGTTTTCTTTTAAATTTTATTCTTTGAAAACGTGCATCTCCTTGCTTTGGGAATGCGCGAGGTTTTTAATAACCTCATTAATTCTTTTAATGCTCCGTTTCTTTGTTTATTTTGAACTTTTCACAAAAACGGTTTCTCTTCTCTGTTTCGTAACTTTCCCTTTTCTTTCTCACTTTCTATTTTCGTCTGAAATTTGCATTTTCGCATTTCTTTCTGCGACGTTGTTTGGTGATCGTTGGTGCTTTCTTTGCTCTGAAAGGCGATTCCAGTTTCTATTTTTTCGTCCTCAGTTTCCTTCAAAGCTTCCTTTTTCCAGGTTGGTTCTTCTTTCTGCTTCTTCTTTTTTTTGCTTGTAAACTATTGTATTTTTTTTTAGAGATGGAAAAAAATAATGACTCGATGAAGGCCTTTAAGAAGGCGAGGAAGACTACTGCGGCTCATAGCATCTCGGCCAGGGTGGCTGGGGAGGGATCTTCCCATGCTTTGTCCAAGCCATCGGTACCGAGATCTCCCAGACCGAGGAGGATGATCCCTACCCCTCGGGTCCACGTGCTCGATCCTCCTCAGGCTTCTGCTACTATTTCTTCTCCTACGGCCGCTCCTCCTCCAAAAAGACCTCGGACAGTCGAGCCTTTTAATCTAGATGCTCCTGATTTTGATGCGGTAGGGTTTGTTGATCAACAAATTGGTCCTTACGGTGTCATGCCTACTGATGATGTATCCATTCTTTGTCACTTGGATTTTATCACTCGAAGTGGCATTAAACTGGCACACATGAGAGCAACTTTATACCGGACCGCTCAAGATCTTCCTATGCATGCTACAAAGGCCTTTATGGAGGAGGCCAAGTCGAAATTTGATCGGATTAAGGGCTTGAAGGAGGAGCTCGAGGTGAAAGTGGCCAAGTTGGAGAAGGAATTACAGGGGGAGAAGACTCGGGCTGTTGCTTTGGCGGCTTCTGCCAAGTTGTCTGAGGATACGGCTTTGAAGCATAAGGTAGTTATGTTACCACTTATCGGGAGATGATGGGTCTGAGGGAGGAGTTGGAATCTGTCCGAGCTGATTATGCCGAGCTCCATGGTCATCTGGTGGGTAGTGTAAATGCTGCTTATGAGAACCTGAAGGAGCAGGTTCGGGTTCTTGCACCCGAGCTCGACCTTACTCTCTTCAGTTTGGACAACATCGTAAGAGACGGTAAAATTGTTCCTGATGACCCTGATGATGATGTCGACCCTCCTTCAATGCCTGCCACCAAAACCTCTGTTGCGCCGACCTCTTTAACTCCTTCAGCTGAGGTTGGTCATCCTAAGTTAGAACCTGATTGTCAAATCTTAAACCGGGATGATGGGACAGTGGATTTGATGCCTCTTCAGACTCGTCCTCCTTCACTCCGTGTTGATGCCGCTGAGAAGTCTTTGGATTCTTAATGATTATTCTGGATGTTTGTGTAGATAGCCCGACTTGTGGGCTTTTGAACTCTTTATATTTTGTAAATGGTGGTTTTGACTTTTTGCTACTTTCTCAGTTGCTTATTTAGCAACTTTATTTTGAAAAACAAAGTTGTTTTCAAGCTCTTGGGGCTGATTTTGGTGGCCTCTTGAGTTTGTTATTATTATAACTTGTATTTTTTATGACATGTTTGCCTGCATCTGTCTAGTACCTTTTTAGGTTTTTTGGGAGTGTTGGAGCCTTATTGTCTGACCTTTTTGGATTGCCTTTGTATTTTCATACTTGTGGCTTGATTCTTTTTGAGGTTGTAGATGTTTGGGTTCAACTTGTATGTCAACTTCCTCACTTCGGTCTGACGTTATCTCTAGTAATCCATTTTGTGTGGACCTTTGTTAGGTCTCTGTTAGGAATTACTTTTTATAACTCATTTTTGGGAGGCCGACTTCATCATGTCGGTCCCTTCTAAGTTATTTTTAGTAATCCTCTTTCTTGGACCTTTGTCAGGTCTCTTTCAAGGATTACTTTCTATAACTTTTTGATTTTGGGGTCGACTTCTTTGCGTCGGTCCCTTCTAAGTTATTTTTAGTAATCCTCTTTCTTGGACCTTTGTCAGGTCTCTTTCAGGGATTACTTTTTATAACTTTGATTTTGGGGCCGACTTCTTTGCGTCGGTCCTTCTAAGTTATTTTTAGTAATCATCTTCCTTGGACCTTTGTCAGGTCTCTTTCAGGGATTTCTTTTTATAACTTTTTGATTTTGGGGCCGACTTCTTTGCGTCGGTCCCTTCTAAGTTATTTTTAGTAATCATCTTTATTAAGGCTCGCCAGGCCTCTTTCCAGGGATTGACTTTTTATAACTTTGGTTATTGTGATCGACTGGTCTGACTTCTCTATGTCGGCATGTCTTTTAAGTTATTTTTAGCAACCCATTTTATTAAGACCTCGTCATGTCCTTTCTATGGGTCACTTTCGATAACTTCTTGCATTATTCTGTTTTGTCGCTTTTTCATCTTTGCCGATTTTGTCGAAGTCAGGTTTGATCCTTGTTTGGTTGACCTTTTGATGAATTTGGTTTTCATCTTTTTTTATCTTTATTGTGGTCAAATAGTGAATTTGATATTCACTTTCTACCGATCTTGTAGCTTTATAATCGGGCGATGAATTTGATATTCACTTTCTAATGCGTCTTGAGAATTTGTAGAAAATCTAAAAAAAACTTTATTCAGAAGAAAATGATATATATACATGTGGGAGTTTTATCCCTCTAGGTCGGGCAATTTTGTAGATCTTGGCTTGGCACCTCGTTAAAAAACCTTTTCAGGAAAAAGAGTGTACCTTATCCTAAGATCTTTATTACCTCTAACTGTAGTATCTTCTTAGGTTGCAGGCGTGCCATGACCTGGGAAGTTCTCGCCCTTCGAGTTCGGACAGTCTGTAGTAGCCCTTTCCAAGTACTTCTATGACTCGGTAGGGTCCTTTCCAGTTTGCTGCGAGCTTTCCTTCTCCAGGTCGAGTTGTTCCGATATCATTTCGGATTAGGATGAGGTCGTTCTAGGCAAATCCTCGCGATACTATCTTTTGATTGTATCTTGAAGCCATTCGACGTTTTAATGCCTCTTCCCTGATTCGAGCTTTTTCTCAAATTTCTGGAAGTAGATCAAGTTCTTCTTTTTGAAGTTGGGAATTGGCCTCTTCACTATAATGGATCACTCCGGGTGATCCTTCTTCGATCTCCACTGGGATCATTGCCTCCAATCCGTAAGCTAATCGGAAAGGTGATTCCTTTGTGGTAGAGTGTGGAGTTGTCCGATATGCCCATAGGACTTGCGGGAGCTCCTCCGCCCAGGCTCCCTTTGCGTCCTGTAATCTCTGTTATAACCCGGCTAATATGACTTTGTTAGCAGCTTCTACTTGTCCGTTGGCCTGAGGGTGTTCTACGGATGTGAATTGATGTTTTATGTTCAGGTCAGCTATCAACTTCCTGAAACCTGTTTCCATGAATTAAGTGCCATTATCTGTGGTGATGGAGTAAAGAACCCCACACCTTGTAACAATGTTTCTGTACAAGAATTTCTGACTTTTTTGAGCAATGGCATTAGCTAGGGGTTCAGCCTCAATCCATTTTGTGAAGTAATCTACCCCTACAATGAGGAACTTGACTTTGTCCCGATCCTTAGAGAAAGGACCGAGGAGGTCCAGTCCCCATTTTGCGAATGGCCAGGGTGAGGTTACGCTAATAAGCTCCTCTGGTGGGGCGATGTGAAAGTTGGCATATTTCTGGCATGGTGGACATGTCTTTACAAATTCTATTGCTTCTTTTTGTAGAGTCGGTCAATAGAATCTGGCCCGAAGTACTTTTTTGGTAAGAGCTTGTGCTCCGAGATGGTTGCCACAGATGCCGCTGTGTACTTCTTCTAAGACTTCCTTTGTATTGGAAGTTGGCACACATTTTAACAATGGTGTTGAAATCCCTCTCTTGTATAGAGTATTGTTTATGATTGTGTAGTGTTGTGCCTCCCGTTTTAACCTCTTTGCTTCTTTCTTATCTGTGGGGAGTGTCTCTATTTTGAGGTAGTTAATTATAGGAGTCATCCATCCTTGATCCTGACCTGTTATGGCTAGGATTTTTTCTTCTTCTGAGATTGACAGATTCTGCAGCGTTTCTTGGATGAGGCTTCTATTGTTACCCCCTGGTTTGGTGCTGGCTAGTTTTGGGAGTGCATCAACGCGGGCGTTCTGTTCTCGGGGTATGTGGCGGACCTTATATTCCCCGAGTTGTCCGAGTTATTTCCTGGTTTTGTCTAGATACTTTTTCATGGTGGGATCTTTGGCTTGGTAGCTCTCTGCTTTTTGTGAAGTGACTACCTGTGAGTCGCTAAAGATGATGAGCTTTTGAGCTTCAACCTCCTTAGCCAGCTTCAAACCAGCCAGTATTGCCTCATACTCGGCTTGGTTGTTTGAGGCAGGGAACCCGAATTTGAGAAAAAGTTCGATTTGGGTTCCCTGGTCGCTTTCTATGATGACACCTGCGCCACTTCCAGTTTTGTTCAAAGAATCGTCCACATAAAGATTCCATTCTGTTGAAATTTTCGGAGTGTCTGTAAATTCTGCAATGAAGTCGGCTAGATATTGCGATTTGATGGCTATCCGAGCTTCATATTGAAGGTCAAATTCGGACAACTCGACTGCCCATTGCAAAATTTTGCCTGCTAAGTCTGTTTTCTACAAAATCCCTTTTATGGGTTGGTTGGTCCGAACCTTAATGATGTGAGCTTGGAAATATGGACGGAGCCGTCGAGAGGTTAGTGTGAGAGCATAGGCGAATTTTTCTATTTTTTGGTAGTTCATCTCGGATCCTTGTAATGCTTTGCTGATGAAATATACAGGTTGTTGCCCATTGTCGTCTTCTTGGACTAGTGCTGAGGCTACTGCCCGACTTCCTATTATGAGATATAATATAAGTGGTTCTCCTTCCCGAGGCCGAGTTTGGATAAGTGGCTGTCCTAGGAATCTTTTAAAATCTTGGAAGGCCTGCTCGCACTCATTGTCCATCAAACCTCTTTCCCGAGTGGCATAGAAGGGGAGAGATCTTATTGCTAATCTAGCTAGAAATTTGGACAAGGCTGCCAACCTTCCATTGAGTTGTTGTACTTCTTTGACACAAGTTGGGCTCTTCATGTTGAGTATGGCCCGGCATTTATCCAAATTTGCCTCGATTCCTCTTTGTGTGAGCATAAAACCCAAGAATTTGTCAGCTTCTACTGCGAAGGTGCATTTTGCAGGATTAAGTCGCATGCCATGCCTTCTTATAGTGTCGAATACTTGGGTGAGGTCGGACAACAGCGTCTTTGCAGTTTATGTCTTTATTAACATGTCGTCCACATATACTTCCATGATTTTTCTGATGTGATCCGTGAATATCTTATTCATTAATCTCTGATTGGTAGCTTCTGCGTTTTTTAATCCAAAAGGCATGACGATGTAGCAGTAGTTTGCTTTTGGGGTTAAGATTGCTGTTTTTTCTTGGTCGGGTGGATACATTGGGATTTGATTGTATCCCGAATATGCGTCCACAAACAAGAGGTATTTATATCCGGAGGAGGCGCCTACCAGAGCGTCGATACTTGGGAGTGGATAAGGATCTTTTGGGCAGGCTTTGTTGAGATCAGTGTAGTCGGTGCACATCCGCCACTTCCCATTCGATTTTTTTCACCAAGACAACGTTAGCTAGCCATAGTGGGTACGTGACTTCTCTTATGAATCCTGCCTCTAGTAGGGCTTGTACCTACTCTTCCATAGCTTGGGATCGTTCTGGCCCGAGCTTTCTACGTTTCTGTTGTACTGGCCGAGATCTTGGGTAGACTGCTAGCTTGTGGCACATTAACTTGGAGTCTATGCCTGGCATGTCTGCAGCCTTCCATGCAAAGAGGTCGACGTTATCTCGCAAGAACTGTACGAGTGATTCTTTTATGTTTCCTTTTAGGATTGTACCGATATTGGTTTTTTGGTCCGGGATATCTCTAATATGGACTTTTTCTACTTCACCTTTGGGTTGTGGGCAGAGTTCTTCCCGCCTCTGAGCTCCACCGAGTTCGATTGTGTGAAATTCTTCTCCTCTGCCTCTGAGGTTTAAACTTTCGTTGTAGCAGCAGCGCGCCGTCTTCTGGTCTGCTTTTATTATAGCTATTCCTTCTACAGTTGGAAACTTTATGCATAGATGTGGAGTCGAGACTACTGCGCCGAGCTGATTCAATGTTGTCCGAACTATTAAGGCATTGTAGGCTGAGCTTACGTCGACCACAATGTAGTCTATTTTGAGTGTTCTTGACTGGTTTCCTTTTCCAAAGGTCGTGTGTAGTGAGTTGTATCCAAGTGGTTGAATTGGGGTGTCTCCCAGTCCGAATAGGCTGTTCGGATATGCTCGGAGTTCTTTTTCTTCTAGGCCGAGTTTGTCAAATGCAGTTTTGAATAATATGTCGGCGGACCTTCCTTGTCCTATCAGTGTGCGTAGAGATTTGCATTCGCCAATACGATAGTGATGACCATAGGATCGTCGTGTCCTGGGATGATGCCCGATGCGTCCTTTTTGGTAAAAGTAATTGTGGGGATGTTGGGTGTTTCCTCTCTTCCCTCAACATGATATACTTCTTTAAGATATCTTTTGCGAGATGATTTGGAGATCCAGCCTCCCACAAATCCTCCGTGTATCATGTGGACCTGTCTCTCGAGTGTATAGGGTGGTCGTTCTGCCTGTCTGACATTTTCATCCCTTTTTCTTTTTCTGGGATCGTCTGCTCGGCTCGCCAAATACCGATCTAATTTTCCTTCTCTTACCAGTTTTCTATGATATTTTTAAGTCGAAACATTCGTTGGTGAAATGTCCATAGATTCGATGATTTTCACAATATTCTGCCTGGTTTCCTCCTTCTTTTTTGCTTTTGAGTAGTCGAGCTGGAGGTATCTTTTCAGTATGGCATACTTCTCTGTAGACATCCACAAGGGATACCCAAAGAGGGGTATAATTGTGGTATTTTTTATCTTTTCCCCATGTCGATCTTCTTTTTTCTTGGATTCTTTGTCCTTATCTCGGGAGGAGTAGGAGAATCCGGATTTTAAGGTCTCTCATAGTCGAGGGTTTATCTCCATGTTGATATACTTCTCTGCTCGTTCTTGTACCTTATTTAGAGATGTGGGATGCTTTTTTGATATGGATTGGCTAAAAGGCCCTTCTCGTAGGCCATTGATGAGGCCCATGATGGCCGCTTCTGTGGGCAGACTTTGTATGTCTAGACATACCTTGTTGAATCTTTCCATGTAGCTGCAGAGACTTTCCTGATCTCCTTGTTTGATTCCTAATAGACTTGGGGCATGCTTGGTTTTGTCTTTCTGGATAGAGAATCTGGCTAGAAACTTCTTGGCTAGGTCGTCGAAGCTTGAGATGGACCTGGGGGTAGATTGTCAAACCACTTAATCGCTATTTTTGTTAAGGTAGTCGGGAAGGCTTTGCAGCAGACTGCGTCTGAGGCGTCAGTGAGGTACATTCGACTTCTGAAATTATTGAGGTGATGGCTGGGATCTGCCGTGCCATCATATAAGGCCATATCCGGGAGTTTAAAGTCTTTTGGAATTTTGGTCTTCAAGATCTCCTTGGTAAATGGATCTTGGTACTTGCGGGAGCGATCCTCGTGGGTGGATCGAGTCGCTTTGGCTTTGAGATCGGCTTCGAGTTTTAGGAGTTTGTCCTCCAATTCCCGGCGTTGCCTTATCTCCCTTTGTAGATCCTTCCCAGCTTCTCACTGATGTTGGGCTTCTTTCTCAAGTTGTTTTAAACGATCTTGAAGCGTCTCAAGGGCTCCCGGGTTTGGTGAATTTTTATCTCTGTTAGGTTGCGGCATATCTTTTGGTGTAGTGTCCACGTTTTTGTGCGGCATTCTGTCTTCTAGACCCGAATCGTGGTCGTTGTCATGGTCGTCCACCATGATGATGGGATGACTTTCAGGTTCCCCAGCAATGGCGCCAATGTTCCGAGGGTTACCTGAAACTGTAGGTCGATCTCGGATGAGATCTTCTGTACTGGTCGGAGCTGTTGTGTCCGACTTGATGATGTTGGCCGGTTCTGATCCTTCGTCACCGGAGGGTGGTGGTACCTGCAAGGGACTCCGATGCTTAAGTTAGCAAGGGTATTAAGCAGGTTTTTAGTAGAATAAGAGTATGAGTTATACCTGGGTGCTCCAGTGCATTAATAATGGTGAAGAGCGACCTTCTTAGATAAGCTAAGTTAGTTATCTTATCTAATCTTTATCTTTCAAGTGAGGTCATCTTATCTTCAAGGGAATCGCCCTTCTTTCTGTAGGCTTGGGCTGTCTTAGGTTTTGGGGCGCGGTCTGGTGCACGAAATTGTGATATCTAATAATGGCATTTAACTTGGTATGCGCGTTTATAACTCAACACTTTCTTCACAACTCCGCACAACTAACCAGCAAGTGCACTGGGTCGTTCAAGTAATAAACCTTACGTGAGTAAGGATCGATTCCACGGAGATTGTTGGTATGAAGCAAGCTATGGTCATCTTGTAAATCTCAGTTAGGCGGATAATAAATGATTATGGAGTTTTCGAATAATAATAATAAATAAACAGAAAATAAAGATAGAAATACTTATGTAAATCATTGGTGGGAATTTCAGATAGGCGTATGAAGATGCTGTGCTCCTTCTGAATCTCTGCTTTCCTACTTCCTTCATCCAATCCTTCTTACTCCTTTCCATGGCAAGCTGTATGTAGGGCATCACCATTGTCAATGGCTACATCCCATCCTCTCAGTGAAAATGGTCCAAATGCTCTGTCACAGCACGGCTAATCATCTGTCGGTTCTCGATCTTGTCGGAATAGAATCCATTGATTCTTTTGCGTTTGTCATCACGCCCAACAATGCGAGTTTGAAGCTCGTCACAGTCATTCAATCCCTGAATCCTACTCGGAATACCACATACAAGGTTTAGACTTTCCGGATTCTCATGAATGCCACCATCAATTATAGCTTATACCACGAAGATTCTGATTAAGGAATCCAAGAGATATGCGCTCGGTCTCAGGTAGAACGGAAGTGGTTGTCAGTCATGCGTTCATAGGTGAGAATGATGATGAGTGTCACGGATCATCACATTCGTCATGGTTAAGTGCAACGAATATCTTAGAATAGGAATAAACTGAATTGAATAGAAAATAGTAGTAATTGCATTAAAACTCGAGGTACAGCAGAGCTCCACACCCTTAATCTATGGTGTGTAGAAACTCCACCGTTGAAAATACATAAGTGATGAAGGTCCAGGCATGGCCAGCCCCCAAATGTGATCAAAGGATCATAAGGTAATCCAAAAATAATCCAAAGATGTCTAATACAATAGTAAAATATCCTATTTATACTAGACTAGCTACTAGGGTCTACAGAAGTCAGTAATTGATGCAGAAATCCACTTCCGGGGCCCACTTGGTGTTTGCTTGGACTGAGCTTGAGATTTACACGTGCAGAGGCTTCTTTTGGGGTTGAACGCCAAGTTGTAACATATTTTTGGCGTTCAACTCTGGTTCGTGACGTGTTTTTGGCGTTTGACTCCGAAATGCAGCATGAAACTGGCGTTGAGCGCCAGTTTACGTCATTTAATCTCAAATAAAGTATAGACTATTATATATTGCTGGAAAGCTCTGGATGTCTACTTTCCAACGCCATTAAGAGCGCACCATTTGAAGTTCTATAGCTTTAGAAAATCTATTTCGAGTGCAGGGAGGTCAGAATCCAACAACATCAGCAGTCCTTTTGTTAGCCTTTTATTAGAGTTTTGCTTAGGTCCCTCAATTTCAGCCAGAGGATACCTAAAATCACAGAAAAACACACAAATCCATAGTAAAGTCCAGAAATGTGAATTTAGCATAAAAACTAATGAAAACATCCCTAAAAGTAGCTAGATCCTACTAAAAGTAGATTCTATAGGAACTTAGAATTTCAGATAGTGTTATTTATTCTCCTAATTAAGTTTGTTGATTCTTGAACACAGCTACTTTTATGAGTCTTGGCCATGGCCCTAAGCATTTTGTTTTCCAGTATTACCATCGGATACATAAATGCCACAGACACATGACTGGGTGAACCTTTTCAGATTGTGACTCAGCTTTGCTAAAGTCCCCAGTTAGAGGTGTCCAGGGTTCTTAGGCACACTCTTTTTGCTTTGGATCACGACTTTAACCACTCAGTCTCAAGCTTTTCACTTGGACCTGCATGCCACAAGCACATGGTTAGGGACAGCTTGATTTAGACACTTAGGCCTGGATTTTATTTCCTTGGGCCCTCCTATCCATTGATGCTCAAAGCATTGGATCTTTTTTACCCTTGCCTTTTGGTTTTAAGGGCTATTGGCTTTTTCTGCTTGCTTTTTTTAGAAAGCTTTTGTTATTCACTGCTTTTTCTTGCTTCAAGAATCAAATTTATGATTTTTTAGATTATCAGTAACATTTCTCTTTGTTCATCATTCCTTCAAGAGCCAACAATTTTAACATTCATAAACAACAAGATCAAAATTATGCACTGTTTAAGCATTCATTCAGAAAACAAAAAGTGTTGTCACCACATCAATATAATTAAACTAATTTCAAGGACAATTTCGAAATTCATGTACTTCTCATTCTTTTGAATTAGAAACATTTTTTATTTAAGAGAGGTGAAGGATTCATGGAATTATTCGTAGCCTTAAGACATAGTTACTACATACTAATGATCATGAAGTAGAGACACAAAACATAAACAAACATATAGCATAAAACCGAAAAAACAGAGAAATAAGAACAAGGAATGAGTCCACCTTAGTGATGATGGCGCTTTCTTCTTGAAGAACCAATGATGTCCTTGAGCTCTTCTATGTCTCTTCCTTGCCTTTGTTGCTCCTCCCTCATTGCTCTTTGATCTTCTCTAATTTCATGGAGAATGATGGAGTGCTTTTGATGTTCCACCCTTAATTGATCCATATTGTAACTCAAGTCTTCTAGAGAAGTGTTGAGTTGTTTCCAATAATTGTTGGGAGAAAAGTGCATCCCTTGAGGCATCTCCGGGATTTCTTGGTGATGAGCTTCCTCATGCGTCTCTTGGGATCCATAAGTGGGCTCTCTTGTTTGCTCCATCCTTTTCTTAGTGATGGGCTTATCCTCCTCAATGGGGATGTCTCCTTCTATGATGACTCTAGCTGAGTAACATAGATGGCAAATAAGATGAGAAAAAGCTAGCCTTGCCATGGTGGAGGACTTTCCGGCTATTTTGTAGAATTCAAGGGAGATGACTTCATGAACTTCTACTTCCTCTCCATTCATGATGCTATGAATCATGATGGCCCGATCCACAGTAACTTCGGATCGGTTGCTAGTGGGGATGATGGAGCGTTGGATGAACTCCAACCATTCTCTAGCCACAGGCTTGAGGTCCAGTCTTCTTAATTAAACCGGCTTATCTTTGGAGTCTCTTTTCTATTGAGCTCCTTCCACACATATGTCCATAAGGACTTGGTCCAACCTTTGATCAAAGTTGACCCTTCTAGTGTAGGGGCGTGCATCTCCTTGTATCATGGGCAAGTTGAACGCCAACCTCACATTTTCCGGACTAAAATCTAAGTATTTCCCCCGAACCATTGTAAGATAATTCTTTGGATTCGGGTCCACACTTTGATCATGGTTCCTAGCGATCCATGCATTGGCATAGAACTCTTGAACCATTAAGATTTCGACTTGTTGAATGGGGTTGGTCAGAACTTTCCAACCTCTTCTTTGGATCTCATGTCGGATCTCTAGATACTCATTTTTCTTGAGTTTGAAAGGGACCTCGCGGATCACCTTCTTCTTGGCCACAACTTCATAGAAGTGGTCTTGATGGGCTTTGGAGATGAATCTCTCCATCTCCCATGACTCGGAGGTGGAAGCTTTTGTCTTTCCTTTCCCTTTTCTAAAGGTTTCTCCGGCCTTAGGTGCCATCAATAGTTATGGAAAAACAAAAAAGCTATGCTTTTACCATACCAAACTTAGAATATTGCTCTCCCTCAAGCAAAAGAAGAAAGAATAGATGAAGAAGAAGAAGATATGGAGGAGAGGGAGAGAGGGTTGTGTTTCGGCCAAGGAGGAGAAGAGAGGGTTGTGTTTTGTGAAAATGAAGAAGAATGGAGGGGTTTATATAGTGGAGGGAGAGGGGTTAAGGTTCGGCCATATTGGGTGGGTTGGGTGGGAAAAGGGATTTTGAATTTTGAAGGTAGGTGGGGTTTATGGGGAAGAGTGGATGTATGTGAGTGGTGAAGAGGTGATGGGGAAGAGAGATTGAGGTGATTGGCGAAGGGTTTTGGGGAAGAGTGTTATTGGATTGTGTGAAGAGGAAAGAAGGTGAGTTAAGGTAGGTGGGGATCCTGTGGGGTCCACAGATCCTGAGATGATCCTGTGGGGTCCACAGATCCTGAGGTGTTAAGGATTATCATCCCTGCACCAATGAGGCGTGTAAAACGCCCTCTGCATGCGATCCTGGCGTTCAACGCCATATTGATGCTTGTTTCTAGCGTTGAACGCCAGCTTCATGCTTGTTTTGGGCATTCAACGCCCATTTGCAGCATGTTTCTGGCGTTGAACGCCAGTTCCATGCTTGTTTCTGGCGTTCAGCGCCAGCTCTCCTCAGGGTGTATTCCTGGCATTTAAACGCCAGGATGCTGCTTGTTTCTGGTGTTCAACGCCAGATCCATACTCTGTTCTGGCGTTGAACGCCAGCCAGATGCTCCTTACTGGCATTTAAATGCCAGTAAGCGCTTCCTTCAGGGTGTGCTTTTTCTTTTGCTGTTTTTGATTCTGTTTTTAATTTTAGTATTTATTTTGTGACTCCACATGATCATGAACCTAATAAAACATAAAGGAAAAATAAAAATAAAATTAGATAAATAAAAATTGGGTTGCCTCCCAATAAGCGCTCCTTTAATGTCACTAGCTTGATAGTGGGCTCTCATGGAGCCTCACAGGTGATTAGGTCAATGTTGTAGACTCCAAACACCAAACTTAAAGTTTGGTTGTGGCCTCCCAATAACAAACTTAGAGTTTGATTGTGGGGGCTCTATTTGACTCTGTACTGAAAGAAGCTTTTCATGCTTCCTCTCCATGGTTGCAGAGGAACACCCTTGGATCTTAAACACAAGGTAGTTGATGAGCAGATATTTTATACGCTTTTTGGGGGTAATTTCATGTAGATTTTAGCATGTTTTAGTTAGTTTTTAGTAGAATATTATTAGTTTTTAGGCAAAAATCATATTTCTAGACTTTACTATGAATTTGTGTGTTTTTCTGTGATTTTAGGTATTTTCTGGCTGAAATTGAGGGAGCTGAGCAAAAATCTGAGTTAGGTTGAAAAAAGACTGCTGATGCTGTTGGATCCTGACCTCCCTACACTCGGAATGGATTTTTTGGAGCTACAGGAGTCCAATTGACGCGCTCTCAACGGCGTTGGAAAGTAGACATCCAGGGCTTTCCAGCAATATATAATAGTTCATACTTTGCGCGAAGATAAACGACGTAACTTGGCGTTGAACGCCAAGTACATGCTGCTGTCTGGAGTTAAACGCCAGAAACACGTCATGATCCGGAGTTGAACGCCCAAAACACGTTATAACTTAGAGTTCAACTCTAAGAAAAGCCTCAGCACGTGGATAGCTTTAGTCTCAGCCCCAGCACACACCAAGTGGGCCCCAGAAGTGGATTTCTGCACCAATTATCTTAGTTTACTCATATTCTGTAAACCTAGGTTACTAGTTTACTATTTAAACAACTTTTAGAGACTTATCTTGTACCTCATGACATTTTTAGATCTGAAAATTGTACCTTTTGGCAGCATGAGTCTCTAAACTCCATTGTTGGGGGTGAGGAGCTCTGCAGCGTCTCAATGAATTAATGCAATTGTTTCTATTTCATTCAAACGTGTGTGTGTTCCTATCTAAGATGTTCATTCGCGCTTAATTGTGAAGGAGGTGATGATCTGTGACACTCATCACCTTCCTCAATCCATGAACGTGTGCCTGACAAACACCTCCATTCTACATCAGATTGGATGAGCATCTCTTAGCTTCCTTAATCAGAATCTTCGTGGTATAAGCTAGAACTGATGGCGGCCATTCTTGAGGATTCGGAAAGTCTAAACCTTGTCTATGGTATTCCGAGTAGGATTCAAGGATTGAATGGCTATGACGAGCTTCAAACTCGCGATTGCTGGGCGTGATGACAAACGCAAAAGGATCAATGGATCCTATTCCAACATGATCGAGAACCGACAGCTGATTAGCCGTGCTGTGACAGAGCATCTGGAACGTTTTCACTGAGAGGATGGGAAGTAGCCACTGACAATGGTGACACCCTACATACAGCTTGCCATGGATGGAACTTTACAAACAATGGAGTTGAATATTACATTGCAGGAATTCAGAGGACAAAGCATCTCCAAAACTCCAACAGATTCTCCATTAATAAAGTAACAATTTCTTATTCCAAATACTTTAACTTCTTACAATTAAATCCAATTAATCTTATTGACATCCTGACTAAGATTAATAAAATAAACATAGTCTGCTTCAAACTAATAATCTCCGTGGGATCGACCCTTACTCACGTAAGGTATTACTTGGACGACCCAGTACACTTGCTGGTTAGTTGTGTGGATTGCAAAAAGTGTTATTGCAATTTCGTGCACCAGTAGTCCCCATTCAATTGAAGGACTAATTCTCCTCTGTCAACATCAATCACAGCTCCTACTGTGGCTAGGAAAGTTCTTCCAAGGATGATGCATTCATCCTCCTCCTTCCTAGTGTCTAAGATTATGAAATCAGCAAGGATGTAAAGGCCTTCAACCTTCACTAACACGTCCTCTACTAATCCATAAGCTTGTCTTATTGACTTGTCTGCCATCTGTAGTGAGAATATGGCAGGCTGTACCTCAATGATCCCCAGCTTCTCCATTACAGAGAATGGCATAAGATTTATGCCTGACCCCAGGTCACACAGAGCGTTTTCAAAGGTCATGGTGCCTATGGTATAGGTATTAAGAATTTGCCAGGATCTTGTCTCTTTTGAGGTAAGGTTTGCTGAATCCGTGTATCTAGTTCATTAATGAGCAAGGAAGGTTCACCTTCCCAAGTCTCATTACCAAACAATTTGGCATTCAGCTTCATGATGGCTCCTAGATATTGAGCAACTTGCTCTCCAGTTACATTTTCATCCTCTTCAGAGGAAGAATAGTCTTCAGAGCTCATGAATGGCAGAAGGAGGTTTAATGGAATCTCTATGGTCTCTATACGAGCCTCAGATTCCTTTAGGTCCTCAATAGGAAACTCCTTCTTGCTTGAGAGACGTCCCATGAGGTCTTCCTCATTGGGATTCACGTCCTCTTCTTCCTCTCTAAGTTTGGCCATGTTGATTATGTCAATGGCCTTGCGCTCTCTTTTTGGATTCTCTTCAGTGTTGCTTGGGAGAGTACTAGGAGGAGTTTCAGTGACTCTCTTACTTAGCTGGTCCACTTGTGCCTCTAAATTTCTGATGGAGGACCTTATTTTACTCATGAAACTTAAAGTGGCCTTAGACAGATCAGAGACTAAGTTTGCTAAGTTAGAGGTGCTCTGCTTAGAATTCTCTGTCTGTTGTTGAAAAAATGATGGATAAGGCTTGCTATTGCTGAGCCTATTTCTTCCACCATTATTAAAGCCTTGTTGAGGCTTTTGTTGATCCTTCCATGAGAAATTTGGATGATTTCTCCATGATGAATTATATGTGTTTCCATAAGGTTCACCCATGTAATTTACCTCTACTATTGCAGGGTTCTCAGGATCATAAGCTTCTTCTTCAGAAGATGCCTCTTTAGTACTGTTGGATGCATTTTGCCATCCATTCAGACTTTGAGAAATCATGTTGACTTGCTGAGTCAACATTTTGTTCTGAGCTAATATGGCATTCAGAGCATCAATTTCAAGAACTCCCTTCCTTTGAGGCGTCCCATTATTCCTGGAATTTCTCTCAGAAGTGTACATGAACTGGTTATTTGCAACCATGTCAATAAGTTCTTGAGCTTCTGCAGGTGTTTTCTTTAGGTGAATGGATCCACCTGCAGAATGGTCCAGTGACATCTTAGAGAACTCAGATAGACCATAATAGAATATATCCAGAATGGTCCACTCTGAAAGCATGTCAGAAGGACACCTTTTGGTCATCTGCTTGTATCTTTCCCAAGCTTCTTAGAGGGATTCACCATCTTTTTGTTTGAAGGTCTGAACATCCACTCTAAACTTACTCAGCTTTTGAGGAGGAAAGAACTTAGCCAAGAAGGCCGCGACCAGCTTATCCCATAAGTCCAGACTATCTTTAGGTTGTGAATCCAACCATATTCTAGCTCTGTCTCTCACAGCAAAAGGGAAAAACATGAGCCTGTAAACTTCAGGATCTACTCCATTAGTCTTAACAATCTCACAGATCTGCAAGAACTCAGTTAAAAACTGGTAGGGATCTTCTGATGAAAGTCCATGAAACTTGCAATTCTGTTGCATTAGAGCAACCAGTTGAGGTTTCAGCTCAAAATTGTTTGCTCCAATGGTAGGGATTGAGATTCTTCTTCCATCAAACTTGGAAGTAGGTGTAGTGTAATCACCAAGCATCCTCCTTGCATTATTATTTTTGGCTGCCATCTCCTCTTCTTTTTCAAAAATTTCTGTAAGGTTGTCTCTGGATTGTTATAATTTAGCTTCTCTTAGTTTCCTCTTTAGAGTCTTTTCAAGTTCAGGATCTGCTTCAACAAGAATATTCTTGTCCTTGCTCCTGCTCATATGAAAAAGGAGGGAACCGAAAATAATAATAGGGATCCTCTTTACCACAGCAGAGAGATTCCTTTATGTTAGTAGAAGAAAAAGGGAATAGAAGAAGGAAAAGGTAAGAATCCAATCACAAGGGTGAAGATAAGTTCAGATTCTTGAGATGAAGAGAAGTGTTAGTAAATAAATAAATAAATAAATAGAAGAAGATGAAAGGGAGGAGTTTTCGAAAATTAATTTTGAAAAATAAGTTAGTGATTTTCGAAAATTAAAGGTAGAAATAAAATTAGAATTAAAATTTGAAACAATTAATAAAAAAAGAATTTTAAAAAGGGGTGAGGAATTTTCGAAAATTAGAGAAGGAAAAGTAGTTAGATGGTTTTAAAAAAGATAAGTAACAAACAAAAAGTCAATTAGTTAGTTGAAAAAGATTTGAAAATCAATTTTGAAAATATAAGAATATAAGAAGTTAGAAGGGATATTTTGAAATCAAATTTTTGAAAAAGATATGTTTTAAAAAGATATGATTAAAAAGATATGGTTGGAAAAGATTTAATTTTTAAAATTAAAATTAATTGCTTGACTAATAAGAAACTAAAAGATATGATTCTAGAATTTAAAGATTGAACTTTTCTTAACAAGAAAGTAACAAACTTCAAATTTTTGAATCAATCACATTAATTGTTAGTGAAGTTTTTGAAAATCATGAATTAAAGATAAGAAAAAGATTTTAAAATTTAAATTAAAAATTTTCGAAAAATAGTAAGAAAAATGAAAAAGATTTGATTTTTGAAAAAGTTTTGAAAAGATAAGATTTTTTTAAAATTGAAAATTTGACTTGATTTATAAGAAAAAACTTATTTTAAAAATTTTTGACTAAGTCAACTCAAATTTTCAAAATTTTGAGAGAAATAAGAAAAATATATTTTTTTGATTTTTGAATTTTTAATGATGAGAGAGAAAGAAAAAAATTAAAACGTCATTTTTATGTTTTTCTCTTTTCTTTTTGGATCAAAACAAAGAATGCATGCAAGAACACTATGAATGTCAAGATGAACACCAAGAACACTTTGAAGATCATGATGAACATCAAGAACATATTTTTGAAAATTTTTTGATGCAAAGAAAAACATGCAAGACACCAAACTTAGAAATCTTTAATGCTTAGACACTATGAATGCAAAAATGCACATGAAAAACAACAAAAGACACAAAACAAGAAAACATCAAGATCAAACAAGAAGACTTACCAAGAACAACTTGAAGATCATGAAGAACACCATGCATGAATTTTCGAAAAATGCATAAATTTTTAAAACATGCAATTGACACCAAATTTAAAAATTGACACTAGACTCAAACAAGAAACACAAAATATTTTTGATTTTTATGATTTTATTTTTTTATTTTATTTTATATTTTTCGAAAACATATTTTGGAAAAAGGAAGTAATGAATCCAAAGTCCTCAATCAGAATTCCAGGAATCATAAAATGTTAGTCTAAAGCTCTGGTCCAGGAATTAGACATGGCTTTACAGCCAACCAGGCTTTCAACATGTTACATGAAACTCTAGAATTCATTCTTAAAAACTCTGAAAATTTTCGAAAACAGGTGATAAATTTTTGAAAAAATTTTGAAATTTTTTTGAAAATAGAACAAAAAAAAGAAAAAAAGAAAATTACCTAATCTGAGCAACAAGATGAACCGTCAGTTGTCCAAACTCGAACAATCCCTGGCAACGGCGCCAAAAACTTGGTGCACAAAATTGTGATCTCTAATAATGGCATTCAACTTGGTATGCGCGTTTATAACTCAGCACTTTCTTCACAACTCCGCACAACTAACCAGCAAGTGCACTGGGTCGTCCAAGTAATAAACCTTACTTGAGTAAGGGTCGATCCCACGGAGATTGTTGGTATGAAGCAAGCTATGTTCATCTTGTAAATCTCAGTTAGGTGGATAATAAATGATTATGGAGTTTTCGAATAATAATAATAAATAAACAGAAAATAAAGATAGAAATACTTATGTAAATCATTGGTGGGAATTTCAGATAGGCGTATGAAGATGCTGTGCTCCTTCTGAATCTCTACTTTCCTACTGCCTTCATCCAATCCTTCTTACTCCTTTCCATGGCAAGCTGTATGTAGGGCATCACCGTTGTCAATGGCTACATCCCATCCTCTCAGTGAAAATGGTCCAAATGCTCTGTCACGGCACGGCTAATCATCTGTCGGTTCTCGATCATGTCGGAATAGAATCCATTGATTCTTTTGCGTTTGTCATCACGCCCAACAATGCGAGTTTGAAGCTCGTCACAGTCATTCAATCCCTAAATCCTACTCGGAATACCACAGACAAGGTTTAGACTTTCCGGATTCTCATGAATGCCGCCATCAATTCTAGCTTATACCACGAAGATTCTGATTAAGGAATCCAAGAGAAATGCGCTCGGTCTCAGGTAGAACGGAAGTGGTTGTCAGTCATGCGTTCATAGGTGAGAATGATGATGAGTGTCACGGATCATCACATTCATCATGGTTAAGTGCAACGAATATCTTAGAATAGGAATAAACTGAATTGAATAGAAAATAGTAGTAATTGCATTAAAACTCGAGGTACAGCAGAGCTCCACACCCTTAATCTATAGTGTGTAGAAACTCCACCGTTAAAAATACATAAGTGATGAAGATTCAGGCATGGCCGAATGGCCAGCCCCCAAATGTGATCAAAGGATCATAAGGTAATCCAAAAATAATCCAAAGATGTCTAATACAATAGTAAAATATCCTATTTATACTAGACTAGCTACTAGGGTCTACAGAAGTCAGTAATTTATGCAGAAATCCACTTCCGGGGCCCACTTGGTATGTGCTTGGGCTGAGCCTGAGCTTTACACGTGCATAGGCTTCTTTTGGGGTTGAACACCAAGTTGTAACGTATTTTTGGTGTTCAACTCTGGTTCATGACGTGTTTCTGGCATTTGACTCCAGAATGCAGCATGGAACTAGCGTTCAGCGCCAGTTTACGTCATCTAATCTCAAATAAAGTATGAACTATTATATATTGATGGAAAGCTCTGAATGTATACTTTCCAACGCCATTAAGAGCGCACCATTTGGAGTTTTGTAGCTCTAGAAAATCCATTTCGAGTGCAGGAAGGTCAGAATCCAACAGCATCAGCAGTCCTTTTGTTAGCCTTTTATCAGAGTTTTGCTCAGGTCCTTCAATTTCAGCCAGAAAATACCTGAAATCACAGAAAAATACACAAACCCATAGTAAAGTCCAGAAATGTGAATTTAGCATAAAAACTAATGAAAACATCCCTAAAAGTAGCTAGATCCTACTAAAAACTATCTAAAAACAATGCCAAAAAGCGTATAAATTATCCGCTCATCACGGTCCTCCATTTGGGCTTTCCTGGTGATTTGGTTGAGCTCTTTGAGAAGAGGTCGGATAGTCTGACCTGAAGAGGTCGGTCGCCTTGTCGCTAATCATTTCGGGTCGGTCAGCTCGACCCAGGGTATGAACAGTTAGGTTGGCTCCTGACCTCACTTAATCAATAAGGTCAATATTCAAACTGCTTCCTGAATTGCCGAGCATGCAACAATTTAGGGATGGACTCACCAATTTCCATGGGAATTACTGCCTCTTCGCCGTAAATAAACCTAAACAAAGTTTCTCTAGTGGAGGATTGAGGTGTAGTATGATAAGACCATAGGATTGACCATAATTTGTCGACATATGAACCCAAAAAGTCATCCAGCCTCTTCTTTAATCCTTTCAAAACTATTTTGTTCGCGGCTTTGGCCTACCCATTAGCTTGAGGGTGCGCTACCCATACAAAGCTTTGACAAATTCCTAATCCACTCAAGAAATCTCAAAACTTGGAATCAGTAAACTGAGATTCATTATCGGTTACTATAACCTCGAGAATTCCAAACCTCATTAACACCTCTCGCCATACAGATTTCCGACATTGAGCTGAAGCAATACTTGATAATGGCATAGTTTCAATCCATTTTATAAAATAATCTATCGCCACCATTAAAAACTTTACCTGCCCAGTGCTTTGGGAAAACAGTCCTAACAAATACATATCCCTCTTTGCAAAGGGTCTTGTCAGAACCACATAAATAAGTTCATGATGTGGGGCTTGATGTAAATTGCCATGAAGTTAGCACTTCTAACACATCTTTAGATACTCCATGCGCTACAATATTTTCAGACTGAGACAACATTTAAAAATTTTTGCCTAAAAGTCGATAAAGGGTTGCTTTTGATCTATAGCAACACTTTTTGTACTTAAAGCAATATTTTTAAACTCCTTGCCAATGCGGCCATTGTCTTAGATTACAGGCAATGCTTTTCTGATTCAAAAGTAACGCTTTTGTAAGCAACACCTGATTAGTGTTGCCTTTGGTTGAAAAAGAACAACGCTTTAGAGGTGTGCTTAAGACAACACTTTTGCCATGTTGTCTTTTCTCTCATGTTTCGGACACTATAAAATGAGTTGCCTATTTGCTATAAAATACAACCCTTTTATGTATTCTTATAAGTTTAAATTTGCAAGCCCTTGAAGTGTTGCCTAATATTCATAATATACAACTTATTAAAATATTGTTTAAAGCCAAATATGCAACTAGTAGAAGAGTTGCCCTTTTGGCAAAAATAACAGTTACTTTTGTAGTGAAAATACAAAAACTATAAAATTCACAATAGAATTTTTTCCGTGCATGAATAATCATTTAAATTATTAAATAAATTTGTGCACAATAGAAAAAATTCTGAAAGGAGACAAAATAACTAATAATAAAGTTCTAATTAAAATAGATATTAAAAGATCCAGTTAGCGTTTTAAATATATATTTGCCAATAATTTCAAACAAAATAGTAATTAATATTGATCAAAAAGACATCAATCTACTTGCATATTTTATATCCATACTTGACTTTTTCAATATGCTAAATCTACAAATAATAATACAAAGAAGCTTAACTCAGTAGTGCACTTAGTATGATTGTGTGAATTATCTCTTTCCTCATGAGTTTTTCGTTTCCTTAAATTATACCTTTTCTGGAAAAATCATTAGGCATTTACGACCTTAAATGTACGTTTCGATGTCATGATTTGACAGCTTTTTGAGATAATTATTTTTTATTTATTTTAATGACATATCTGTTACCTATTAATAGAGCTGGTAATGTACTATTCTCATTCAATCAAATTCTCAGCATATTATTCTTGTCCAGAACAAGATCTAAAATAGGACTTCCAAATGTGATAAAGTGGTGATCTCCTAATGTTAGAAATGCATAATAAACCACTTAAAACTTCAACTTTTTCTTCTTAAGTCGAGTTACTCCTATATGAAATTCTTCCACAAGTTCCATTGCAACTTAAATCGATGTATAAATTGCAAAGCGAAAAAAATGACGTACATATTTAAATAATTACAAACTATTTCGATTAGTAATATTATAACTGTTAGGGTTAAGTATAATTTTGGTTCCTAAGATTTAATCCGAAAATCGAATTCGTCCCTAACTTTTTTTTTTTGCAATTGTATTCGTCCTTAAGCTTTATTTTGGTTTTAAAATCGTCCTTTCAAGAGAAAAAAGTTTTTAAAGACAATTTCACCCCTTGGGTGTCGTTTCCTATATTTCATTCCCCAAAATCATTTTGTCTTCCTTAACGCGCAGAGCTAACACCAGGAGGTAAAATCGATAGATTCTGGTAGGCAAAGGTCGGCGGAGCGATGCCTCAGGACGGATTTGGCAGCGAGGAGAATTGCGGTGCCTGAGGAGGCGGCAGCCAAAAGGAAGGCGCGACGAGAGGCGCAAAAGGGGCTCCAGCGGAGACTTGAGGCGGCGCGAAGGATGACGCTGCTGCTGCAACGGCTTCGCAAGTTTCTCTTCTTTCTCTTTCTCTGTAATTGAAGGAAGTTCTGTCGTCACCGACATCGTTGCTCCATTTGACCTCTCCTCCTGCATCGCTACTGCATTTAACTCATGCATCGTCGCTTGTGTCTCTGCCACCTGCGCTACGACAGCGTCTCTGCTTATGTTCTTCTTTTAGCATCTCTGCCTACCATCTTTGTCGTAGTTGTTCCACCTCTTCCCACCATCTCCCTTGTCCTTGGTAAGACATTTTGACGCTCTTAATTTCTATATTGAATTTGCTTCTTGATTCATAGATTTCATTAGTAATTTATCCTAATTTTTGCCTTGTTATTCAGTGCTGCTTATTGTTTGATTGGAAAATTTTGTCCTAATTTCATGAATTTGTATTTGAAGTTGTGAATCAATTTGGAAAAGAATTAAATCTTTCAGGTTTCAACCATAGTCAGTATTCTCATATATTGTTTGAAATTTATAGTTTGAAATTTAAGATTGTAAGGCTTAGTTAGGTGAATTGTGTTTGGAATTCAGTTATTATTGTTTCCATGTTGGTTGAATAGATGAAGTATGTAAGCCAATGTGTGATCTACTACTCCACGTTGTTCACAATAACAAATTTCACTGAGGAGTGCTTAATGCTTTTATTGGTGATCAGCGAGTGAGGGTATAATTGTCTAAATAACAATTTTAAAACTAAAATAGACTTTAAGAACAAATTTAAATGCAAAAAATAGAAACGATATGGGCACGCTTTAAAAGTGTAGCCATATGTCTCGATATTGGCACACTTTTAAAGCGTAGCGATCTTTTAAAGTGTGGCAAAAAATAAAGCGTGGCGATAGGTCACCAAAAGCGTGACGATAGAGCGACCAGCACCCTTATGGACGTGACTCTTTCAAAAGTATCCCGATAGCTCCAAAAGCGTAGTGAAAAGCTATAACTACGCTTTTTTCATCTTTTTGCCACGCTTTAAAAGCCTAGCAAAAAATGTGTTTTCTTGTAGTGCTTAGGACTAACATCGTATTTAACCCTAAATTTTAATAATCAGCATCGTAAATTGAAATAATGGATACTCTTTTTTATCAATCAAAGTCTTGAGTTTTAGATACAGTTTAGCCAATTTTAATTAGAATTATATTTCTTTATCAAATCTCTAATGTTCAAATAAGATTACTTCTGTTCCAGGGGTTACTTGAAACCGGAGGATTATTGGGCTTGTCGTGGAGCCCAAACGTTTGAGGTCGGTGATCTCCGACTTGTTCCTGCGTCAGAAAGCTGCCGCCAAATTGTGTGTTTGAAAGGGTGGAGGGTGATACCTGCAAGACACTCCAATGACTAAGTCAGCAAGGGGTTAAGCAGGTTTAAGTATCTTGGAACCTTTTTATACCTGAGGAGATCAGTGTATTTATAGGTGATGAGACAATAACCACCGTTGAAGTAGTTTCATCTTTGATGGTAGATAACCGCCCTTTATATTAGAGTTGTTGAGATCTCTCTTTTAAAAGTGGGTGAAAGATTTGGGGGAGGCGATTACTCGTTTGGATAGGCATTGGTTGCTTGTCTACGTCGAACCCGACCTCTTAGAGGAGGTCGGACAGGCGGTGGATGCCAATCTTCTATATTGGATCCTTTAACTTAATTGGCATGGCTTGAACTTTTGGGCTGGGATATGAATAACTTCCGAGGTTAATTATATTATATTATATTATATATTTGACGATAAATTTAAAATTTTAAATATTTTAAATAAATATCACTTTAAGATAATTTCAAAATTAAGATATATTTATAATATGTAAAATATAATCTTAAATATTGTTACGATGGGTAACCGGAGATTAATGGGTTTGATTCGTTAGGTTGGCCCAATCGTCTGAGGAGGGAAGCTTTTAAATGGGTTCGCACCTTTGGGGCCTCCGTCCGACTTGTGAACATGCGTGAATAGGGGTGGTACCTGCAAAGACACTCCGATGCCTAAGTCAGCAAGGGTGTGAGCATGCAGGTCTAGAGAGTATTGGGACTTAGAGATACCTGAGGGGTGTCAGTGTATTTTTGGTGGTGAACCAATAACCACCGTTGGAGTAGTTCCACCTTTTAAGGTGGATAACTGTCCTTTTATTTTAGGGAAGTTGAGATATGGCTCCTGGCAGTGGGTTGAGAGATTTTAGGGGCAGTTATTTTAACATTATCTGCCAGCTAATCCTCGTTTCCGACTTCCTTAGAGCAAGTCGTGGCGAGAACCAACTTCTCAGGAGAAGGTCGGTGTAATGTGAGGCTCAACCTTGTGGGTTGGGCCTTTCATTTGGACCTGGACTCTAGCGTTGGGCCAGAGTATGAACAAATATATTAACATTTAAAAATTATTTTTAATAAATATATAATTTTCATAAATATATAATATATTTTCATAAATATATAATATAATTAAATAAAATATGATACTCATTTAAAAATTTCATTTTTTAAAAAACAATATGATATCCAAAATCATTATAACATTCCTTATAAACACTTTAGTAAAATCTTTTTCGTTTAAAAGTTTTATCGAATTATATTAAATTAACATTCAATTAAATTTTAAAATTAAATGTTAGCCCAAAAGTCGTCGCAACATTCCTTAAAAGTGGTTGTATATATTTCTAAATTAGAATAAAATATCATGTAAAAATGACAACATGAAAAATAATGGATTTAATTAATGAATCATGTTAAATATAAAAAATTAATTAAATTAGTTATTTACATATAATATAGATTAGAATATAAAATATATATTAAAAATCGTTTAAAATAATGTTTATTTATACATAAATACATAATTATTGATATGATTAATTTGTGAGTAAACGTTAAACAAATACTATTTATCTAAAAAAAGTTTTTAATTAATTAAAATTACAAAAATGTCCTGTACTTTTTAAAATGTGAAATATTTAAGTCTTTTGACCAATTTATTTTTATATATTTTAAATAAAAATATTTAAGTGTCTTATATTTTAAAAGGCCAGAACTTTTTGTATTTTCAATTAGTTAAAAACTTATATATCTTCTAATTAAAAATTAGGAATATATTTATCGTTTTTTTTTATTTTTCTTGTATGCATATATTTTTAATATAAGAGTGCTAAGAACAACAAATTTATAATTTATAGTTATCAATTAATTATTATTAAAATTTTCAATAATATAAAATTATATTTATAATAATATAAAATTATTTAATTTTCTTTTAATAATTAAATATTACCAAATTTTAATAAAAATGTGTCTCTAGACTTTCTCTTCTTACTAATTAATAGCCAGTTGCATAATAGCCTCCGTCGAAATTTCTCTATAAAATGATCCATTCTGCTACCATATGCCTACACCATTTCGCAGCTTGGAATTACATATATTTTAACTTTGTACTTTTATTCTTATCATTTTGCAATAATTGTTTCAGGCACCAAGGATGGCTTCAAATTCAAGCTCGAAGAAAAACAAAGGTCGCCAAAAGATCGAGATGAAGAAGATGATGAAGGAGAGCAACTTGCAAGTGACATTCTCAAAGCGTCGCGGTGGGCTTTTCAAGAAAGCGAGCGAGCTAAGCACCCTTTGCGGTGTTGAGTTGGCACTCATCGTGTTCTCGCCGGGGAACAAGGCCTATTCTTTTGGGCACCCCAGCGTGGAAGCCCTCATCAAAAGCTTCACGGAAGGTGGGGGACCGCCACACCTGGACGCCGCCACCGTCCACTTCACGACGGAGGCTCATGATGAGCTCAACACATTGCTGGCGAAGATCAACGAGGAGATCGAAGCGGAGAGGAAGCAGGTGCAGGAGATGAACCGCTGGCGGAAGGAGGCAGAGGCTAAGTGGTGGTGGGCTGCTCCTGTTGGTGAGATGAGTGTGCCCAAACTGAAGCAATATAAGGTGGCGCTGGAGGAGCTGAAGAAGACCGTTACTTGCCACTTCGAGAAGCTTCGTATTAATAAAGACCCTGTGGCTGTGGGGAATTATACTCTTAATAACATGATGCCGCTGCCTGTGCCTGTGCCGATGCCGGTGCCGTTGCCGCCAATATTTTTTTCGTCGCTGTTTCAAAACTCTCAAATGCATAATCATCATCAAGCATTTGAAGATGAGATCCCGTACCACCAATTTTATAGCTACACTGCCATGTTACAGCAGGGAGGAGGATCGTTCCTCTTTGGACCATACACTCGTAACAACTAACAGTAGCGAGTTTCTGAATTCTGATCATCCATGCATGTTCCGATCTTAGTATTTATGCATGCATTGTTTATTTTATTGTTAATTGTTGTTCAAGAGTTCTACTTTCCTCTTTGTTATTGGTCATAGTTTAATTTTTCTGTTAAGTTTCTGTATGTGCACTTATTTCTGTATGTGATGTCCCTTATCGTTTTCTTTTTAAAAATAAATAGCATCTTATTGCATTTTTATTATATTATACGGTTCTTATGAAAATAAGAATTATTCATAGAGCGTATTTAATTTGAAGGAAAAAATAATAGAAATCGACCAAATTACATATTCAAATCAAATAAATAGAAGACAATCACTAAATAATTAATTAATTAACAAGTATATTTTTGTATGGTGATGTCTCTTATAGTATTTAATATTTATCTGTAAGATTCAAAAATAAAAAATAGTCTACTTTATATTTTTTATTTTTAGATAAATTAAATAAAAAATTTTGAAGCACACAAAAATCCACCTTCTAATGTAGTCAAGTGTTTTTATATATTCACGTATTTTTTTATTTTATCTATCTATATTCAGTGGGCCAATGGATGTAAATTATTTTCTCGTGTAGATTTTCAATTTTAGTGAAAAATGGATGTACATTCTTTTTTCGTGAAAATTGAAAAATATAAAATATGTGTTTGGTTTAGTATTAATAACTTTATATCGTACATTTAGTTTGTTTTAAAATTTTATTTTTTGTTTGATTATTTTTTGTTATCTCAAAAGCAAATATAATTCTATAATTTAGTGTATGTTTATTATCAAAAATTAAAAATTGTAATTTTTGTGTTCACTTTTTCAGTTAGACTATTAATTACAAAAATTTATTTTTTATTAATCAATTTTGTTCTTTATTATTTGTATCATAAATTTATTGTTTTTTCTTTTTGTAATTTTTTTTCTAATATTCTCTGGTACATGTTATTACTTTTAGAATTTTTATTATTTCTTGTTTATATGAATTTTTTTTACTACTATTATTATTATTTTTATATGAAACTTTTTTTATTGTTTTATATTGTAATTTATTAATCCCATTAGAAAGACTAAATTAAATAAAAAATTAAAATAAAAATAATATTAGAATCATAAGAAGTGAAAATTATAACTAAAAGAATACTAAAAAGTATTGGAAGTATTAAAAAATACTAAAATTTAAAATTTTTTTTATTGATTTAATTATTCTATTGATCTTTGTAATTTTACCAAAATTATTATTAAGTTCTTATACTTTTTTTTTTCTTTTGAATTGAAGAGTGTAGGAATACAATTAAAAAGAAAAAATATAAGAATCTAATTGCAAATTTGATGAAATTATAAAAACTAACACAATAACTAAATATTTTTTTAAATCTAAAAATGACTTTAAATAATATAATCCAAATAATATTTAATTTATTATAATTTATTTTAATATAAAAATCGTCAAACATAAATTTTGTTAATACCAACTTATTTTTAATTAAAATTATCCAGCAATAATAAATGGCGCTGAATATATTAATTAATTAAGCGTTACCTATTGATTAAGTGTTACATCATTTGTTTGTGTAGATTTTTAATTGTATTAAGTGGGAGAATGGATATACTCATGTACACAATTTTCTCGTGTAAATCAGAAAATGGTAAGATATAAAATATGTGTTTGGCTTAAGGTTTGTTCGGGTAAGTTTCTAAAAAAAAGTTTTATGTTATCTTTGTTTAAAAGATTTTATAGAAAAAATAAAAATAATTTTATGTTTGGGTATTTCATGTAAAAAGATCTTTTTATTTATCAAATATGCTTGGGTATAACAATATAAAAGTATTTTTTGTTTATTAATTACATAAAAAATATTTTTTTAAAATAAAATCTTAAAAAAATATAAATGACAGCTTCTCACAAAAAAAATTTTAATTTATTTTTTAGTACTTTTACTTTTATTACTAGAAATTTATCAAATACACTAAACAACAATAAAAAAATCTTTTATTATTGAAATTTTTTTATCAAAATAATGACGCCCAAACAAACACTTAATATTAGTAACTTTAAATTATATATTTGGTTTGGTTTAAAGTTTTATTTTTTTGTTTGACTATTTTTTTTATTCTAAACACAAATGTGATTCTATAGTTTAACATATGTTTATTATAAAAAATTAAAAATTATAATTTTTATGTTTACATTTTCAATTAGATTATTAATTAAAGAAATTATTTTTATTTATCAATTTTGTTCTTTATTATTCGTATCATAAATTTTATTTTTTTTATTATAATATTTGTTTTCTGGTACTCTCACGTATGTTATTATTTTGAGAGTTCTTTTATATATATATATATATATATATATATATATATATATATATATATATATATATATATATATATATAAAAGGTTCTTTGATTGCTATTATTTCTTTTTTGTATGGAGTTTTTGTTGTCATTTTATATTGTAATTCTATTAATTTCATTAAAAAAATTAAATTAGATAAAAAATTAAAATAAAAATAATATTAGAATTATAAGTAGTAAAAATTATAGCTAATAAAATACTAAAGAATAACGAGAATACTAAGAAAAGTACCAAAATTTAAATAATTTTTTATTGATTTAATTATTTTGAATTGTAATTAAATCTTTATATATATATATATATATATATATATATATATATTTTAATTGAACATATAGGAATGCAATTAAAAAGAAAAAAATAAAAGAAACTAATTAAAAATTTGATAAATTATAAAGACTAACAAGATAATTAATTTTTTTATCTAAAAATAATTTTGAATAATATAATACAAACTAACATTTAGTTTATTACAATCTTTTTTGATATAAAAATTATCAACCACAAATTCTATTAACAATAACTCATTTTTAATTAAAAATAAATTTTATTCAAATTATAATATACTAACTTTAATTCAAACACACAAAAATATTAGAATTATCCAACAATAATAAATGGCGGTAGACATATTAATTAATTAAGCATTACATATTTAACTAAACGTTGACTCAATCATCTAATATTTATTAATCAATTTTGTTCTTTATTATTTGTATCATAAATTTATTGTTTTTTCTTTTTGTAATTTTTTTTCTAATATTCTCTGGTACATGTTATTACTTTTAGAATTTTTATTATTTCTTGTTTATATGAATTTTTTTTACTACTATTATTATTATTTTTATATGAAACTTTTTTTATTGTTTTATATTGTAATTTATTAATCCCATTAGAAAGACTAAATTAAATAAAAAATTAAAATAAAAATAATATTAGAATCATAAGAAGTGAAAATTATAACTAAAAGAATACTAAAAAGTATTGGAAGTATTAAAAAATACTAAAATTTAAAATTTTTTTTATTGATTTAATTATTCTATTGATCTTTGTAATTTTACCAAAATTATTATTAAGTTCTTATACTTTTTTTTTTCTTTTGAATTGAAGAGTGTAGGAATACAATTAAAAAGAAAAAATATAAGAATCTAATTGCAAATTTGATGAAATTATAAAAACTAACACAATAACTAAATATTTTTTTAAATCTAAAAATGACTTTAAATAATATAATCCAAATAATATTTAATTTATTATAATTTATTTTAATATAAAAATCGTCAAACATAAATTTTGTTAATACCAACTTATTTTTAATTAAAATTATCCAGCAATAATAAATGGCGCTGAATATATTAATTAATTAAGCGTTACCTATTGATTAAGTGTTACATCATTTGTTTGTGTAGATTTTTAATTGTATTAAGTGGGAGAATGGATATACTCATGTACACAATTTTCTCGTGTAAATCAGAAAATGGTAAGATATAAAATATGTGTTTGGCTTAAGGTTTGTTCGGGTAAGTTTCTAAAAAAAAGTTTTATGTTATCTTTGTTTAAAAGATTTTATAGAAAAAATAAAAATAATTTTATGTTTGGGTATTTCATGTAAAAAGATCTTTTTATTTATCAAATATGCTTGGGTATAACAATATAAAAGTATTTTTTGTTTATTAATTACATAAAAAATATTTTTTTAAAATAAAATCTTAAAAAAATATAAATGACAGCTTCTCAAAAAAAAAATTTTAATTTATTTTTTAGTACTTTTACTTTTATTACTAGAAATTTATCAAATACACTAAACAACAATAAAAAAATCTTTTATTATTGAAATTTTTTTATCAAAATAATGACGCCCAAACAAACACTTAATATTAGTAACTTTAAATTATATATTTGGTTTGGTTTAAAGTTTTATTTTTTTGTTTGACTATTTTTTTTATTCTAAACACAAATGTGATTCTATAGTTTAACATATGTTTATTATAAAAAATTAAAAATTATAATTTTTATGTTTACATTTTCAATTAGATTATTAATTAAAGAAATTATTTTTATTTATCAATTTTGTTCTTTATTATTCGTATCATAAATTTTATTTTTTTTATTATAATATTTGTTTTCTGGTACTCTCACGTATGTTATTATTTTGAGAGTTCTTTTATATATATATATATATATATATATATATATATATATATAAAAGGTTCTTTGATTGCTATTATTTCTTTTTTGTATGGAGTTTTTGTTGTCATTTTATATTGTAATTCTATTAATTTCATTAAAAAAATTAAATTAGATAAAAAATTAAAATAAAAATAATATTAGAATTATAAGTAGTAAAAATTATAGCTAATAAAATACTAAAGAATAACGAGAATACTAAGAAAAGTACCAAAATTTAAATAATTTTTTATTGATTTAATTATTTTGAATTGTAATTAAATCTTTATATATATATATATATATATATATATATATATATATATTTTTTAATTGAACATATAGGAATGCAATTAAAAAGAAAAAAATAAAAGAAACTAATTAAAAATTTGATAAATTATAAAGACTAACAAGATAATTAATTTTTTTATCTAAAAATAATTTTGAATAATATAATACAAACTAACATTTAGTTTATTACAATCTTTTTTGATATAAAAATTATCAACCACAAATTCTATTAACAATAACTCATTTTTAATTAAAAATAAATTTTATTCAAATTATAATATACTAACTTTAATTCAAACACACAAAAATATTAGAATTATCCAACAATAATAAATGGCGGTAGACATATTAATTAATTAAGCATTACATATTTAACTAAACGTTGACTCAATCATCTAATAAATTTTTTGTAAAATGAATTTTATTTGTTGGCTTTTAATTTTAATTTTTTTTATTTATTATTTCAATTTTAAATTTGATATAGAGAATGAAAGCTGCATAAACGAAAAACTTTTTCGAGAAAATTTTTTTATTATTTATTAGTTTATTTTTAGTTAGTAATTATAATAATTTTTAATTATTTAAAAATTATTTTTATATATAAATACATTGTGATAAATTTTTGTACATGCATAATATTTTTTATTATTAATTAAATAATTAAAAATTATTAAGATTATTGACTAAAAATAAATAATAAAAAAAATTTATTAATATTTTATAAATTATTAACTTTTTGTATTATAACTAATTAAATAATTAGAACCAATGAATTATAACTCAAATAGTATAATCTTTCTATACTCACTTAAGATGTGGCAGATTCAAATCCCACTATCTTCGATAAAAAAACATTAAAAATCATTATGATTACTAATTAAAAATAAACTAATAAATAAAAAAGATTTTTTTCGAGAGAGTTATTTCTCCATTTGTCTAGCTTTTATTCTCTATATCAAATTCAAAATTTAAATAATCAACAAAAAATAAGATTTAAAAATAAAAAGTAGTCCATTTTATATTATTTTTATTTTTAGATAAATTAAATAAAAATTTTTTAAGTCTAGAAAAATCCACCTTCTTACGTGCGTGCTGAGTGTTTTATATATCCACTTTTTTTTTCTATATTCAGTGAGAGAATGAATGTACATCCTTTTTTGTGTAAATTTTTAATTATAAAAAGAGATGAGAACATATAAATTATGTGTTTAGTTTAGTATTAATAATTTCATATTGTACATTTAGTTTATTTTAAAGTTTTATTTTTTTGTTTGACTATTTTTTTATTTCAAAAACAAATGTGATTCTATAGTGTGGCGTATGTTTATTATCAAAAACTAAAAATTGTAATTGTTGTATTCACTTTTTCGGTTTGACTATTAATTATAGAAATTTATTTTTTATTTATCAATTTTAGTCTTTATTATTTATATCATAAATTTTATTTTTTTTCTAATATTCTCTCGTACATGTTATGACTGTTAGAATTCTTGTTATTTTTCGTTTATATGAATTTTTTTACCGTTATTATTATTTCTTTATATGGAGTTTTTTTATTTTTTTATATTGTAATTTAATAAATTTATTAATTCCATTAAAAAGATTAAATTAAATAAAAAATTAAAATAAAGTAATATTAGAATTATAAGCAATAAAAATTATAATTAAAAAATACTAAAAAACACTGAGAGTATTGAAAAAAGTACGAAAATTTAAATATTTTTTATTTATTTAATTATTTTGTTGTTCTTTATAATTTTGCCAAAATTACAATTAAATTTCTATACTTTTTTTTTCTTTTTAACTTAGTAGTGTAGGAATGTAATTAAAAAAAAATACATAAGAATCTAATTACAAATTTGATGAAACTATAAAGACTAACAGAATAATTAAATTTTTTTATCTAAAAATGACTTTGAATAATATAATTCAAATAATATTTAGTTTATTACTATCTATTTTGATATAAAAGTCGTCAAACATAAATTCCATTAACACTAATTCATTTTTAATTAAAAATTAATTTTATTCAAATTACTGTATACTAACTATAATTAAAACACATAGAAATAATAAAATTATCCAGCAATAATAAATGGCGGTGGGCATATTAATTAATTAAGCATTATAATTAAGCGTTGACCTAAATGGTCTGATCAATTTTTGTCAAATAAGAATTAAGTGTTATATCATTTTTTGGTGTAGATTTTCAATTGTATTTGGACGGGGAATGGGTGTACACCATTTTCTCGTGTAAATCTTCTATTGTCAAAAAATGATAAGATGAAAAAGTATGTGTTTGGTTTAGTATTGGTAACTTTAAATCATATATTTAGTTTGGTTTAAAGTTTTTTTTGTTTGACTATTTTTTTTATTCTAAACACAAATGTAATTCTATAATCTAACATATGTTTATTATCAAAAATTAAAAATTGCAATTTCTATATTTACATTTTTAATTAGACTATTAATTAAAGAAATTATTTTTATTTATCAATTTTATTCTTTATTATTTGTAAAATAAATTTTATTGCTTTTTTTGTAATAATTTTTTTATACTCTTATGTATGTTATTAATTTTAGAGTTCTTATTTTTTTTGTATATATGAGTTTTTTTACCGCTATTGTTATTTTTTTTATAGAATTTTTTCTGTTGTTTAAAATTGTAATTCTATTAATTCCATTAGAAAGATTAAATTAAATAAAAAATTAAAATAAAAGCAATATTAGAATTATAAGTTGTAAAAATTATAGCTAAAAGAATACTAAAGAGCAACGAGAGTACTAAAAAAAGGTACTAAAATTTAAATAATTTTTTATTAATTTTATTATTTTAAATTATAATTAGGTCCTTTTATATATATATATATATATATATATATATGACCAATATAGAAATGCAATTGAAAAGAAAAAAATTAAGAAACTAATTATAAATTTGATAAAATTAAAAAGACTAACAAAATAATTAAATTTTTTTTATCTAAAAATAATTTTTAATAATAAAATCCAAACTAACATTTAATTTATTATAATCTATTTTTATATAAAAATTGTCAACCATAAACTCTATTAACATTGACTTATTTTTAATTAAAAATAAATTTTATTCAAATTATAATATATTAACTTTAATTGGAACACATAAAAATATTGGAATTATTCAAAAAATAATAAATGACGGTGGACATATTAATTAATTAAGCGTTATATACTTAACTAAGCGTTGACTCAACGATTTAATAATTTTTTTTCAAATGAATCTTATTTGTTGGCTTTTAATTTTTTAAATTCTTTTTATTTATTGTTTCAATTTTAAATTTGATATAGAGAATGAAAGCTGTACAAACACAAAACTTTATCGAGAAAAAGAAATCTTTATTGTTTATTAGTTTATTTTTAGTTATTTAAAAAATATTTTTATATATAAATACATTGTGATGAATTTTTGTACACAGATAATATTTTTTTATTATTAATTAAATAATTAAAAATAATTAAGATTATTGACTAAGAATAAATAATAATTAAAATATTTTTATTAATATTTTAGAAATTATTAACTTTTTGTATTATTACTAATTAAATAATTAGAAATAATTATGATTTCTAATTAAAAATAAACTAATATTAAAAGAAGATTTTTTTCGAAAGAGTTATTTCTCCATTTGTCTAGCTTTAATTCCCTGTATCAAATTCAAAATTAAAATAATCAACAAAAAAAATAAGATTCAAAAATAAAAAATAGTCTAATTTATATTATTTTTATTTTTAGATAAATTAAATAAAATTTTTTTAAGTACACAAAAATTCACCTTCTTGTGTAGCAAGTGTTTTATATATCCATCCTTTTTTGAATATACATCATTTTTTCGTGTAAATTTTTAATTATTAAAAAAAAAATGAAAAGATATAAAATATGTGTTTGGTTTAGTACTAATAACCTCATATCGTACATTTAGTTTGTTTTAAAATTTTATTTTTTTATTATGTTTTGTTATTTAAAAACAAATGTGATTCTATAATTTAGCATATGTTTATCCTCAAAAACTATAAATTATAATTTTTGTGTTTACTTTTTTCAGTTAGATTATTAATTACAAAAATTTATTTTTTATTTATCAATTTTGTTCTTTATTATTTATGTCATAAATTTTATTGTTTTTTCTTTCTATAATATTTTTTTTCTAGTATTGTCTCGTACATGTTATTACTTCTAGAATTCTTGGTATTTCTTGTTTATATGAGTTTTTTACCGCTGTTACTATTTCTTTTTATATTAAACTTTTTTTTATTGTTTTATATTGTAATTTATTAATCCCATTAAAAACACTAAATTAAATAAAAAATAAAAATAAAAATAATATTAAAATTATAAGCAGTGAAAATTATAACTAAAAGAATACTAAAGATTATTGAGAGTACTAAAAAAGTACTAAAATTTAAATATTTTTATATTGATTTAATTATTCTGTTGGTTTTTATAATTTTACTAAAATTGTAATTAAATATTTATGTATTTTTTTCTTTTCAATTGAGCAGGTAAGAAGAAATTAAAAAAAATATATAAAAATATAACGACAAATTTAATAAAATCATAGAAAATAATAAAATAATTAAACATTTTTTTATCTAAAAATAATTTTAAATAATATAATTCAATTAATATATAATTTATTACGATCTATCTTAATATAAAGGTCATCAACCATAAACTTGATTAACACCAATTTATTTTTAATTAAAAATTAATATTATTCAAATTACTGTATACTAACTTTAATCCGAACACACAAAAATATTAGAATTATCCGGTAATAACATAATGCCGTTGCCTGTGCATGTGCCTTTGTCTGTGCCGGTTGCCGTCAATATTTTTCTCGCTGCTGTTTCAAAATTTTCAAATGCATAATCATAATCAAGCATTTGATGATGAGATTCTGTACCACCAATTTTATAACTACATTGCCATGCTGCAGCAGGGAGGAGAATTTCCTTTGGACCATACACTTGTAACAACTAACAGTGGCGAGCTTCTGAATTCTGATCACCCATGCATGTTCCAATTCTAACATTTATGTATGCTTTGTTTATTTTATTGTTATTTATTATTCCAGCTGTTTGAGGAGTAGCGTTTACTTTCCTTTTCGTTATTGGTCATAGTTTAAATTTTCTATTAAATCTCTGTATGTGCACCTATTTGCATGCAAATTGAAAGTAAAAATTAAAGTGTGTGATACTCCTTATCGTTTTCTTTTTTAAAATAAATAGCATCTTATTGTATCTTTATTATATTATACCATTCTTATAAAAATAAGAATTATTCATAGAGCGTATTTAATTTGAAGGAAAAAATAATATAAATTGACCTCATTATATATTCAAATCAAATAAATAAAAGATAATCACTAAATAATTAATTAACTAACAAGTATATTTGTGTACGGTGACTCTTATAGTGTTTAGTATTTATCCATAATAATCAAAAATAAAAATAGTCCATCCTATGTTATTTTTATTTTTAGATAAATTAAATAAAACATTTTCAAGCATAAAAAAAATTCACCTTCATGGTTAGTCAAGTGTTTTATATATATATATACCTATTTTTTTTCTATTCAGTGGGAGAATAGATGTAGATTATTTTTTTGTGTAAATTTTTAATTTTAGTAGGGAATGACTTTATATTATTTTATTGTATAAATTTTTAATTATCAAAAGAAAATAGTAAAATATAAAATATGTGTTTGGTTTAGTATTAATAATTTCGTATAGTACATTTAATTTGTTTTAAAGTTTTATTTTTTATTTGACTATTTTTTTAATTTCAAAAGCAGATGTGATTAAAAATTGTAGTTTTGTGTTCACTTTTTCAATTAGACTATATTAATTAAAAAAATTTATTTTTAATTTATCAATTTTGTTCTTTATTATTTGTATCATAAATTTTATTATTTTTTCTTTTTGTAATATTTTTTTCTAATATTCTCTTATACATGTTATTATTTTTTAGAATTCTTGTTCTTTCTTATTTTTATATGAGTTTTTTTATTGTTATTATTATTTTTTTTATGGAACTTTTTTTATTTTATATTATAATTTATTAATCCCATTAGAAAGACTAAATTAAATAAAAAATAAAAATACAAATAATATTAAAATTATAAGTTGTGAAAATTATAACTAAAAGACTATGAAAGAGTACTAAGAGTATTTAGAAAAATACTAAAATTTAAATATTTTTTTATTGATTTAATTATTCGGTTGATTTTTATAGTTTCATCTAATGAAATAAAATTAAGAGTAAAGTATTGTTTTTGTCCCCAACGTTTGGGGTAAATCTCAAAATTGTCCTTAACATTTCAATCGTCCTATTTACGTCTCTAATGTTTTAAAATTGACTCAATGTTGTCCTGCTGTTCCGTTAATAAAATTAACGGCTGGACAAAATTGAGACGATTTTGAAACGTTAGGGACGTAAATAGGACTAAAACGTTGGGGACAAAAACGATACATAGAAATAAATTTTAATTTTATTCTTCAATAATATCAATTTGTTACTGTACATAGTATTCAATTATTTTTAATCATATTTACACTTAATCACCTTATTTTCATTCTAAATAAATTTATTTTTTTAATTTTACACTTAAAATAATGTATTTTTTATAAATAAATAAATTTTACACTTTTATTCTAAATAAATAATGTAATGTGATTAGAATGAAAGTGTAAAACTATAAAAAAAATATAAGTAATGTGATTAAGTAATGAAAGTAAAATTACATTATTTATTTAGAATGAAAGTATAAAATTTATTTATTTATAAAAAAATTATATTACTTTAAGCGTAAAATTATAAAAAAATTAATTTATTTAGAATGAAAATAAGGTGATTAAGTGTAAATATGATTAAAAATAATTGAATACTATGTATAATAAAAAATTGATATTATTAAAGAATAAAATTAAAATTTATTTTTATGTATCGTTTTTGTCCCTAACGTTTTAGTCCTATTTACGTCTCTAACGTTTCAAAATCGTCTCAATTTTGTCCCGCCGTTAATTTTTATTAACGGATTCCTAACGGCAGGACAACATTGAGTCATAGAACGTTAGGGACGTAAATAGGACGATTGAAACGTTAGGGACAATTTTGAAATTTACCCCAAACGTTGGGGACAAAAATAATACTTTACTCAATAAAATTACAAGGACTAACAGAATAATTAAATCCTTTCTTTTATCTAAAAATGACTTTGAATAATATAATTCAAATAATATTTAATTTATTACAATTTATTTTGATATAAAAATCGTCAAACATAAACTCTGTTAATACCAACTTATTTATAATTAAAGGTTAATTTTATTCAAATTATTATGTACAAACTTTAATTTGAACACACAAAAATATTATAATTATCCCGCAATAATAAATGGCGGTGGACATATTAATTAATTAGACGTTATATATTAATTAAGCCTTGACAGGAATGGTCTGATCAGTTTTTGTCAAGTAAAAATTAAGCGTTATATATTAATTAAGTATTACATCATTTTCTCCTGTAGATTTTCAATTGTATTCGGTGGAAAGATGGATGTCCACCATTTTTTCGTGTAAATCTTCAATTATCAAAAGAAAATGATAAAATATAAAGTATGTGTTTAGTTTAACATTAGCAACTATATTAAGTTTGTTTTAAAGTTTTATTTTTTTTGTTTGACTATTTTTTTATTCTAAACAAAAATGTAATTTTATAATCTAACATATATTTATTATAAAAAATTAAAAGTCGTAAGTTCTCAATTTTTGTGTTTATATTTTCAATTAGGCTATTAATTAAAATAATTATTTTTATTTATCAATTTTATTCTTTATTATTTGAATAATAAATTTTATTACCTCTTTTTGTAAAATTTTTTCTTTGATACTCTCTTATATATGTTATTATTTGTAGAGTTCTTATTTTTTTTGTATATATGAGTTTTTTTACCGCTATTGTTATTTTGTTTTTATATGAAATTTTTGTTGTTGTTTTATATTGTAATTTATTAATCCCATTAAAAAGATTAAATTAAATAAAAAATTAAAATAAAAGTAATATTAAAATTATAAGTAGCAAAAATTATAATTAAAAGAATACTAAATAGTAGTGAAAATTCTAAAAAAATATTAAAATTTAAATAATATTTTATTGATTTAATTAGTTTGAATTGTAATTAGGTCCTTATATATATATTTTTTTAATTGAGTAGTATAGGAGTGCAATTAAAAAGAAATAAAATATAAAGATCTAATTAAAAATTTGATAAAATTATAAAGACTAAGAGAATAATTAAAATTTTTTTATCTAAAAATAATTTTAAATAATATAATTCAAATAATATTTAATTTATTATAATTTATTTTAATATAAAAATTATCAATCATAAACGCTATTAACACTAACTCATTTTTAATTAAAAATAAATTTTATTCAAATTATAATATACTAACTTTAATTTGAACACACAAAAATATTGGAATTATCCAAGAATAATAAATGGCGGTTAAGTGTTTACTCAGCCATCTAATAAATTTTTGTCAAATGAATCTTATTTGTGGGCTTTTAATTTTGAATTTTTTTATTTATTATTTCAATTTTAAATTTGATATAGAGAATGAAAGGTGCACAAACGAAAAAACCTTCTCGAAGAAAAAATCTTTATTATTTATTAGTTTATTTTTAGTTAGTAATTATAATAATTTCTAATTATTTAACTAGTAATAATTTTAAAATAGGTGTTTGTTTCGGGACTTACTTAGAACCGGATATGGATTGTATTTGAATGAAAGGTCCAAACGTTGAAGGAGGGTGGTCTCCGAGCTGCCTGGGAACCTCCGTCCGAGTTGTATGCTTTGAGAAATGGGGGGTGGTACCTGCAAAGACACTCCACTGCGTAAATCAGCAAGGGGTTAAGCAGGTTTTGAATGTATTGGAACTTAGTTTTACCTGAGTGTGTCAGTGTATTTATAGGTGGTGAACCAATAACCACTGTTGGAGTAGTTTCACTTCTAATGGTGGATAACCGTCCCTTTATCCTAGGGTTGTTGAGGTATTTCGTCTAGAAGTGGGTAAGAGATTTTAGGGGACAGTTACTTATTTGAATAAGTGTCACCTACCGGCCCATGTAGGATCCGACTTCTTTTGGGGAAGTCGGGTGAGCAGTGAAGGCCAATCCTTTGAATTGAGCCTTTTTCTTTTAATTTAGTTGGTCCTGGCCATTGTATTGAGTTAGGGTATGAATAGTCTCTATATTTTAATCATACATTCAGAAAACAAAACCAATGCCACCAAATTAAAATAATTAAACTATTCTTATTTTAAACTTGAAATTCATGTATCTTTCAATTCTTTTCAATAAAAATTTTCTTTTAAGTAATGTGAGAGATATATGGAACATTTTAGAACTCTAAGACATCAATGCAAATGATCATGCAAGAAGAATAAGAGAACAGATAAATAAACAAATAGAAAATAGAAAAATAACAGGAAAGGAGTAAAAGAGAATGAATCCACCTTTAATGGTGGCGGCTAGTGCTCCTCCTTAAGGATCCAATGTGATACTTGATCTTTTCAATGTCACTCCTTTACCTTTGTTGTTCGTCCCTCATAGCCCTTTGATATTCTCTAATGGCTCTTTGATATTCTTTTATTTCATTGAGGGTGATGGAGTGCTCTTGATGCTCCACCCTCAATTGCTCCATATTAGTGCTCAGTTCTCCAAGAAAAGTTTTTCATTGATCCCAATAGCTTTGGGGAGGAAAATACATCCCTTGAGGCATCTCAGGGATCTCATGCTGAGGCGGCTGCATAGGCTATTATGCATGCTCTCTTGTTTGCTCCATCCTTTTTTTGGTGATGGACTTATCCTCCCTAATGGAGCTATCTCCATTTATGACAATTCCAGCTGGATTGCATAGATGATAGATGAGGTGTGGGAATGCCAACCTTGCATTGGTGTGAGGCTTCTCAGCTACCTTATACAATTCTTGAGGAATTACCTCATGAACTTCCACCTCACTTCCAATCATGATGTAATGGATCATGATGGCTCTGTCAACGTTCACTTCTGACCGATTGCTAGTGGGAATGATGGATCTTTGGATGAATTCCAACCATCCTCTAGCTATGGGCTTAAGGTCAACTTTTCTTAGTTGAATGGGTGATGCGTGAGCATCTTTCCTATATTTTCCTAGTGAATTTGCATTTAATTTGTCAAGTTTAATCAAGAATTAATTGTCTTTTAGCCACTATGGATGCTACTTTGAGTCTTGTGCAATTCTATCTATTTTAGTTAGCATTCAGCTGGATGTGATGGAGTTTCTGCAGCACAAGAATTAAAGGAGAAAACCAGCGAGGAGTGACGCGTGTGCGTACCTGACGCGTGCGCGTGATTTGGAGCTTTCCATGGTAACGCGTGCGCGTGCCTGACGCGTACGTGTGAAAAGCGAAGTTGCACAGCGACGCGTGCGCGTAATTGACGCGTACGCATGACACGTAAAGAAGACCATCGACGCGTACGCGTGACATGCGCCACGTGCAGAAAATGTAGAAAACACTGGGGGTGATTTCTGGGCCCCATTTTAGCACTCAAGTAAGGCGCAGCTCTCTTCCAAGTTAGGCGCAGATCCAGTGAAGGCAAGTGGTCCTCACGTTACAAGGCGCGGATTATATAATTGATTCTGGTTTAAATTTAAATTTGAAAATAGGAAAGTATATTATTTTAATTTTAGATATTAGATTTTAAATTAATTAAGATTAGATATAAAAGATATTAAAATTCTATTCCAATTTTCATTTCGTAATTTACAGTTTACGTAAATCCTTATTTTCTCTGAGTCATGAGCAACTAAACCTCCACTATTAAGGTTAGGAGCTCTGTCTATTGTATGGATTGATATTATTATTTTTCTATTTCAATTCATGTTTTGATTTATATTTCAAGAATTGTTTTCGTTCTTTATATTATGAATTTGGGTGGAACGGAAGTATGACCCTCTTTCTAATTGAGTTCTTGTATAACTTGGAAAATCTCTTTACTTGAACAACAGCTTGAAAACAATTTCTCCTAAATTTTAATTATTTGGATTTAACGGGATACGTGACATATAATCCTCTTATTTTTGGATAATTAGAATTTTTGTGGCATATAAACTGGAATTTGATCATCATCCTCTAATTGGAATTAATTGACCAAGGAATTGGCAGTTAATGAATTTTAGAGGAGACTAGGAAGGTCTAAGGAATTAGGATCTAGTCACATATAGTTTGCCATTAATTAAATATTGCATGATTAAAATAAATTAGTGAGAAAATTCAATCCAGAAAATAGATATCTCTGAAACCTTAACTGTTTTCTCCAATATTTTATTCCCAACTTATTCACATGCCTGTCTTCAAACTCTTAATTACTGTTTAATGCTTTTGAACACTCAACCACTCTTTTCTGCTTGTCTAACTAAGTACTTTAACCAACCATTGTTGCTTAGTCCATCAATCCTCGTGGGATTAACCCTCACTCACCTGAGATATTACTTGGTACGACCCGGTGCACTTGTCGGTTAGTCTGTGGTTGTAAATCTCCGCACCAAGTTTTTGGCATCGTTGCCAAGGATTGATAGTGATTAACAACTATTAGTTGTTTGATTGCTTAGATTAGGTGTTTTATTTTTAATTTTATTTTAATTTTGCTTTAAATATTTTCGAAAAAAAACATTTAATAGTACTAATAATTTTAATAATTTCTGAAATTAAGTTTGGTGTTTCCTAGTTCAGGTTACCTGATGAGCGGATATTTTATACGCTTTTTGGGGGTAATTTCATGTAGATTTTAGTATGTTTTAGTTAGTTTTTAGTAAAATAATATTAGTTTTTAGGCAAAAATCATATTTCTGGACTTTACTATGAGTTTGTGTGTTTTTCTGTGATTTCAGGTATTTTCTGGCTGAAATTGAGGGAGCTGAGCAAAAATCTGACTTAGGCTGAAAAAGGACTGCTGATGCTGTTGGATCCTGACCTCCCTGCACTCGAAATGGATTTTCTGGAGCTACAGGAGTCCAATTGGCGCGCTCTCAACGGCGTTGGAAAGTAGACATCCAGGGCTTTCCAGCAATATATAATAGTCCATACTTTGAGCGAGGATAGACGACGTAACTTGGCGTTAAACGCCAAGTTCATGCTGCTGTCTGGAGTTAAACGCCAGAAAAACGTCATTATCCGGAGTTGAACGCCCAAAACACGTCATAACATGAAGTTGGACGCCAAGAAAGGCCTTTGCACGTGGAAAGCTTTGGTCTCAGCCCCAGCACACACCAAGTGGGCCCCAGAAGTGGATTTCTGCACCAATTATCTTAGTGTATTCATTTTTTGTAAACCTAGGTTACTAGTTTACTATTTAAACAACGTTTACAGACATTTCTTGTACCTCATGACATTTTCAGATCTGAATTATACACTTTGTGACGGCATGAGTCTCTAAACTCCATTGTTGGGGGTGAGGAGCTCTGCAGCGTCTCGATGATTTAATACAATTCCTTCATTTTCCATTCAAACACGCTTGTTCTTATCTAAGATGTTTATTCGCGCTTAACCGTGGAGAAGGTGATGATCCGTGACACTCATCACCTTCCTCAACCCATGAACGTGTGCCTGACAACCACCTCCGTTCTACATCAGATTGAATGAATATCTCTTAGATTCCCCAACAGAATCTTCGTGGTATAAGCCGGATTGATGGCGGCATTCATGAGAATCCGGAAAGTCTAAACCTTGTCTGTGGTATTCCGAGTAGGATTCCGGGATTGAATGACTGTGACGTGCTTCAAACTTTAACCTGCTGGGCGTTAGTGACAGACGCAAAAGAGTGATTCTATTCCAGTAGGAGCGGGAACCAACCGGTGATTAGCCGTACTGTGACAGAGTGCGTGCATAGTTTTCACTGCGAGGATGGGAAGTAGCCATTGACAACGGTGACACCCTACATAGAGCTTGCCATGGAAGGAACCTGCGTGTGAGAAGAGGATTTCAAGGAAGAGTTGAAATCGGAGGACAAAGCATCTCCAAAACTCCAACATATTTCTCAGTGCTGCAAATCAAAGTAACATTGTTCCCTCTTTTATCAATTTCAATAATTTCACTTTTAATCCAATTAATCCTATTGATATCCTGACTAAGATTAATAAAATAAATATTGATTGCTTCAAACCAATAATCTCTGTGGATTCGACCCTTACTCACGTAAGGTATTACTTGGACGACCCAGTACACTTGCTGGTCAGTTGAACGGATTTGTGAGCTTCTCTAATCAGTTAGTTAAAATAGTTCTCCTTGGCACATGCCAAGGAGCCATTAATTAAAGATCACAATTTCGTCCACCAAGTTTTTGGCGCCGTTGCCGGGGATTATTGAGTTTGAACAATTGAAGGTTTATTTTATTTCTTAGATTAGGAATAATTTATTTTTATTTTTATTCTTATTTTTATTGTTATAGAGTTATTAAATTTTGATAGGATAGTTTCTTTTCAAGAACATCTGCATCAAGTGTCATATTTATTCCCAATTGGCTAAAGCATTGGCTTATATTCTTGATAAGGGAGCACCAGTACTTTTGAAAATCTTTTTCAAAAATAATTTTTCTTGATTTAATCTTGTGCCAAACTCCAAGTTTGGTGTTTTATTGTTAATTTTTATAATTTTCGAAAATTTTATTAAAGTTTTCTAAAAATTTTAAGTTTGGTGTTCTTCCTTGTGTTCTTGGTGTTCTTGTGAATCTTCAAAGTGTTCTTGAGTTTTTCTTGTGTCTTGATCTTAAAATTTTTAAGTTTGGTGTTCCTTGGTGTTTTCCCTCCAAAAATTTTCGAAAATTAAGGAGCATTAGATCTAAAAATTTTAAGTCTTGTGTCTCTTGTGTGTTTTTCTCTTTCATCATAAAATTCAAAATTCAAAAATTTTTATTTTTCTAACTAATTTTGAACAATTTTTTTCGAAAATCTTTTATAAAAATTCAATTTTCAATTTCAAAATATTTTCACTTTCTTTTATTCATTTCGTTTTTATTTTATAAATAAAAGAAAAAAAAAATTATTTTTAACTTCTTTTTATTTATTCCATTTTTATTTATTTCATTGCTACATTCCAAACTATAAATTCTCAACTTGTATTCCATTATGGAAGTAAGTATGAGTGAACAGTCCAAGAGGACTCTGGGGTCATATGCAAACCCCACTACTGCTTCATATGGGAGTAGCATCTGTATACCCTCCATTGGAGTTAGTAGCTTTGAGCTGAATCCTCAGCTCATTATCATGGTGCAGCAAAACTGCCAGTACTCTGGTCTTCCACATGAAGAACCTACAGAGTTTCTGGCACAATTTCTGCAAATTGCTGATACAGTACATGATAAGGAAGTGGATCAGGATGTCTACAGATTACTACTGTTTCCATTTGCTGTGAAAGATCAAGCTAAGAGGTGGTTAAATAACCAGCCTAAGAACAGCATAAAAACATGGAAACAGCTGTCAGAAAAATTCCTGAATCACTATTTCCCTCCCAAACGGATGACACAGCTAAGGCTAAGCATCCAAGGCTTCAAACAAGGAGATAATGAATCCCTTTATGATGCATGGGAGAGATACAGAGAGATGCTAAGAAAATGCCCCTCTGAAATGTTTTCAGAATGGGTGCAATTAGACATCTTCTACTATGGGCTTACAGAAAAAGCTCAGATTTCTCTAGACCACTCAGCTGGTGGATCTATACACATGAGAAAAACAATTGAAGAAGCTCAAGAGCTTATTGATACAGTTGCCAGAAATCAGCATCTGTATCTGAACAGTGAATCTTCCATGAAAGAAGAAGCTAAAACAGTAACTGCAGAACTCAATCCGATGGATCAGGCTAATGAATTCAATCAGCAATTAGATTTTCTAACTCAGCAGCTAGCCGAATTCAAGGAAATATTACAGGAAACAAGAATGGCTAACAGGAACATGGAAGTACAATTAAAGCAGACAGAAAAGCAACTGTCAAAGCAAATAACAGAAGAATGCCAAGCAGTTCAATTAAGAAGTGGGAAAACATTAAATACCTCACTTCAAAGTAGCAAGAAGACAGGAAATGAACAAATGGCTACTAAAAATCCCTCTGAGGACAAGCAGAGCCCAGAAAGGGATAAAGCTGGCGCTGAACGCCCAAACCATGCTTATTCCTGGCATTCAACGCCAGAAACAAGCATGGATCTGGCGTTGAACGCCCAAAAGGAGCATGGTTCTGGCGTTCAAACGCCAGTAACAAACAAGGAAGTGGCGTTTGACGCCACTCCAGCTCCCACCACTAGCATTCAAATGCCAGTGGGGAATCAGTCACATACAAGTGCTGACCTTTCTAAAAAGGCTTCCCAACCCACTTCCGTAGGTAATAAAACTGCAGCAATTAAGGTTGAGGAATACAAAGCCAAAATGCCTTATCCTTAAAAACTCCGCCAAGCGGAACAGGATAAGCAATTTGCCTGCTTTGCAGACTATCTCAGGACTCTTGAAATAAAGATTCCGTTTGCAGAAGCACTTGAGCAAATACCCTCTTATGCTAAGTTCATGAAAGAGATCTTAAGTCATAAGAAGGATTGGAGGGAAACTGAAAAAGTCTACCTCACTGAAGAATGCAGTGCAGTCATTCTGAAAAGCTTACCTGAGAAGCTTAAAGATCCTGGGAGCTTTATGATACCATGCACATTAGAAGGTGTTTGTACCAAGCAAGCTTTATGTGATCTTGGGGCAAGTATCAACCTAATACCTGCATCTACTATCAGAAAGCTTGGTTTAGCTGAAGAAATTAAACCAACCAGGATATGTCTTCAACTTGCTGATGGCTCCATTAAATACCCATCAGGCGTGATTGAAGACATGATTGTCAAGGTTGGGCCATTTGCCTTTCCTACTGACTTTGTGGTGCTGGAAATGGAGGAGCACAAGAGTGCAACTCTCATTCTAGGAAGACCTTTCCTAGCAACTGGCCGAACCCTCATTGATGTCCAAAAAGGGGAAGTAACCTTGAGAGTCAATGAGGAGGAGTTCAAGTTAAATGTTGTTAAAGCCATGCAACATCCAGACACCCCAAATGACTGCATGAGTGTTGATCTTATTGATTCTCTGGTAAGAGAGGTCAATATGGCTGAGAGTCTCGAAGCAGAGCTAGAGGACATCTTTAAAGATGTTCAGCCTGATTTGGAGGAATCAGAGAAGATAATAGAACCTCTGAAAATCCCTCAAGAAGAGGAGAAACCTCCAAAACCCGAGCTCAAACCATTGCCACCATCCCTGAAATATGCATTTCTGGGAGAAGGTGAAACCTTTCCTGTAATTATAAGCTCTACCTTAGAGCCACAGGAAGAGGAAGCACTAATTCAAGTGCTAAGGACGCACAAGACAGCTCTTGGGTGGTCCATTAGTGATCTTAAGGGCATTAGCCCAGCCAGATGCATGCACAAAATCTTGTTGGAGGATGACGCCAAGCCAGTGGTTCAACCACAAAGGCGGCTGAACCCAGCTATGAAAGAAGTGGTGCAAAAAGAGGTCACTAAATTACTAGAGGCTGGGATTATTTATCCTATATCAGACAGCCCCTGGGTGAGCCCTGTTCAAGTTGTCCCTAAGAAGGGTGGCATGACAGTGGTTCATAATGAAAAAAATGAACTGGTTCCTACAAGGACAGTTACAGGGTGGCGTATGTGCATTGATTACAGAAGACTCAATACAGCCACCAGAAAGGATCATTTTCCTTTACCATTCATAGACCAGATGCTAGAAAGACTAGCAGGTCATGAATACTACTGCTTCCTGGATGGATATTCAGGTTATAATCAAATTGCAGTAGATCCCCAGGATCAGGAGAAAACGGCCTTCACATGTCCATCTGGAGTATTTGCATACAGAAGGATGCCATTTGGCCTGTGCAATGCACCTGCAACTTTTCAAAGGTGCATGCTCTCAATTTTCTCTGATATGGTGGAAAAATTTCTGGAAGTCTTCATGGATGACTTTTCAGTATTTGGAGACTCATTCAGCTCCTGCCTTAACCATTTAGCACTTGTTCTGAAAAGATGCCAAGAGACTAACCTGGTTTTAAACTGGGAAAAATGTCACTTTATGGTGACTGAAGGAATTGTCCTTGGGCACAAAATTTCGAACAAGGGGATAGAGATGGACCAAGCTAAGGTAGAAGTAATTGAAAAATTACCACCACTTGCTAATGTTAAGGCAATCAGAAGCTTTCTGGGACATGCAGGGTTCTATAGGAGGTTTATAAAGGATTTTTCAAAAATCGCCAAACCTCTGAGCAACCTGCTAGCTGCAGACACGCCATTCATCTTTAATGAAGAGTGTCTGCAGGCATTTGAAACTCTGAAAGCTAAATTGGTTACAGCACCAATCATCTCTGCACCAGACTGGACATTACCATTTGAACTAATGTGTGATGCCAGTGACCATGCCATTGGTGCAGTGTTGGGACAAAGGCATGACAAGCTTCTGCATGTCATTTACTATGCCAGCCGTGTGCTAAATGATGCACAGAAAAATTACACAACCACAGAAAAAGAGCTACTTGCAGTGGTTTACGCCATTGACAAATTTAGATCCTACTTAGTAGGATCAAAAGTGATTGTGTACACTGATCATGCTGCTCTTAAATATCTACTCACAAAGCAGGATTCAAAACCCAGACTCATCAGATGGGTGTTGCTTCTGCAAGAGTTTGATATAGAAATAAGAGACAGAAAAGGGACAGAAAACCAAGTAGCAGATCACCTATCCCGAATAGAGCCAGTGGAAGGGACGTCCCTCCCTCTCACTGAAATTTCTGAAACCTTTCCGGATGAGCAACTACTAGCCGTCCAGGAAGTGCCATGGTTTGCAGACATTGCAAACTACAAGGCAGTAAGATTCATACCCAAAGAGTACAGTAAGGTGCAATCAAAGAAATTAATCACAGATGCAAAGTACTATCTTTGGGATGAACCATATCTCTTTAAGAGATGTGCAGACGGAGTAATCCGTAGATGTGTGCCTAAAGAAGAAGCACAGAAGATCCTTTGGCATTGCCATGGATCACAGTATGGAGGACATTTTGGAAGTGAACGAACAGCCACAAGAGTCCTCCAAAGTGGCTTCTACTGGCCTACTCTCTATAAAGATTCCCGAGCATTTGTGCTTAACTGTGATAGTTGCCAAAGATCAGGCAACCTGCCTCACAGTTATGCCATGCCTCAACAAGGAATCTTGGAGATTGAGTTGTTTGATGTATGGGGCATTGACTTCATGGGACCTTTCCCACCATCATACTCAAACACCTATATTCTGGTGGCAGTGGATTATGTATCCAAATGGGTGGAGGCTATTGCAACACCCACTAATGACACTAAAACAGTGTTAAAGTTCCTCCAGAAACATATCTTCAGCAGATTTGGTGTCCCTAGAGTGTTAATCAGTGATGGGGGCACTCATTTCTGTAATAAACAGCTTTATTCTGCTCTGGTACGTTATGGAGTCAACCACAGGGTGGCTACTCCATATCACCCACAAACTAATGGGCAAGCTGAAGTCTCAAATAGAGAACTTAAAAGAATCCTGGAACGGACTGTAATTAACCGTAGAAAGGATTGGGCAAGAAGCTTGGATGATGCTCTGTGGGCATACAGAACAGCATTCAAGACCCCCATAGGGACCTCTCCATACCAGCTTGTGTATGGAAAGGCATGTCACTTGCCAGTGGAACTGGAACACAAGGCCTACTGGGCAACCAGATTCCTAAACCTTGATGCTAAGTTAGCTGGAGAAAAACGATTGCTCCAACTAAATGAGCTAGAGGAATTTAGACTCAATGCTTTCGAGAATGCAAAAATTTACAAAGAGAAAGCAAAAAGATGGCATGATAAGAAATTGTCATCCAGAGTCTTTGAGCCAGGACAGAAAGTCCTGCTATTTAATTCAAGGCTCAAATTATTCCCTGGGAAATTAAAATCCCGGTGGAAAGGTCCATATGTAATTACAAGTGTATCACCATATGGATACGTAGAGCTTCAGGATAATGAATCCAACAAAAAGTTCATTGTTAATGGACAGAGAGTTAAACATTATCTTGAAGGCAATTTTGAGCAAAAATGCTCAAAACTGAGACTTGATTAAAAGCTCAGTAATAGTCCAGCTAATGACATTAAAGAAGCGCTTGCTGGGAGGCAACCCAGCCATTCACAAAATTTTATTTTATTTTTGATCAAGTTTTACAGGTAGATGCTAGAGTCTCTTCAAAGGTGAAATAGCAATTGGTTGAAGTCACAGAGTTACAGAGAAATTTGGAAGCTCACTGGCGTGAAAAAGCCAGTAAGAAATACTTTGGGCGTTAAACGCCCAAAAGAAGCACCCACTGGGCGTTTAACGCCAGTAAGGGTAGCCTTCTGGGCGTTAAACGCCAGAAAGGAGCATCTTCTGGGCGTTAAACGCCAGAAAGATGCACCTTCTGGGCGTTTAACGCCAATCTGCTAGCATTCTGGGCGTTTAGAAAAACGCCCAGTAAAGAAGGACTTCCTGGCGTTCAACGCCAGAAAGAAGCATCACATGGGCGTTGAACGCCCAGGAGAAGCAACTTGTGGGCGTTAAACGCCCAAACCATGCACCATGTGGGCGTTTAACGCCAGGATGATGGGAGGAGGTACAATTCGTTTTTCTTCATAATTTTTCAAAATTTTTAAGTTTCAATTCATGATTTCTTGCATAAACATGTTTCAAAATGTCATCCTTCAAAATCAAATTGGTTTTCTAAAGAACCCTAATTTCTAAAATCCCTTTTTCAAAAATATCAAATGTATCTTAATTCATAAACATAAATCTTTTTCCAATCCCATTCTTTTTCAAATATTTTTAATTTCTTCTCATATCTTTTTCAACTCATCTTATCTTTATTTGAAAAATGCCTTTCCTTCTACTCCTCTCCTTTCCTTTCTTTTGCTTGAGGACAAGCAAACCTCTAAGTTTGGTGTGATTTGCCATGATCACTGAGCTAAAACTCATTAAAATCATGGCACCTAAGAGAACAGGAAGAGCAAGGATGTGAACTTAAGGGAGCTGAAGCGTCAGAAATTAATTCTTGAAGGCACCCTACAGACTAGAGGAACATCCACTTCCCAAAATACAGGTTGTTAAGTTCTAATTCTAGCTTTAACTCTGTGATAGTATTATTATAGGATTTTACCTTAGAAGTTATATAGGAGTAGTAGTAATTAGCATATCTATTTTGGTTTTATTTCCAACTAAGTTATAATTTATTTTTCCCATCATCATCAAACATGAATAAAATAGTAGATTTGTAGAATAAAGAGGCAATTTAATTTTTTTCGAGTTCTTAATAAGGAAAATTCTAATTATTTATATGTGGTGGCAATACTTTTTGTCTTCTGAATGAATGCTTGAACAGTGCATATTTTTGATCTTGTTGTTTATGAATGTTAAAATTGTTGGCTCTTGAAAGAATGATGAACAAAGAGAAATGTTATTGATGATCTGAAAAATCATGAAATTGATTCTTGAAGCAAGAAAAAGCAGTGAAAAAAGCAAAAGCTTGTGAAAAAAAAAAGTGGCGAAAAAAAATAGAAAGAAAAAGAAAAAGCAAGCAGAAAAAGCCAATAGCCCTTAAAACCAAAAGGCAAGGGTAAAAAGGATCCAAGGCTTTGAGCATCAATGGATAGGAGGGCCCAAGGAAATAAAATCCAGGCCTAAGCGGCTAAATCAAGCTGTCCCTAACCATGTGCTTGTGTCATGAAGGTCCAAGTGAAAAGCTTGAGACTGAGTGGTTAAAGTCGTGATCCAAGGCAAAAAGAGTGTGCTTAAGAGCTCTGGACACCTCTAACTGGGGACTCTAGCAAAGCTGAGTCACAATCTGAAAAGGTTCACCCAGTTATGTGTCTGTGGCATTTGTGTATCCGGTGGTAATACTGGAAAACAAAGTGCTTAGGGCCACGGCCAAGACTCATAAAAGTAGCTGTGTTCAAGAATCAACATACTAAACTAGGAGAGTCAATAACACTATCTGAATTCTGAGTTCCTATGGATGCCAACCATTCTGAATTTCAAAGGATAAAGTGAGATGCCAAAACTATTCAGAGGCAAAAAGCTACAAGCCCCGCTCATCTAATAAGAATCTGAGCTTCACTTAAAACTCTGAGATATTATTGCTTCTTTATTTCTGTTAAAACCTATTTTATTTATCTAGTTGCTTGAGGACAAGCAATAGTTTAAGTTTGGTGTTGTGATGAGCGGATATTTTATACGCCTTTTGGGGGTAATTTCATGTAGATTTTAGTATGTTTTAGTTAGTTTTTAGTAAAATAATATTAGTTTTTAGGCAAAAATCATATTTCTGGACTTTACTATGAGTTTGTGTGTTTTTCTGTGATTTCAGGTATTTTCTGGCTGAAATTGAGGGAGCTGAGCAAAAATCTGACTTAGGCTGAAAAAGGACTGCTGATGCTGTTGGATCCTGACCTCCCTGCACTCGAAATGGATTTTCTGGAGCTACAGGAGTCCAATTGGCGCGCTCTCAACGGCGTTGGAAAGTAGACATCCAGGGCTTTCCAGCAATATATAATAGTCCATACTTTGAGCGAGGATAGACGACGTAACTTGGCGTTAAACGCCAAGTTCATGCTGCTGTCTGGAGTTAAACGCCAGAAAAACGTCATTATCCGGAGTTGAACGCCCAAAACACGTCATAACATGAAGTTGGACGCCAAGAAAGGCCTTTGCACGTGGAAAGCTTTGGTCTCAGCCCCAGCACACACCAAGTGGGCCCCAGAAGTGGATTTCTGCACCAATTATCTTAGTGTATTCATTTTTTGTAAACCTAGGTTACTAGTTTACTATTTAAACAACTTTTACAGACATTTCTTGTACCTCATGACATTTTCAGATCTGAATTATACACTTTGTGACGGCATGAGTCTCTAAACTCCATTGTTGGGGGTGAGGAGCTCTGCAGCGTCTCGATGATTTAATACAATTCCTTCATTTTCCATTCAAACACGCTTGTTCTTATCTAAGATGTTTATTCGCGCTTAACCGTGGAGAAGGTGATGATCCGTGACACTCATCACCTTCCTCAACCCATGAACGTGTGCCTGACAACCACCTCCGTTCTACATCAGATTGAATGAATATCTCTTAGATTCCCCAACAGAATCTTCGTGGTATAAGCCGGATTGATGGCGGCATTCATGAGAATCCGGAAAGTCTAAACCTTGTCTGTGGTATTCCGAGTAGGATTCCGGGATTGAATGACTGTGACGTGCTTCAAACTTTAACCTGCTGGGCGTTAGTGACAGACGCAAAAGAGTGATTCTATTCCAGTAGGAGCGGGAACCAACCGGTGATTAGCCGTACTGTGACAGAGTGCGTGCATAGTTTTCACTGCGAGGATGGGAAGTAGCCATTGACAACGGTGACACCCTACATAGAGCTTGCCATGGAAGGAACCTGCGTGTGAGAAGATGATTTCAAGGAAGAGTTGAAATCGGAGGACAAAGCATCTCCAAAACTCCAACATATTTCTCAGTGCTGCAAATCAAAGTAACATTGTTCCCTCTTTTATCAATTTCAGTAATTTCACTTTTAATCCAATTAATCCTATTGATATCCTGACTAAGATTAATAAAATAAATATTGATTGCTTCAAACCAATAATCTCTGTGGATTCGACCCTTACTCACGTAAGGTATTACTTGGACGACCCAGTACACTTGCTGGTCAGTTGAACGGATTTGTGAGCTTCTCTAATCAGTTAGTTAAATTAGTTCTCCTTGGCACATGCCAAGGCGCCATTAATTAAAGATCACAATTTCGTCCACCATTACCTCACTAGGAATTCTCTGTACTTTGACGTAGAGATTCCCATCTTTTCTTATTTTCTGTTTGTTTATGCGCAGGAATAGAGACAAAGAACATCTCTTAGACTTTGATCCTGAACCTGAAAGAACTTTCAGGCGGTGTTTACAACAAGCAAGACTTTACAAGGCTGCAGAATCCACTATGGATCCTAAAAATGCTGATAATGCCAATGTGACAAATCCGAATGGGAATGAGCAACAAAGGAGAGTACTTGGCTCTTACTCTGCTCCTACTGCGGATCTTTATGGAAAAAGCATTGTGGTACCTCCTATAGCTGCGAACAACTTTGAGTTGAAGCCACAACTGGTCACCCTGGTGCAACAAAAATGCCAGTATCATGGTCTTCCCCACTAAGACCCAAATCAATTTATCTCTAGTTTTCTGCAGATTTGTGATACTGTGAAGATAAATGGAGTGAACCCAGAGGTATACAAACTTATGCTCTTCCCGTTTGCTCTGAGGGATGGAGCAAAGCTATGGATAGATTCCCAACCCAAGGAGAGTTTGAATACTTGGAACAAGGTTGTTACTGAGTTTCTCACTAAATTTTTTCCATCAAAAAAGCTGACTAAGCTTAGGGTGGAGGTTCAGACCTTCAGGCAGAAGGATGGTGAAACTCTGTATGAAGCTTAGGAGAGATACAAGCTACTGACTAGGCAATGCCCTCCGAACATGTTCTCCAAGTGGACCCAACTAGACATCTTTTATGAAGGTTTGGGTGAAATGTCTAAGATGTGCTTAGATAATTCTGCAGGAGGTTCACTGCACAAGAAGAAGACACCAGAGGAGACTATTGAGCTGATTGAACCGGTTGCTAGTAACCAATATTTATACTCATCTGACAGGAATCCTATGAACTCTGAGACCTCTCAGAAGAGAGGCGTGTTGGAAGTGGAAGCTGTTAATGCTCTTCTTGCTCAGAACAAGCTTATGGCTCAGCAAATAAATCTACTTACTCAGGAGATGGGTGGCAAGCAAGTCTCAGCTATCAACACCCAAAATCCACCTTAAGAGGTCTCCTATGACATGACAGGTAACTTTGTGCAAAATGATAATTATGATTATGCTCAATCCTCTTCTGAACAGATCAATTACATGGGGAGTGCTCCTAGACATCCCAATAATGATCCCTATTCTCAGACCTACAATCAGGGGTGGAGAAATCACCCAAATTTTGGGTGGAGGGACCAACCTCAGAAACCTCAGAATATCAACAATAATTCTCAGGGCGGCTTCCAATAGAACAATCACATTAACCGCCAATTTCAATCTCATCAACAATAACCACCACCTCCATAGGCAATTTCTAAATCCCAAGAAGATTCTAATTGGGAAATGATGAGGAGTTTTGTGCAGGAAACCTGAGCATCAATCAAGAATTTGGAGATTCAGATGGGTCAAATAGCCACAAGAGTTAATGAAATTGATCAGAAGACCACTAATAGCCTTCCTGGTAACACAATTCCAAATTCAAGATAGGAATGCAAGGCTATCACCATGATAAGTGGACAAGTGGCAAGTATTAAATCACAAGTTAATAAGGAGCCAGTTGAAAAAGAAGATTGTAAGGTTATTCAATTGAGAAGTGGTAAAGTAGCTGGCTTTGAGACCAAGGTCAATGGAGAGTTAGGAGAAGAAGGAAGAAGTAGAGCATGTCCCTCCAAAGCGTGCGAACAACCCATTCCCATACTCTCTTAACAGTTATCCTACATTGCCAAAGGCTCCTGAGTACAAGCCTAAGATGCCATATCCTCAGAGACTTCAAAAGGAGACCAAGGACAAGCAGTTTTTAAAGTTCTTAGAAGTCTTCAGGAAGTTACAAATCAATATTTCTTTTCCTGAGGTTTTGGAGCAAATGCCTATCTATGTCAAGTTCATGAAGGAGCTATTGTCAAAGAAGAAGCGTTTAAAGGGAGATGAGACAGTAGTCCTGACTAAGGAATGTAGTGCCGTAATTCAGAATAACTTGCCAAGGAAGATGCCAGATCCAGGGAGCTTTCAAACTCCATGCACCAATGGGAGCACAACCTTTGAGAAAGCGTTATGTGATCTAGGAGCAAGCATCAATTTAATGCCCTTGTCTGTGATGAAGAAGCTGCAAATCCAAGAGGCACAACCCACAAGGATAATATTACAGATGGCAGATAAATCTATGAAGCCTGCATACGGATTAGTGGAGAATATCTTGGTCAAAGTGGGTAAATTCTTCCTCCCAGCAGACTTTTTGATTCTTGACACAGGGGAGGATGAGAATGCCTCTATAATTCTAGGAAGACCATTCCTATCCACTGGAAGAGCTCTGATTGATGTGGAAGAAGGTGAATTAGTGCTTAGAGTGCATAATGAGCAACTGGTCTTTCATGTATTCAAGGGTGTACATTCAGCAGGTGAAGAAGAGAGGTGCATGCAGACTAAGCTTACTGATCCAACCCTTCAAAAACCCCTGATAATGCACAGCAGAATCTGCAGCTCAAACCTCCCTTGGTAACAATCAATAAAATTCCTCCTGATATCAAACCAATGTTTGGTATTGAGAATGCATCATCCACTAAGGAGGAGGTTCCCAAAAAGAAGAGAGTACCCAGAGGATGGAGAAACAAAAAGATCCCCACTGAAGGTTTCTCCCCTGGAATGAAAGTAGTGTTGACTAGAAATCCAGCATGGATTTATACAGTAAATAGAATTCTCTCTCTGGAGCATATTGAGCTAATTTATGGAGACACAGGAAAGAAGTTCAAAGTAAGGGGTGAAGAGCTGAGCCTTTATGATCCTCTTCCTTAGAGGAGCTGATTGTCAAGCTAGTGACGGTAAAGAAGCGCTTGTCGGGAGGCAACCCGATAATTTCGTATCCTTGGTTATTTTTCGTAGTAGTGATTTTCTTATTTATTTTATTTTTGTTGAGTTTTTACTGTTTTCCTTCGTTTTACTATTTTTCTGATCATGCAGCTATTTTAGAACAGGAATCGGATATTTCACAAAAAAAAATGAGCACACGACGCGCACGCGTCATATGTGTGTACGTGAGAAATAAAAGTGAACCGAGAGTTGCGTGGGAGTGATGAAGGAAGTGTGCCCTGCGCACAAATATGCTCACGCATACACGTCTATGACTCGTGCGGGTCATTTGCGATTTTGGCACTCCGCGCGTACGTGTAAAGCACGCGCACGTGTGGATGAGAAAAATCGGCGTAAAAGGTGTTTGGTCAGAAAGTTATGCTGGTGTGGGGCTGGAACTATGCTGGGCGCACAAGCCCCACCACGCAGACTCGTCCCTGACGCGTTCGCGTCGTTTCCCATCCTGGCATTCCACGCGGACGCGTCCCCGATGCGTACGCGTCACTTGATAATCGCGCACCCCACGCGTACGCGTGTTGTACGCGTACGCGTCGCATGAGCCACACACCTCCACTAGTGCGCCGTTTAGTTCTTTTTATTTCCTCTCTCTCACCTAAATCCTAATTCTCTCTTGTTCTTTTATCCTTTTCTTCTTCTTTCATCATAATATTCTTTTCTTCTTGTTTTCAGTTCTTCTTTGCTTGAGGACAAGCAAACCTTTAAGTTTGGTGTTGACGCTTCGCTTATGGCTTTTTTGTTTAGCACCAAAGGGGGATGAATGTTCTTCATGGAAGAATGAGATGACCACCAGCATAACTGAGGTGGTTGAGTTCCTTTCATTCTATTTCTCTTCCATTCCTATTTTGTTGTCCTCTATTTTCTATTGCTTTGATTGCCTGCATGATCTTTAGTACTTTTAGTTCTTAGATTTAGATTTAATTATAATAAATTATCTTATGTACCACTCACTAAGCTTGAATCTAAAAAGAAAAGAATTTAAGTGATGTATTGCATGAGAAATTGAGTTTATATTTAAGGGTAGTCTTATTTACTTAAATGTGGTGGTATTATTTGTGATTTTGAATGCGTGACATGAACAGTGCATATTTGAATTTGAATCAAAAGATGTTGATGTATAAGGAACAGGAATTTAGAGAATTACTATGACTTCTCTGAAAATAAACAAAAATTTAATCCTTGAAGCAAAAGAAACAGCAAAAAAAAAACTATAAAAGCAAGGTCCAAGGCTCGGAGCATCAATGACTAGGGAGGTCAGACATGATTAAAAAGCTCAAAGAGTTGTTTTCCTAGTCATATGCTTGTGGTGTGATTGTGTCAAGTAATCCTTGAGACAGAACACTTAGAGTCGAGACCAAGTGCGTTAAACAGAGTATGCCAAAGGCTTTGAGCACCACTGTCTGGGAGTAACTGAAAGAAAAATCAGAACTTAAAGGAAGTTCCCCAGTTAAGTGCTTGTGGTATTTCTGTGTCAAGTAACCCTTGAGACAAAACATTTAAAGTCACGGCTAGGCTCAAGGTGCAAAGCACCAAAGAAAAATAAATTAAAGAAAATTATGTTGTGTTCAAGGATTAAACTGGAGTATAAAGATCAGAGAATTCATAATATTATTCGAATTCTAATTCCGAATGACACTGACGTTCTTCTGATTCAAAGAAGAGTGAGATGCCAAAACTATTCAGGGTTGCAGTTGTAAACCCCATTATAAGAAGAGACATGAGCTTAATCGAACTCTCATTCTCATGCAAGTTCACATCCTAAGCCTATGTTAGTTTTGGTTGCTTGAGGACAAGCAACAATTCAAGTTTGGTGTTGTGATGCGTGAGCATCTTTCCTATCTTTTCCTAGTGAATTTGCATTTAATTTGTCAAGTTTAATCAAGAATTAATTGTCTTTCAGCCACTATGGATGCTACTTTGAGTCTTGTGCAATTCTGTCTATTTTAGGTAGCATTCAGCTGGATGTGATGGAGTTTTTGCAGCACAAGAATTAAAGGAGAAAACCAGCAAGGAGTGACGCGTGCGCGTACCTGACGCGTGCGCGTACCTGACCCGTGCGCTTTATTTGGAGTTTTCCATGGTGACGCGTGCGCGTGCCTGACGCGTACGCGTGTAAAGCGAAGTTGCACAGCAACGCGTGCGCGTACTTGACGCGTACGCGTGACACGCGAAGAAGAATATCGACGCGTACGCATGACATGCGCTATGTGTAGAAAACACAGAAAATGCTGGGGGCGATTTCTGGTCCCCATTTTAGCACTCAATTAAGGCGCAGCTCTCTGCCAAGTTAGGCACAGATCCAGTAAAGCCAAGTGGTCCCCACGTTACAAGGCGCGGATTATTTAATTGATTCTGGTTTAAATTTAAACTTGAAAATAGGAAAAGATATTATTTTAATTTTAGATATTAGATTTTAAATTAATTAGGATTAGATATAAAAGTTATTAGATTTCTATTCCAATTTATATTCCGTAATTTACAGTTTACCTGAATCCTTATTTTCTCTGAGTCATGAGCAACTAAACATCCACTGTTATGGTTAGGAGCTCTGTCTATTGTATGGATTGATATTATTATTTTTCTATTTTAATTCATGTTTTGATTTATATTTCAAGAATTGTTTTCGTTCTTTATCTTATGAATTTGGGTGGAACGGAAGTATGACCCTCTTTCTAATTGAGTTATTGTATAACTTGGTAAAGCTCTTTACTTGAACAACAGCTTGAAAACAATTTCTCCTAAATTTTAATTATTTGGATTTAACGGGATACGTGACATATAATCCTCTTATTTTTGGATAATTAGAATTTTTATGGCATATAAACTGGAATTTGATCATCACCCTCTAATTGGAATTAATTGACCAAGGAATTGGCAGTTAATGAATTTTAGAGGAGACTAGGGAGGTCTAAGGAATTAGGGTCTAGTCACATATAGTTTGCCATGAATTAAATCTTGCATGATTAAAATAAATTAGTGAGAAAAGTCAATCTAGAAATAGATATCTCTGAAACCTTAACTGTTTTCTCCAATATTTTATTCCCAACTTATTCACATGCCTGTCTTCAAACTCTTAATTAATGTTTAATGCTTTTGAACACTCAACCACTCTTTTCTGCTTGACTAACTAAGTTGTTTAACTAACCATTGTTGCTTAGTCCATCAATCCTCGTGGGATCGACCTTCACTCACCTGAGGTATTACTTGGTACGACCCGGTGCACTTGCTGGTTAGTCTGTGGTTGTAAATCCATGCACCAATGGGCTTTTCTTAGGAATTCGTTTTCCACTGTGCTCCTTCCACACAGATATCTGAGAGCACTTGATCCAATCTTTGATCAAACTTGACTCTCCTAGTGTAAGGATGAGGATCTCCTTGCATTAGAGGCAAGTTGAACGCCAATTTCACACTTTTTGGGCTGAAATCTAAGATTCTTCCTTGGACGATGGTGCTCCAATTCCTTGGATTTGGGTTTACACTAGTGTCATGGTTTTTAGTAACCCATGTATTAGCATAGAACTCTTGCACTATGAGAATCCCAATATCCTAAATGGGATTGGTTGGGACTTCCCAACCTCTTCTCCGGATATCTCTTCGGATTTTCAGATACTCATTCTTCTTGAGTCTGAAAGGGACCTCAGAGATCACTTTCTTTTTAGCCACTACTTCATAGAAGTGGACTTTATGGGCTTTGGTGATGAATCTCTCCATATCCTAAGATTCAAAGGGGTTGGCTACTACCTTTTCTTTCCACTTTGTAGAGGGTTCTCCAACCTTGGGCGCTATGAATGGTAATGGAAAGAAAAAAAGCTATGCTTTTCCAACACCAAACTTAAAACTTTGCTAGTCCTCGAGTAAAATTAAAGAAAAGAGAAGAACAGAGTAGAAGAAGAAGAAAATAGAAGGAGATAGAGGGAAAGAGAGAGGGCTCAGCCTTGTGGGTTTTATGAGTGTATAAGAGGTGTGTGTATGAAGGATTTTGAAGAGGGGTATTTATAGGAGTGGGGATGGGTAGGGTTCGGCCATGGGTTTGGTTTTGGGTGGGAAACTTGATTTTGAAGTGAGTGGGTGTTGGTGGAAATTATGATGGTTATGGGGAAGTGGTATGGATGTGATTGGGCTAGGGTTTCTAGGAAAGTGTGTATGGGGAAGTGTGAAACTAAGTGGGGGTATGTGAAGATGCCGTGGGACCCACTAGTCCTGAAAAACTAGGGAATCCAGATTCCCTACTTCTCTGCACTGGCGTTTAAACGCCCAGGGGCTGCTCCCCGGTTGGCATTCAACGCCAGCAATGTTGCCCATGAGGGACGTTGAACGCCTAGCATGGATACCCTGGCTGGCGTTCAACTTTAACACTCAATCCAGAGTGTTATGTTTTCACTGCTGTGAAATTTCTGTCTCTGTTCTGAATGTTGCATATGATCATGACCTTAAAAGAAAAACAAAATAAAATAAAAGGAAATAAATAATTAATTAAAGTTGGGTTGCTTCCCAACAAGCGCTTCTTTAACGTCATTAGCTTGACAGTTAGCTCCTTACAGAGGTGAGTATGGGCTCAGATTTTCGCCCCTTACAGTGAATTTTCTTCCTGTCTTCTCATGAATGAGCTCCACATGCTCTAAAGATAGGACACGACTCACTGTATGTGGCAAGACTGGCTTCTTAGTGAAGACAACTCTCATGCTAGGTAAGAGGTCTTTAGTTGGGAATTTCTTGTCCCTCCAGCCTTTAGGTACTCTCTTCTTAGTACCTTTATGCTTAGATCTTGTTGATGGGTGCCCAACACCAAACTTAGAATTGATGTCTGGGGGCTCTGCAAAGCTCTGCACAGAAAGAGAGGGTTGGAACACTAAGTGTTGCACAATTATCTCTCTTTTATTATAGGGAGAATTGGGATGAGGCATCTTGAAAAAGATGTGGCCCTCTCCTAGTTATAGAGTCATTTCTCCCTTAGCCACATCAATGATAACATTGGTAGTGGCAAGGAAAGGTCTTCCAAGGATGACAGAGTCATCCTCATCCTCTCCTATGTCCAAGACTATGAAGTTTGCAAGGATGTAGTGGTTTTCAACCTTTACCAAGACATCCTCTACTAAGCCATATGGCTTCTTCATTGTCTTGTCTGCCATCTTTAATGAGATGTTTGTAGCGTGTACCTCAAGGATTCCTAGCTTCTCCATTACAGAGAGTGGCATGAGGTTGATGCTTGACCTTAGGTCACATAGATCCTTTTCAAAGGTCATGGTGCCTATGATGCAAAGAATTAGGAAGCGTCCAAGATCTGAAAGCTTCTAAGGTAGCTTTTGCTGAACCAAAGAATGGAATTCTTTAGTAAGCAGTGGAGGTTCTTCCTCCAGAGGCTTTGTAACAAATAACTTGGCATTCAGCTTCATTAGAGCTCTTAGGTACCGAGTGGTGCGGTGATTTAACAACCACAGACTAACCGGCAAGTGCACCGGGTCGTACCAAGTAATACCTCAGGTGAGTGAGGGTCGATCCCACAAGGATTGATGGATCAAGCAACAATGATTGAGTGATTGGCTTAGTTAGGCGAGCAGAAAATGGGTTTAAGATGTTCAAAAGGTTTAAGTTGAAAACATCAGAAGGCAGGCATGCAAGTAAATAAATTGAAAATAAAATATTGGAGAAACAATTAAGGCTTCAGAGTTATCTATTTTTCCGGATTAACTTTTCTTACTAACTATTTTAATCATGTAGGATTTAATTTATGGCAAACTATATGTGACTAGACCCTAATTCCTTAGACCTTTCTAATCTCCTCTAAAATTCATCGATTGCCAATGCCTTGGTCAATTAATTCCAATTAGAGGGTGAAGTTCAAATTCCAGTTTATATGCCACAAAAATTCTAATTACCCAAAAATAAGAGGATTATATGTCACATATCCTGTTAAATCTAAATAATTAAATTTAGGAGAATATGTTTTCAAGCTGTTGTTCAAGTAAAGAGCTTTTCCAAATTTTACAAGAACTCAAATAGAAAGAGGGTCATACTTCCGTTCCTCCCAAATTCATAAGATAAAGAGCAAAAACAATTCTTAAATTATAAATCCACACATGAATTAAAATAGAAAAAGCAATAAAATCAATCCATACAGATAGACAGAGCTCCTAAACTTAACAGTGGAGGTTTAGTTGCTCATGGTTCAGAGAAGAAAACTAGGATTCTGATCAAAATGTACAGAGTTCCAATCTGATGACTTTTCAAGTTAACTAATGGAATCCTCTTTTATAACTAATCCTAATAAATTTAAAATCTAATTATCTAAAATTAAAAATAATATCTTTTCCTAAAAATAAGATTTGAATTTAAATCAGAATAATCAGCAAGTCTTCAGTTGATGGGTGGGGACCACATGTTTTGTCCATTCTGCAGCTTCTAATCTGTTTTCTGGGCTGAAAACTGGGTCAAAATAGCCAAGAAATTGCCTCCAGCGTTTTTCTGCATTTTCTGCATGTGGCGCATGTCACGTGTACGCATTGATGGTCTTTTTCGCAAGTCACGCGGACGCGTCGGTCACGCGCACACTTCGCTGTGCAAATCTTTAAATCACGCATACGCGTCAGTCACGCGCACGCGTTGCCATTGTAAGCTCCAAATCATGCGCACGCGTCAGTCACGCGTACGCGTCGCTCCTCGCTGCCATCTCCTTTTGTTCTTGTGCTGCAAAAACTCCATCAAATCCAGCCGAATGCTACCTAAAATAAACAAAATTGTAAAAGACTCAAAGTAGCTTCCATATTGGCTAAAAGATAATTAATTCTTTATTAAACTAAATAAATTAGATGCAAATTCACTAGAAAAAGATACGAAAGATGCTCACGTATCACTGAGCGATTTGCTCTTCCCTAGTGTTTTCATCCTCATCAGAGGATTAGTTGTCATCAGAACTCATGTACTGCAAAAGTGCAAGCAAAGGAACCTGAATGGTCTTTCTGGTTTCCTTTGGTTCTGGGATAGAAGGTTCTTGAGTGGGACTTAAGCACTCAAAGGGTGTGCTTTTACTGGCATCCAAAGCCAACTCTGATAGCTCGTTGGGCGTTGAACGCCCTTGCTGTCCCCCCTTACTAGCATTAAACGCCAGTCCCTCTAGTGTTTTGGGTGTTGAACGCCTAGCAGGGATGTCCTTGCTAGCGTTCAATGCAAGCTTCGCTGGGTGTGTGGGCATTGAACACCCAATGAGGGGTTCTAGAAAGCCTGCCTGGTTGGGCGTTGAATACCCATTCCTCACTAGCGTTCAGTGCCAAAAAGCCTGCCTGTTTGGGCGTTGAATGCCCAGCTGGTGCTCTCTGGTTGGCTTTCAACGGCAGCTCTGCTGCCAGGAGGGGCGTTGAATGCCCAGTGAAAGGTTCTTCATTGGTGTTCAGCGCTAGGCTTGCTGCCAGTTTGGGCGTTGAACGCCCAGTGATATGTCCTTCACTGGCGTTCAACGCCACCCCTTCCTCTCCAGATTCGACATCTACTTCCATGGTTATGGCCTTACACTCTTCTCTTGGATTCACCTTACTGCTACTGGGGAGAGTGTCAGGAGGAGTCTTAGGGATCCTCTTGCTCGGTTGACCAACTTGTACCTCCAAGTTTCTAATGGAGGACCTTGCTTCATTTATGAAACTATGAGTGGTCTTAGAGAGGCTGGAAACTAGAGTGATTAAGTCAGAAAGGCTCTGATTAGAGTTTTCTATATTTTCTTGAGAAGATGGGAATGGTGGTCTGTTGTTGAACCTATTCTGGTTCCTTCCACCTTGATTATTATTAAAACCTTGCTGAGGTTTCTGTTGATCCTTCCATGAAAGGTTAGGATGGTTCCTCCATGAAAGATTGTAGATATTTCCATAGGGTTCTCCTATATAATTCACCTCCTCCAAGGTGGGTTGATCAGGATCATAAGCTTCTGCTTTAGAAGAAGCTTCCTGAGTACTGCCAGCTGCAGTTTGCATCCCAATCAGATGCTGAGAGATCATGTTGAATTGTTAGGTCAAAATCTTATTCTGAGCCAATATGGCATCTAGAGTATCAATTTCAAGAACTCCTTTCTTCTAAGAGATTCCATGCTTTACAGGATTTCTTTCAGAAGTATATATGAATTGGTTGTTTGCAACCATCTCAATGAGTTCTCTAGCATCTGCAGGTGTTTTCTTCAAATGGAGTGATCCACCTGTAGAGCTGTCCAATGAAATTTTGGATATCTCAGATAAACCACCGTAGAACACGCCTATGATAGACCATTCTGAGAGCATGTCAGGAGGACATCTTCTGATCAATTACTTATATCTTTCTCCAGCTTCATAGAGGAATTCACCTTCTCTTTGTCTGGAGGCTTGAAATTCCACTCTAATCTTGCTCATCTTTTGAGGGGGAAAGTACTTAGCCAGAAAAGCATTAACCAATTTTTTCCAAGAGTCAAGACTCTCTCTAGGTTGGGCATCCAACCATAGCTTAGCTATGTCTCTTACAGCAAAGGGAAAGAGCATCAGCTTGTAGACTTCAGAATTTGCTTCATTAGTCTTTACAGTATCACAGATATGTAAGAACGCAGCTAAAAACTAATGTGGATCTTCCATTAGAAGTACATGAAATTTGCAGTTCTGCTGCAGAAGAGAGACTAACTGAGGCTTAAGCTCAAAATTGTTAGCTCCAATGGCAGGTACAGAGATGCTTCTGCCATAAAAGTCAAAGGTATGCTTGATGAAGTCACCAAGAACCTTTCTTGCTTCTTCTTGAGGTTCGGCCATGTCTCCTAGTTCTTGTTCAAAACTTTCTGAAAGGTCTCTTCTGGAGTGTTGTGCTTTAGCTTGTTGTAAACGCCTCCTCAGAGTCTTTTCAGGTTCAGGATCAGGAGTCAAGAGAGGTTTTTTATCCCTATTCATGATCATAAACAAGAAAAGAAGAAAGAAAGAAAGAAGAAAGTTTTTTGTGCTACTTGGACCGAAGAGCTTCCAGTTAGATGTGAAGAAAGAAGAAGAAAAGTGAAGATCGAGGATGAGAGATAAGAAGAGTTCGAATAAATAGAAGAAGAATTAGAAATAAAAGAGATAAATAAGAATTAGAATATTTTTGTTTCTATTTTATTTAACAATTAAATTCGAAAATTAAGTTAATAATTTAAAAAGAATTGAAAATTAGTTAGTGTATTTTCGAAAAAGAGAAGAAAGAAATAGGAGGGAGTTTTCGAAAATTAAGAGAGAGAAGAGTTAGTTAGGAAGTTTTGAAAAAGAAGAGAGAGAAGATAGTTAATTAATTAAGAAAAGATTTGAAGTTAAAATAAGAGATAAGATAAGAAAAGATTTGAAATTGAAATTTGAAATTAGAAAAAGATAAGATAAGAAATTAGAAAGATGAAAAATGATTTAATTTTAAAATTTGAAGTTAGAAAAGATAAGATAAGAAATAAAAAGATTTGAAAAAGGTTTTAAAAAGAAAAGATTTGATTTTCAATTTTGAAAAAGATTTAATTTTAAAATTTGAAATTTGGAAAAGATAAGATAAAATTTTTGAATTTTCAAGAAAGATAAGATTTTTTTTGAAAAAGATATGATTTTTAATTTTAAAAAGGTTTGATTTTTTAAAATTGACAACTAAGATAAGATAAAAATTTTGAAAATTGAAATCTGAATTTTTATTTTAAAATTTTTGAAAATTGATAAAAAAATAAAAATAGAAAAGATATTTTTTTTATTTTTGAGTTTAATGATGAAAGAGAAAAACAAGTAAAAGACAAAAGACTTAAAATTTTTAGATCTAGTACCCTAATTTTTTAAAATTTTGGAGGAAAACACATAGGGACACCAAACTTAAAAAGTTAGATCAAAACACAAAAAAGACTCGAGAATACTTTGAAGACTAACAAGAACATGAAGAACAAAACTAAAAAAATTTAAAGAATATGAGAACATAAAAAGAACACCAGACTTAAAATTTTTAGAAAACCAAAAAGAAATTTTCGAAAATTGTAAAGAAAAACAAAAGAAGACACCAAACGTAAAGATTTGACACAAGATTCAACCAAAGAAATACTATTTTTGAAAAATTTTGAAAGGAAGATACCAAAAAATCAAAAATTGCTATAAAGACAAAAAGAAATACTCAAAGAAACGAAAATTTACCAAGAACATAAACAAAAAGACTCAAATCAAGAACAAAGATTAAAAAAAGAAAAGAAAAATATTTTTGAAAAGCTTTTTTATTTTTTTTCGAAAATTGAAGAAGAAGAAAATAAAAGTAAAAGACTCAAATAAAATAAAATAAAATAAATTACTTGATCTAGGGAGCAAGAATATCCATCAGTTTGTCCAAACTCAACAATCCCCGGGAACGGCGCCAAAAACTTTGTGCATGAATCCCCACACTTTCGTACAACTGTACCAGTAAGTGCACTAGGTCGTCCAAGTAATACTTGAGCGAGTCAAGGTCGATCCCACGAGGATTGTGGTTTGAAGCAAGTTATGGTTATCTTGCAGGTCTTAGTCAGGCAGATTTAGAGGTTGTTAGATTACGGAGTTTAGGATTATTTGGAATCAGTAATAGGAATATAGTTGAAGATTGGAGTTGCTTTATCTTTCTGAATTAACTCTGGTATCACTGTCTTCTTTGCTTGTGAAAGATCTCTTCTATGGCAGGCTATATGTGTTCAAAGCCATTGCCCGTGGTCATTGATCTCCTCTGCTCCAGATCAAATGTCATTGCCCGTGGTCATCCAATTTGACGGAGGGTGAAGCTCTAGCAGTTCATTCTCTTGGCGATCCTACTTAAAACGCCACAAACAAGGTCGAATCTTCCGGATCAGATAATGCTGCTTCTTTGGATTCTAGCCTATACCACGGAGACCCTAATCTCCCTGTAAATCGGTTGAACTGATGTCTTGAGAAGTCCCCAACGAAGTCGTGGATTAGCCGTCTGAGAGATGTATGATTCAAGCTGGTGGTGCGTGCTTTCCACTGAAGTATTCACACAAACCCAAGTAGACGCCGGTGTTTGTCTGGCACGTTTGTCTTAGTATGATGAATAGAGCTGATTGTCACTGATCATCCTATTCACCATGTTGAATATTGAATATACATCCTAGAATTAATCAAACACAGATCGAAGAAAAACAGTAATACTTTTATTAATTCGTAGGACTCAGCAGGATTCCTCCCCTCAACCTAGAAGGTTTAGAAACTCATACTGAAAGGAAAATACAATGCAAAAATGTGTATGGTGTGCGTCCTCTGATAATAATAATCTCTTTTGGAGAATGTAAAATACACTTTAAATATTAAACATATAACTAGTAAGGGTAAAACAGTCTATCTAGTGCTAAAATTCACTTCTGGGGCCCACTTGATGAGTGTTTGGGTTGAGCTTTGATGAGATCCATGTGTTATGAGGCTCCTAGGGCATTGAACGCTGGCTAGGCGGTCCTCTCTGGGTGTTTAGACGCTGGTCTCTGCTCTTTGGGCACTGGACGCCTAGAAGAAGGCAGAAGTCTGGCGTTGGATGCCAGTTTTGGGCCTTCTAATCTGAAGCAAAGTATGGACTATTATACATTTCTGGAAAGCTCTGAAAGTCAGCTTTCCATAACCGTTGAGAGAGCTCCATTTGGACTTTTATAGCTCCAGAAAAGCTCTTCCTAGTGCAGGTAGGTCAGATCCGGACAGCATATGAGTGCTTTCTCTACCTCTGAATCAGACTTTTGCTCCAGCTCCTCAATTTCAGCTAGAAAATACTTGAAATTGCACAAAAACATAAAAACTCATAGTAGAATCTAAAAATATAAATTTAGCACTAAAACCTACAAAAACTCAATAAAAACTAAACAAAACATACTAAAAACTATAAGAAAATGATGCCAAAAAGCGTATAAAATATCCGCTCATCATCCAACTTGTATTGATTTATTCCCAACTTGTACTAATCAATTTTGTTTTTCTTTTAAGAAATAGTGAAAAGCGGGTTGAGAGCAGATTACCACAAGGTTTAGGAGGCAAAAAGGAATGCTCGCGCCCGGGGTGTTGCACAGAAAGTCGGTGCTTCTACTACTCCTCCTCTTCACGGGTTTGGTCAGGGGACCTCTTCCTCTTGGCCAATCTTGGTAAATCCTGTTCATACTTCTTCTCCTCCTCCTTCTGCTCCCCATGTTTAGTCCTCCTCGGAACCCGAGAAGAAAAAACACAAGACCATGGAAACCGGTTCCTCTATTGTTGGGGATGCCGGTTTTGATGGTCCGAAGTTTACTAGGAAGCACATCCTTCTATTCAGCCAGATTGCTATGGATGATGCTGCTATCTGAAACCATCTTAACATCTTAATCTGGGGAAAAATTTGAACTGCTGGGGTCTGCACTTCCTTTCTTGATATTTTTGACAAAACTCCTTTGAGCACTACCAAAAAATCTTTGGAGGATCTCCAAGGGAGGATTGCCATGTATCAAAAGGACGAGAGGAGGTTGCAGGAGGAGAACAATAAGCTGAAGGAAGAGCTTGCCTAGGCCTGGGAGAGGGAGAGGAAGCTGAAGGGCCAGTGTCTCATGGTGAAGGGTTTGAAGGAGAAGACCGAACAAAATTACGTTCGCCTTTTTGCGGATAAAATTGAATTGAATGAGGAGCTGGACAAGGTTAGGGAGGGATACCAGGACCCGGAGGAGTCTATGGCAGAAGGTACCGAGGTGTTGTTTGAGGTGCTGAAGTAGCAAGTACGGGTTCTGGCTCCCGACTTGGATCTGTCTCCTTTGCATCCTGACAAAGTGTTGTTGATGGTGCTATTGTTTTTCCTCCTCGTCCTGCTATAGATTCTGAGTTGAAGACGGCGGGGCAGCGCGTAATAGAATCCCCTCCTTGTGAGGTTGATATGCCGTCTTCTTCGGCTACCCCTGAGGTGATTCCAGCTCCTAACGTCGAAGAGATCCCTCCAACCCCTCCGATTTCCGTGGCTGGAGTTCCGACCTCCCCTCTTGGTGATGATTCCAATCCTCCTCTTGATCCTAAGTAGTTTGAAGCTATTAAGGCCCGGCTTGTGGGTCCTTTTTATAAAATCTTTATATTTGTTTCTTTGTGTTAAAGGTTTCTGACACTTGATCCTTTTCATAGGGTCTTAACAACAATTTTTGTTTCTGGCCTTTTTTGGACAAGGCATTTTAACAAAGTAGTTTATTTTCATCATGCATGTTTGTTGCTTTTTTGCTGCTTGATCAGACTCAGCTTTTCTTAAAAAAACTTTTTAAGGGAGGTCGAATGCTTTCTAAGGGTAAACGCTTTTTACTGCTCTGTGAAGTTTCTTCAAGAAAACTTATTTTCAATAATTTTGGCAAAGGTTTTTTGCAAGGTTTTATAAAAGATTCTGGTTTTTATCTTTGGGCTGAAAGTTTCGACTATGTGAAGAACTCTTATCATTAATTCCCTGAGGAGTTCTCGCCTCTCTTTGTTTTCCATTGTTTTGACCTTGTACGTTCAATTTTACTTTGCCTATTGAATCGTTTACATGACTTAGGTTATTCTTGTGATGCATTTGGCTCAGGCTTTTCGACTTGCAAGTTGTTAGCTATAATATGTCCGAGCTTGTTACGATCGACTTTTATAACCCCTTTACGCTGACTTGTATCTCGTCGTTTTATCTTGCCGACCATGTAGGTCGGCCAACAGATTTTTGCGTTTTTTCGAGCTTAAGTCAATGCATATCATAGTAATGATAAATGGAAATTTTAAAGAGAAAGGTAAGAGGATAATGTAAAGAGAGATATTATTGCTGAATGTAATATGGAATTTCAAGGCCGCTGTTGCTACTAAGGGTTTGGAATTTTTACCCCTTAGCCCTCGCTATGATACCTCGTTAAAACTCCCTCCAAGAAAACTCTTCTTTGGGAAAAAACCATGAAGGCGGAAAAAAGAGTACATCAGGGAGCGAGGTTCGCTTCTAGGTGTAATATCTTTTTATATTACAGGCATGCTACGATCTGGGGAGCTCTAACCCCCCTAGATCGGACACCTTATAATACCCTTTTTCCTAAGACCTCAGTTATCTTGTAGAGGCTTTTCCAGTTTGCGGCGAGCTTCCCTTTACCCGACTTATTTGTGCCGATGTCATTTCTGATCAGAACCAAGTCGTCTGCGGAGAAGTGACAAGCGGCCAAATTGCATAGATTAGGAATTTGATTATCAAAATGAAATCGGCGTTGTAAGTATAGTCCTAACCCGAAAAATTGACCATCGATCAAATGTTATCACAATTCAAACCAAATATAAACCGATAGTGTTTAATTCCCGGGTCGACCTCCCTAGGAATCACTCAATGGCAATGAGTGTGCAAATTTTGGTTGTAGTGATCAAGGGGTTTTCAATGAAGAAATGAACATATAAAGCAATAAAAGAACATGCAAAATTGTAATGATTGAACTAATGAAGCAATTAAAGAACCGAGTGTGTAATATAAACAAGTAAAGTATGAAAGAGATTAACATAACAAAATATGAAAGATTGAAAGCATAAAAAGGGGTATTGGCTTGGAGTGAGCTAGGCATCCTTTCCTTGTTGGAACCACAACTATGACAATTATAATGGATTAGTCTCACTTGATCAACCTTCACATCGGAAGATAAGTTAAATGAGCATAAGTGTCCTTAACCCACAAATCCTAAATTGCTTGCTAATTGCCTTAGCAACAACTTAGCATTAGTAGGAACAAGAGCAATTAACAATCCAAGAATTGACACTAAATGTTGGACATTCCAACTCTAGGAACCCAATTGCTCACTTTACCCAAGCCAAGAGGTAAAAACTTAGCCTAAAACCATGTTTGACATTTTGTCAAACACTTGGTGGGCAAAAAGCTTAAACATAGTGAAAATGAGAAAAGACTTGAAACTAAAAGCAACAATTGATCTCAATCAACAAGAATGACATAAGAAAGCATGAAATGAACATCAAACATCAAATTCATCAACAAGAAAATTAAATTGCAAGAGAGAAGTAAAATGAAACTATAACTTGCATTAGAAGAAAATGTAAGAATAAAGTAACTAGAAAGAGTAATAACAAGAGAATACTTATAATGAGACTTAGCAAAATCCAAGATCAAAAATGGAAAATGGTACTTGAATGTAAAACCCTAATGAAAACCCTAGTAGAGGTTGAAGAAAACTTAGAGAAAAACTAAACAAAAACTTCCTACTACTACTCCTAAAACTACCCTAATGATATGATATGCTCTTCCCCTTCATCATTCATCCAATATGAGCTAAGCGTCTTCAGAAATGGGTCCCCAAAACCCTCAAATCGCGAGTCACGTGCCTTTTTAATGAAGTCATGTGTGAACACATGTGCAGATGCACAGGCGTGTGCGTCCGCACACTTTGCGAATTTTCCTTCCTGTGCGCATGCACGACAGGTTGTGCTTACACACACTAGGCTATGCTTGTTTGGACGCACGACGTGCTCTGATTGGCCCACGCACTCTAATTGGGTTCTTGTGCGGATGCACAGGGGGTTGTGCGCACGCACACGTTTCAGAACTCTTCTCCTTTGATTCTTCCAGTTTCCTCCACTTTGCATGCTCTCTTTCCATTTTTTCCTACATATTCCTACCTTATACACCTAAAATCACTCATAAACAACATCAAGGCAGCAAATGGAAGGAAAATGGAATAAAAATAGATCAAATAAAGCATAAAAGAGCATGTTTTCACAATCAAGCACAATTTGGGAGGAAAGATCAAAAGCATGCTATTCAAGGGAATAAGTGCAGGTTTATGTGATAAAATCCATTCAATTCTAGCCAAAAATAATCATCAATTATGGATTCATCAAGAAGCTTCTTCAAATGACCTTGTTGTTATATCTATTTGTCATCCTTTGCTTTAACGCTGCTTCTCTTATCTGAGCTTTTTCTCAGACTTCGGGGAGCAATTTGAGTTCTTCCTTGTGAGCTTGGATGTTGCCGACCTCGTCGTAAAATCGCACAAATGGACTTTGCTCATTGATTTCTATAGGAATCATGGTTTCTATGCATAAGCGAGTCGAAAGGGTGTCTCTCTAGTAGTAGAATGTGGTGTAGTTCGGTAGGCCCACAATACTTGGGGGAGTTCTTTAGCCCAAGCTCCCTTTGCTCCTTGAAGTCTTTTCTTAAGCCCTGCTAATATGACTTTGTTAGCAGCTTCGACTTACCCATTTGCTTGGGGATATTCTATCGAGGTGAATTGGTGTTTAATCTTCATGCTAGCCATAAAATTTCTAAAGGTGGAGTCGGTGAATTAGGTACCATTATCTATGGTGATGGAGTGTGGGACTTCAAACCTAGTAATGATATTCCTGTAAAGAAACTTTCGACTTCTCTGTGCTATGATGGTGGCTAAAGGCTCTACTTCGACCCACTTCGTGAAATAATCTACTCCCACTATGAGATATTAAACTTGTCCAGGAGCTTGAGCAAAAGGTCTGAGTAGGTCTAGTCCCCATTTTGGAGAAGACCATAGAGAAGTTATGCTAATTAGTTCCTCTGGGGGAGTGACATGGAAGTTGGCATGCATCTGGCATGGTTGACACCTCCTTACGAAGTTGGTGGCATCTTTCTGTAAGGTCGGCCAGAAGAATGCAGCTCGAATAACCTTTCTGGTAGGGCTCTTGCCCCGAGATAATTTTTGCAGATACCATTGTGCACTTTGTCTAGCACTTCTTCTGTCTTAGAAGTCGGAACGCACTTTAATAATGGTGTCGATATTCCTCTTATGTAGAGGACACTTTTCACTAGTGTGTAGTTCTGTGCTTCCCTTCGGATCTTCTTGGCTTCTTTTTGTTCCCCCGGTAAGATGTCGAATTTTAAGTATTTGATCAAGGGATTCATCCACCCAAGGTTTAATCCGAAAACTTCTAAGACATTTAGCTTGGCATCTACCTTGGTGACTGAAGGTTCTTAGAGAGTTTTTTGGATCAGGCTCCTATTATTTCCACCAGGCATTGTACTTGCCAACTTGGAGAGGGCGTCAGCTCTACTATTGAGATCCCGTCTAACCTCGGTTTCAAGAAATTGCCCAAGATATTCCATAGTTTTTTTTAAGTATCTTTCATGTTTGGGTTTTTAGCCTGGTACTCTCCGTTGATTTGAGAAGTCACGACTTGAGAGTTGCTGAAGATGACTACTTTGGTTGCTCCGACTTCTTTAGCTAACTTTAGTCCAGCAATCAAGGCATCATATTTTGCTTGATTGTTGGAGGCTGGAAACTCAAATTTCAAGGAGACTTTTATTTGGGTTCCTTCTTGGCTAGCCAGTATTATACCTGCACCACTTCCGACTTTGTTGGAGGAGCCATCCACGTACAACTCCCAAGTAGTGGAAGTCTCCTCTTGGTTTCTTGCGTATTCGGCCACGAAGTCGGTGAGGCATTGGGCTTTGATGGCTGTCCGAGTTTTGTACCTCAGGCCGAACTCGGATAGCTCTATAGCCCATTGAACCATTCTATCTGCAACATCTGTTTTCTAAAGGATTTACTTCATGGGCTGGTTCGTCCAAACTTTTATGGTGTGAGATTGAAAATAAGATCGAAGCCTTCTAGATGCTATTATCAAGGCGTATGTGAACTTTTCAAGTTTTTGATACTTTAGTTCGGGGCCTTGCAACACTTTGCTTGTGAAGTAGACAGAATGTTGTCCGGCCTCGTCTTCTCGTATCAAAGCTGACACCACGGCCTTCTCTGTGACAGCTAAGTATAACACGAGTTCTTCACCCGCTTTTGGCCGGGTAAGAATTGGAGGTTGGCTCAGGTACCTTTTAAACTCTTGGAATGCCTTCTCATATTCAGGAGTCCATTCGAACTGGCATCCTTTTCTTAGTAGGAAAAAAAGTGGTAAGGATCTTAATGCTGATCCTGCCAAGAACCTGGATAAAGCTGCAAGTCGGCTGTTCAACTACTGTACTTCCTTTAAACATGTTGGGCTCTTCATTTCCAGGACCGCTCTACACTTGTCAGGGTTAGCTTCAATCCCCCTTTGTGTTAGCATGAATCCTAGAAATTTTTCAACCTTCACTGTAAAGGTGCACTTGTCGGGATTTAATCTCATCTCGTGTGCTCTTATGGTGTCGAAGACTTTTGAGAGGTCATCTAGGAGGCTGTTGTCATCCTTGGTTTTTACTAGCATATCGTCTACATAAACCTTCATTAAGTCTCCTAAATGAGGTGCAAACACCTTGTTCATCAGCCTTTGATAGGTGATCCCTGTATTTTTTAATCCAAATGGCATGACCACATAGTAATAATTTGCTCTTGGCGTGATGAATGACGTCTTCTCTTGGTCTGGTTTATACATCGTGATTTGGTTATACCCTGAGTAAGCATCCATGAATGACAAGTATTGGTACCCCGAGCTGGAGTCCACTAGGGTATCAATATTTGGTAGAGGGTAGGGGTCTTTTGGACACGCCTTGTTAAGGTTTATGTAGTTGACACACATCCTTCATTTGCCATTCTGTTTCTGAATTAGCACCACATTTGCCAACCAGGTCGGGTATTTGACTTCTCTGATAAAGCCTGCTTCCAGTAGGGCTTGTATTTGCTCTTCGATCACCTGAACCCGCTCAGGTCCTAGCTTCTACCTTCTTTGTTGAACAGGTCGGGATCCCGAATGAACGGCCAATTTGTGTGATATAAGTTCGGGATCTATCCCAGGCATATCGCAAGCTTTCCAAGCGAAGAGATCGGAATTTTGTTGTAGGAGCTGTGTAAGCTTCTGCTTCAACCTTTTCATTAAACTAGCTCCTATGTTGGTATTCTTTCTGACCTCTTGCCCGATCTGTGATGCGTGAGCATCTTGTCTATCTTTTCCTAGTGAAATTGCACTTAAATTGCTGAGTTTAATTAAGAATTAATTATATTTTAGCCACTATAGATGCTATTTTAAGTTTTGTGCAACACTGTTTATTCTAGGTAGCATTCGGCTAGATTTGATGGAGTTTCTGCAACACAAGAATCAAAAGAGATGGCTGCAAGGCGCGACGCGTACGCGTGCCTGACGCGTGCGCGTGATCTGGAAATATCCATGGCGACGCGTACGCGTGACTGACGCGTACGCGTGATTTGAAGATTTGCTTAGCGACGCGTTCGCGTGATCGACGCGTCCGCGTGACTTGCGAAGAAGACCAGCGACGCGTATGCGTGACGTGTGCGATCTGCAGAATTTACAGAAATTGCTGACGTGGATTTTGGACCGCCTTTTTGAACCAGTTTCAAGCCCAGAAAACATAAATTAGAAGCTGTAGAATGGACAAATCAAGTGGTCCCCACCCATCAGCGGAAGACTTGTTAATTAATTCGAATTTAAATTCAAATCTGATTTTGAGGAAAAGATATTATTTTTTGATAATTAGATTTTAAATTTATTAGGATTAGTTATAAATATGAACTCTGTACATTTAGACAGGTACACATTGTGACCAGAACCCTTATTTTTCCTCTTTGAACCATGAGCAACTAATCCTTCATTGTTAAGGTTAGGAGCTCTGTCTATTTTCATGGATTGATTCGTTTGATCTTTTTAATTTAATTCATGTCTTGATTCATATTTCAATAATTGTTTTCGTTCTTTATTTTATGAATATGGGTGGAACGGAAGTATGACCCATGTTCTAATTGAGTTCTTGTAAAGCTAGGAAAAGCTCTTTACTTGAACAACAGCTTGAAAACATATTATACTGAATTTCTAATTGTTTGTATTTAATGGGATACGTGACATATAATCCCCTTATTTTTGGATAATTAGGATTATTTTGGCATATAAACTAGAAATTGATCATCACCCTCTAATTGGAATTAATTAACCAAGGAATTGGCAGTTAATGAATTTTAGAGGAGACTAGGAAGGTCTAAGGAATTAGGGTCTAGTCACATATAGTTTGCCATGAAATCAAATCTTGTATGATTAAATTAATTAGTAATAAAAGTTAATCCGGAAAATAGATAACTCTGAAACCTTAACTGCTTTCTCAATATTTTATTCCCAACTTATTTATCTACCTTTCTGAAATTCTTAATTTACTTTTTAATGCTCTTTGAACTCCCAACACTATTTTCTGCTTGTCTAACTAATCCTATCAAACACTATTGTTGCTTAATCCATCAATCCTTGTGGGATCGACTTTTACTCACGTAAGGTATTACTTGGTACGACCCGGTGCACTTGCCGGTTAGTTGTGGGTTGTAAAATACCGCACCAAGTTTTTGGCGCCGTTGCGAGGGATTGACTGTGATTAACAACTATTAGTTGTTTGATTGCTTAGATTAGGTGTTTTATTTTTAATTTTATTAAAATCTATTTTTAAAAGTCTTTCGAAAAAAAAATTTCTTTTTCTTTACGTTTCTATTTTTTGTTTCCGTTACACTTCCTTTTTTTTCTTTTCTTTTGTTCCCCCTCCCCTGTTACGTTTTTCTTCTTTTTTTATTTTATTATAAAAAAAATAAAATAAAAATAAAAAATATAAAAAATAAAATATTTTAAATAAATAAATAGCACTAATATCTTTCTTAATTTATGAAATTAAGTTTGGTGTTACCTATTTATTACTTTTTTCTATTTATTTATTTATTTTATTCAATGTTTTTATCTCTTTACACAGGTTACCTCACTGGGAATTCTATGCACTCTGACGTAGAGATTTCCATTCTTTCTTGCTTTCTGGTTATTTATGCGTAGGAACAGAGACAAAGAACATCTCTTAGACTTTGATCCTGAACCTGAAAGAATATCTCAGTAACCACTATGGATCCGAATAATACTGATAATGCCAATGCAACAAACTCGAATGAGAATGAACAAAGGAGAGTACTTGGCTCTTTCTCTGCTCCCATTGCAGATCTGTATGGAAAGAGTATTGTGGTGCCTCCTATTGCTGCGAACAACTTTGAGTTGAAGCCTCAGCTGGTTACTCTGGTGCAACAAAACTGCCAGTATCACGGTCTTCCCCATGAAGACCCAAATCAATTTATCTCTAGTTTTCTGCAAATTTGTGATATTGTGAAGACAAATGGGATAAACCCAGATGTGTACAAACTCACGCTCTTCCCGTTTGCTCTGAGGGATGGAGCAAAGCTATGGCTAGATTCTCAACCTAAGGAGAGTTTGGATACTTGGAACAAGGTGGTTACTAAGTTTCTCACAAAATTTTTCCCACCAAAGAAGCTGACTAAGCTTAGGATGGAGGTTCAGACCTTCAGGCAGAAGGATGGTAAGACTCTGTATGAAGCTTGGGAGAGATACAAGTTACTGACTAGGCAATGCCCTCTGGACATGTTCTCCAAATGGACACAACTAGACATCTTTTATGAAGGTTTGGGTGAAATATCCAAAATGTGCATAGATAATTCTACAGGAGGTTCATTGCACAAGAAGAAGACACCGGAGGAGACTATTGAGCTTATTGAATTGGTTGCTAGCAACCAATATTTATACTCATCTAACAGAAATCCTGTGAACTCTGAGGCTCCTCAGAAGAAGGGTGTCATGGAAGTGGAAGCTCTTAATGTTATTCTTGCTCAGAACAAGCTTATGTTTCAGCAAATAAATCTACTTACTCAACACATGGGTGGCATATAAGTCTCAGCTATCAACACCCAAAATCCACCACAGGAAGTCTCCTACGACATTGCAAGTAATTTTGTGCAAAATGATAATTATGATTATGCTCAACCTTCTTTTGAACAGGTGAATTACATGGGGAGTGGTCCTAGGAATCCCAACAATGACCCATATTCTAATACATACAACCAGGGATGGAGAAATCACCCAAATTTTGGATGGAGGGATCAACCTCAGAGACCTCAGAACTTCAACAATAATTCTCAGGGCGGTTTCCAACAGAACAATGATTTGGAAGCAATATTGACAGGATTTAGACAGGAAACCAGAGCATCCATCAAGAACCTGGAGATTCAAATAGGTCAAATAGCCACCAGAGTTAATGAAATTGATCAAAGGACCACTAATAGCCTTCCTGGTAACACAATTCCAAATCCAAGAGAGGAATGCAAGGCTACCACCGTGATAAGTGGACAAGTGGCAAGTACGGAAGCACAAGTTATACAAGAAACCAGAGCCTCCATAAAAAATTTAGAAGTGCTAGTGGGCCAACTGAGCAAGCAAATACTTAAGAGGTCTGCAAGTACATTTCAAGGTGATACAGTGGTGAACCCAGGAGAAGATTACAAGGTTATTCAATTGAAAAGGGGCAAAGTAGCTGGCTCTGAGACCAAGGCCAATGAAGAGTTAGTTAAAAAAGAAGCTCCAGAGGAGAAGAAGGAAGAAGTAGCGTACGCCCATCCAAAGCGTGCGGACAATCCATTCCCAGACTCTCTTGACACTCATTCTACATTGCCAAAGGCTCCTGAGTACAAGCCTAAGATGCCATATCCTCAGAGACTTCAAAAGGAGACCAAGGACAAGCAGTTCTCAAAGTTCTTGGAAATCTTCAGAAAGTTACAAATTAATATTCTTTTTGCTGAGGTTTTGGAGCAAATGCCTATCTATGTCAAATTCATGAAGGAGCTGTTGTCAAAGAAGAAGCGTTTAAAGGGAGATGAGACAGTAGTCCTGACTAAGGAATGTAGTGCTGTAATTCAGAATAACTTGCCAAGAAAGATGCCAGATCCAGGGAGCTTTCAAATTCCATGCACCATTGAGAGCACAACCTTTGAGAAAGCCCTATGTGATCTGGGGTTAAGCATAAATCTAATGCCCTTGTCTGTGATGAAGAAGCTGCAAATCCAAGAGGCACAACCTACAAAGATAGCATTGCAGATGGCAGTTAAATCTATGAAGCCTACATATGGATTAGTGGAGAATATCCTGGTCAAAGTGGGTAAGTTCTTCCTCCCAACAGACTTTGTGATTCTTGATACAGGGGAGGATGAGAATGCCTCTGTCATTCTAGGAAGACCATTCCTAGCCACTGGAAGAGCTCTGATTGATGTAAAAGTAGGTGAATTAGTGCTTAGAGTGCATAATGAGTAACTGGTCTTTTATGTCTTCAAAGACATACATCCAACAGGTGAAGAAGAGAGGTGAATACAGGTTGAGCTTATTGATCCAAATCTTCAAAAACCCGCTGATGATACACAACAGAATCTGTAGCTCAAACCTCCCCTGGTAACAATCAATAAAATTCATCCTGACATCAAACTTAAGTTTGGTGTTGGAAATGCATTATCTACCAAGGAGGAGGTTTCCAAAAAGAAGAAAGTACCCAGAGGATGGAGAAACAAAAAGATTGCCACTGAAGGTTTCTCTCCAGGAATGAAGGTGGTGTTGATCAGCAATCCAGCATGGGTTTATACAGTAATCAGAATCCTCTCTCTGGAGTTATTGAGCTACTTTATGGAGACACAGGAAAGAAGTTCAAAGTAAGGGGTGAAGAGTTGAGCACCTATGATCCTCCTCCTTAGAGAAGCTGACCGTCAAGCTAGTGACGTTAAAGAAGCGCTTGTCGGGAGGCAACCCGATAATTTCGTATCCTTAGCTATTTTTATTTTTCTTAGTAGTAGTTTTCTTATTTATTTTATTTTTCTAGAGTTCTTACTAATTTTCTGATTATGCAGTTATGTTATTCCAGGAACCGAACACCTCAAGTTAAAAAAAAAGGAGAAAGAGCACACGACGCGCAAGCATCAATGACGCGTACACGTCAGATGGATGTGTCTGAAAAATAAATTTGACAGAGAGTTGCGCAGGAGTGGTGCCAGAATGGATCCTTTCGCACAAACGGTCCCACGCATTTGCGTACCCCACGCGTTTGCATCGTTTGTGATTTTTGACATTCAGGCGTTCGCGTCAGCTGTACATATGGCCATCTACGCGAGCGCGTGCAAATGAAAAATTGGCTCCCAAGCCATGCAAACAGAAAGTCGCGCGGTCGCGTGGCTGGCTTCAAGAAAATCGCACAAAATCCAGGGCACGCGGATGCGTGCCTAACGCTAACGCGTCATGATGAAGAATGCGCGACGTACGTGATCGCGTACCGTACGCGATTGCGTGCCGTATGCGAACGCGTCACTTGCGCCAACCAGTTTTCTTTCTCTCTCTCTCCCAATTTTTATTCTTTCTTATTCTTTTATCCACTTCTTTTTCTTTCTTCATAATAATTTATCTCTTTCTATTTTCAGTTCTTCTTTGCTTGAGGACAATCAAACCTTTAAGTTTGGTGTTGACGCTGTGCTTATTGGTTTTTTGGCACAAAAGGGAGGCGAATCATCTTCATTAAGGAGCACAACCTGAAAAATAAAGCGACCGCTAGGATAACTAAGGTGGTTGAGTTCCTTTCATTTTTTATTCCTCCCTTCTTTTTCTATGTTATGTTCCGGCTTTCTGCTATTTTGGCTTTGTTTGCTGCATGATCCTTTATTAGTTAGAATCCTAGGACTAGTTTAGTTTTCTTTTAATTGTCTTAATGCTGAAAAGATGTTTCATGTACCACTCACTGAACTTGAATCTAAAAAGAAAAAAAAAGAAGTGATGTATTGCATGAGAAATTGAGTTAATTTTAAGAATAGTCCTATTTACTTAAATGTGGTGGTATTTTCAGTGATTTTTGAATGCATGATATGAACAGTGCATATTTGAATTTGAATCAAGGAATGTTAATGTATAAGGAATAGGAATTTAGAGAATTATTATGACTTCTCTGAAATTTAGAAAAATTTAATCCTTGAAGCAAAAGAAACAACAAAAGAAAAAAAATAATTAATAAATAAAAGCAAGGTCCAAGGCTCTGAGCATCAATGACTAGGGATGTTAGACATGATTAAAAGCTCAAAGAGTTATTTCCCTATTCATATGCTTGTGGTGCGATTGTGTCAAGTAATCCTTGAGACAGAACACTTAGAGTCGAGACCAAGTGCGTTTAACAGAGTATGCCAAAGGCTTTGAGCACCACGGTCTGGGAGTGACTGAAAAAAAAATCAGGACTCAAAGAGAGTCCCCCAGTTAAGTGCTTGTGGTGTTTCTGTGTCAAGTAATCCTTGAGACAAAACATTTAAAGTCACAGCTAGGCTCAAGGTGCAAAGCACCAAACAAAAATAAATTAAAGTAAATTTTGTTGTGTTCAAGGATTAAACTGAAATATAAAGATAAGAGAATTCATAATATTATCCGGATTCTAATTCCAAATGACATTAACATTCTTCTGATTCAAAGGAGAGTGAGATGCCAAACCTATTCAGGATTGCAGTTGTAAACCCCACTATAAGAAGAGACACGAGCTTAATCGAACTCTCATTCTCGTGCAAACTCACACCATAAGCTTATATTAGTTTTGGTTGCTTGAGGACAAGCAACAGTTTAAGTTTGGTGTTGTGATGCGTGAGCATCTTGTCTATCTTTTCCTAGTGAAATTGCACTTAAATTGATGAGTTTAATTAAGAATTAATTATATTTTAGCCACTATGGATGCTATTTTGAGTTTTGTGCAATACTGTTTATTCTAGGTAGCATTCGGCTAGAATTGATAGAGTTTCTGCAGCACAAGAATCAAAGGAGATGGCTACGAGGAGCGACGCGTACGCGTGCGCGTGCCTGACGCGTGCGCGTGCCTGACGCGTGCGCGTGATCTGGAAATATCCAAGGCGACCCGTACGCATGACTGACGCGTACGCGTGATTATAAGATTTGCTCAGCGACGCATTCGCGTGATCGACACGTCCGCGTGACTTGCGAAGAAGACCAGCGACGCGTACGCGTGACTGATGCGTATGCGTGACGTGCGCGATCTGCAGAATTTACAGAAATCGCTGATGTGGATTTTGGGCCGCCTTTTTGAACCAGTTTCCAGCCCAAAAAATATAGATTAGAAGCTGCATAATGGACAAATCAAGCGGTCCCTACCCATCAGCGGAAGACTTGTTAATTAATTCGAATTTAAATTCAAATCTGATTTTAAGGAAAAGATATTATTTTTTGATAATTAGATTTTAAATTTATTAGGATTAGTTATAAATAGGAACTCTGTACATTTAGACAGGTACACATTGTGACAAGAACCCTTATTTTTCTTCTTTGAACCATGAGCAACTAATCCTTCATTGTTAAGGTTAGGAGCTCTGTCTATTTTCATGGATTGATTCGTTTGATCTTTTTAATTTAATTCATGTCTTGATTCATATTTCAATAATTGTTTTCGTTCTTTATTTTATGAATATGGGTGGAACGGAAGTATGACCCATGTTCTAATTGAGTTCTTGTAAAGCTAGCAAAAGCTTTTTACTTGAACAACAGCTTGAAAACATATTATACTGAATTTCTAATTGTTTGTATTTAATGGGATACGTGACATATAATCCCTTTATTTTTGGATAATTAGGATTCTTTTGGCATATAAACTAGAAATTGATCATCACCCTCTAATTGGAATTAATTGACCAAGGAATTGGTAGTTAATGAATTTTAGAGGAGACTAGGAAGGTCTAAGGAATTAGGGTCTAGTCACATATAGTTTGCCATGAAATCAAATCTTGCATGATTTTGGAATAAATGACCATTTGTACCCATGAGAGATGAAAACGCTGACATTTGTACCCACGAAACTAATCTTGTACCCATGATAGATGCTGTCCGTGTGACAAAAGTGTCCTGGCTTGGATCTGAGCTTGGTTCGTAGGTTTTCGAACCTACGTGGCACTCCCAACCCCCCTCCAAATCTGAACCAACCATTCACCATCATCATCTTCATCTTCTTCACCATCACCATCACCATAACCTCCATAACCACCATCACCATCACCTCAGCACTGCCACAGCCACCTCCCTTCACCACAACCTCTGGCGACAACCCACACCGCCGTGCCCCTTTCTCTTCTTCTTCCCCTCTTCTCACCTCCGCTAAGCCCAGAAACCACAGCGCTAGCTCCTCCTCTCCACCAAAGCCCAGAGCGGCAGCGGCCACCTTCTTCATTCCTGGGTCTCTTCTCGTCTGCCACCAAACAGCCGCGACACCCAACCTTCTCCGCAGCGTCCTTACGGCGTTCCAATCCGTCACCACTCCCCTGTCCGAACCCTAGCTCCGCCAACCATCACCGTCGGCCTCTATGAGCCACCGCAACCCTCTTCCCTTTTCTCCCCTTTGCATGTTCTCTGTTTTCCTCAGCCACACCAACGAACCGGCCACCTTCTCCTCCCTCTCTCTCACTAGCCGAACCGCCGCGCTGTCGACGAGCCACAGCGACAACGACGATGTGCCCCTTTCCCTCTTTCTTCTTCCTTCTTTGTCATCCCGTCTCACCATCGCGAACCAGCCTAGCACTGTCGTGATTCTAGCCCCGTTTCCCGTTCTCCCATGGAACGACCAGAATAGGGTGCAGCCCCTGTGTCTTCCATCCCCTCCGTTTTCTCCTGTTTCATGGCTGCGTTCACTCTCCGCTACTGCAATTGAAGCAGTGCCACTACCAGGCCGCCGCTTCTGCCCCGGCCAATTCAGCCATCATCTTCCCTTCACCCGTTCATTCTCTGCTTCCCAGTTTCCCATTTTCATTTATTGAGTTCTGTTTCTTTCATTGTATTGCTTTTAGTTCATTTTTCTTAATTTGGTTAGTTAGAAATGCATGTTAGTGGATTTAGGTTTGTTTTGATTCATGCTGGTGTTTGAAAATTTTTCTATTTTGATTCATGCTGCTGTTTAAAAATTTTGACTTGTCTAATGCTGCTGGGAGCTTTGGGGGAGGTAGGATTCGGACAGGGGAGTGGTGACGGGTTGGAACGTCGTAAGGACGCTGCGGAAAAGGTTGGGTGTCACGGCTGTTTGGTGGAGAGGAAGAGCTGGCGTTGTGGTTTTTGGGCTCAACGGAGGTGAGAAGAGGGGAAGAAGAAGAAAAAGAGGCGCGACGGTGTGGGTTGTTGCCGGAGGTTATGGTGAAGGGAGGTGGCTGTGGCAGTGCTGAGGTGATAGTGATGGAGGTTATGGTGGCTGGGAAGAGACAGTGATGGATGGGGATGATGGTGAAGAAGAAGAAGATGATGATAGTGAATGGTAGGCTCAGATATGGCATTGGGGGGGATGAGAGTGCCACGTAGGTCCGAAAACCCACGAACCAAGCTCAGATCCAAGTCAGGGCATTTTTGTCACACGGACAGCATCTATCATGGGTACAAGATTAGTTTCGAGCTTTCATGGATACAAATGTCAGCGTTTTCGTCTCTCATGGGTACAAATGGTCATTTATTCAATTAATTAGTAATAAAAGTTAATTCGGAAAATAGATAACTCTGAAATCTTAACTGCTTTCTCAATATTTTATTTCCAACTTATTTATCTGCCTTTCTGAAATTCTTAATTTACTTTTTTAATGCTCTTTGAACTCCCAACACTATTTTCTGCTGTCTAACTAATCCTATCAAACACTATTGTTGCTTAATCCATCAATCCTCGTAGGATTGACCCTTACTCACGTAAGGTATTACTTGGTACGACCTGGTGCACTTGCCAGTTAGTTGTGGGTTGTAAAATACCGCACCAATCTGCACCTCTTTCGTCTTTCCTCCAGGCTGAGGTCGTAGTTCTTCCTTAACTCGAATTCCTCTGAGCTCGATGGTGTTAACTTCTTTTCATTTACCTCTAAGGCTAAGGCTTTCATTATAACACTTTCTCGTCAACTTCTGATCTCCTCTGATGGTGGCGATCCCTTATTGTGTTGGGAACTTCATGCAAAGGTGGGGGGTAGAAACCACTGCTCCAAGCCGATTTAGGGTTGTTATGCCTATTAAGGCATTGTATGCAGAAGCTACATCGACGACAATGAAGTCGACGTTAAAAGTCTTGCATTTAGTCCCCTTTCCAAAAGTAGTGTGCAGGGAGATGAAGCCCAGTGGTTTAATGGGAGTGTCTCCTAACCCAAAGAGAGTGTCATAGTAGGCTCTTAACTCTTTCTCGTCCAATTCCAACTTATCAAAAGCTAGTTTGAACAGGATGTCCATCGAGCTTCCTTGGCCCACCAGGGTTCTGTGCAGATTAGCGTTGGCGAGAATCATGGTGATCATTACTGGGTCATCATGCCCAGGTATAATACCTTGTCTGTCTTCTTTAGTGAAGGAAATGGTTGGAAGGTCGGGTCCTTTTTCCTGACTTGGTAAACTTCTTTCAAATGTCTTTTTCGAGATGATTTGGTCACCCCTCCTCCTGCGAAGCCTCCTGATATCATATGAATATGTCGTTCGAGAGTTTGTAGGGGCGGACTTCTTCATCTATGACCTTCATCGTCTCTTTTTCTCTTCCCATGATTGTCTAACATTTCTACGAGATATCTATCTAATCGACCTTTTCTGGCCAGTTTTTCTACCATATTTTTGAGGTCGTAGCAATCATTAGTGGAATGTCCATACAACTTATGGTACTCACAATATTCATTGTGGCTCTCTCATTTTTGTTCTTGATTGGTCGCGGGGGAGGTCGCTTTTCATTATGGCAAATTTTCCTGTAAACATCGACCAAGGAAACTTGTAGGGGAGTGTAGGAATGATATCTTCTGGGACTTTCAAACCCTATTTTTTCCTTTTTCTTGTGCTCCCTCTCTTTTTATTTTGATTGGTTGGGATGCCCTAGTCGCTAGTTGGGTTCTCGTAACCTAACGTTTTCTTCCATATTGATGTACTTTTCACCTCATTCCTGTACATCACTCAAGGAAGTAAGGTGTCTCTTTGAGTTGGACTGGGAAAAGGGTCCTTCTTAGAGTCCATTAGTGAGACCCATTATTACTGCTTCCGTAGGTAAATCTTAGATTTTCAAGCATACTTTGTTGAACCTCTCCATGTAGCCTCTCAGGAGTTCTCCGACCTCCTGTTTTACTCCTAGCAGGCTAGGAGCGTGCTTGACCTTGTCTTTTTGAATTCAAAATCGCGCGAGGAACTTGCGTGAGAGATCATCGAAGCTGGTTACTTACCTTGTGGGGAGGCCGTCGAACAACTTCATGGCTACCTTTGTTAGAGTCGTCGGAAAAGCCTTACAGCGAGTGGCGTTCGACACATCGGCTAAGTACATCCGGCTTTTGAAATTACTGAGGTGGTGCTTCAAATCAGTCGTCCCATCATGCAGGTCCATATTAGAGCTCTTAAAATTTCTGGGAACTTTAGCCCTCATGATGTCTTCGATAAATGGGTCCACTTTTCCTAGCGGGGTGTCTTCCCGATCTCTACGAGAATCCTTGTTTCGGAGGTTGGATTCCAGCTTTGAGAGCTTTTCTTCAAGCTCTCTTCTTCGTTCAATCTCTCTCCTTAGGCTTCACTCTGCCTCACACTGTCGTTCCAGCACTTGCTTTAGTTGTTCGAGTCGACCTTGGTGGCCATGCAATAATCCCATTAACTCAGCAGAGTGAGGTTGCCCCTTTTTTCCAAGCTGATGAACCTCAGAGAAGATCCTTTTTTATCCCTGGGTGTTAGAGGGACCTTCACCATGTTGTCCCCCTGTTTCTTGTAGGGATATTATTGTCCTGTCGTTGTTGACCGCGTCTTGATGTTTTTGTTCAGACTCCGATTCACTGTGTCCATCTTCTTGTTGGTTGATGCGTGAGCATCTTGTCTATCTTTTCCTAGTGAATTTGCATCTAATTTGTTGAGTTTAATTAAGAATTAATTATATTTTAGCCACTATGGATGCTATTTTGAGTTTTGTACAATTTTATTTATTTTATGTAGCATTCGGATGGACTTGATGAAATTTCTGCAGAGAAAGAGAAGAAACCAAGGAGATGACCAGCGAATATCGACGCAGACGCATGGCTCACGCGACCGCGCGGAATGGAAGATATCGCAATGACGCGATCGCGTGCCTGACGCGAACGCATGGACTGGAATCTGCACAAATGACACGAACACGTGGATGACGCAGACGCGTCACATAAGCGATCTGCAGAATTAACAGAAAACGATGGGGACAATTTTTGGGCTGTTTTAACTCAGTTTTTAGCCCAGAAAACACAGATTAGAAGATGCAGAATGGACACATCAAGTGGTCCCCACCCATCAACTGAAGACCTGTTAATTAATTCGAATTTAAATTCAAATCTTAACTTTTAGGAAAAGATATTATTTTTAATTTTAGATAATTAGATTTTAAATTTATTAGGATTAGTTATAAATAGGAATTTAGATGCTATCAGATAGAGGACACATATTTTTTTTACCAGAATCCTTATTTTTCTCTCTGAACCATGAGCAACTAATCCTCCATTGTTAAGGTTAGGAGCTCTGTCTATTTGTATGGATTGATTTGTTTGATCTTTCTAATTTAATCTATGTTTTGATTTATATTTCAATAATTGTTTTCGTTCTTTATGTTATGAATTTGGGTGGAACAGAAGTATGACCCATGTTCTAATTGAGTTCTTGTAAAACTTGGAAAAGCTCTTTACTTGAACAACAACTTGAAAACATATTATACTGAATTTCTAATTATTTGTAATTAACGGGATACATGACATATAATCCACTTATTTTTGGATAATTAGGATTCTTTTGGCATATAAATTAGAAATTGATCATCACCCTCTAATTGGAATTAATTGACCAAGGAATTGGTAGTTAATGAATTTTAGAGGAGACTAGGAAGGTCTAAGAAATTAGGGTCTAGTCATATACAGTTTGTCATAAATTAAATCCTACATAATTAAATTAGTTAGTAAGAAAAGTTAATCTGGAAAAATAGATAACTCTGAAACCTTAACTGTTTTATCCATATTTTATTCCCAACTTATTTATCTGCCTGTCTTTAATATTCTGAATTTACTGTTAATGCTTTTGAACTTTCAAACACTACTTTCTGCTTGCCTAACTAATCCTATCAAACGTTATTATTGCTTGATCCATCAATTCTCGTGGGATCGACCTTTACTCACGTAAGGTATTACTTGGTACGACCCGTTGCACTTACCGGTTAGTTTGTGGGTTGTAAAATACCGCACCATTGGTCATCTGGCATTGTTGGTTGATCTTCCAGATCCCCGACAACAGCGCCAATATTTCGAGGCTTACCTAGAACCGGATATGGATTGAGCTTGAATGAATGGCTCAAATGTTGAAGGAGGATGGTCTCCGAGCTGTCATTGCCTAGGAGCCTTCGTCCGAGTTGTATGCTTTGAGGAATGGGGGGTGGTACCTGTAAAGGCACTCCAATGCCTAAGTCAGCAAGGGGTTAAGCAGGTTTTGAATGTATTGGAACTTAGTTTGAGTAAATTACCATTTGTACCTACGAAAGTTGAAAACGCTGACATATCTACCCATAGAAAAAAGAAATTACCATTTGTACCCATAAAAAATTGTTTTTACAGGCAAAATTATCCAAACGCTAAAAAATTAAATAAAATTTCTAAGTTACCCTTTTCTCCACACTATTATATCCTTCCTCCCTCTCTCTTTCTCTCAATGTTCTCAGCCACCCAATCCCAGCATCAACCACAAATCACCGTCTCACCCTCCTCATCATCGTTCACCCTTCTTCGCTACCAACGTCGCGGACCTCCGCCAACCCAGGAGCACCGCGCCAGCTTCTCCTCGCCACCATCACCATCGGCCTCAAACCAGAGCCTACCGCATCAGAGACCCTCCTCTTCATGCTACCTTATCGCAGTCATAGCCAACCCTCTTCACCTCTTTCTGCGTCGTAGGACCACCACCGCCGTTGTCCTTCCAGTTGGGAGGAACAGCGCCGAGGTCACGGTCATTGAAACTCTCTCTGTCAGGACAGGTGTCAATAACTCCAATGACAAGATTTGAACCGAAATCTATCTCCTTGAGGAGGCCGACCCTATAGGCAATTTTGAGGCCCAAGAACTGCGGCGAGCGGATAGTGTGGAGTTGGCGGACCTGCTCCGGGATCACTACGACGACATGGGACAAGAATTCCAGCTTTTGGGCCACTAAAGGTGAGAGCTTTGCTGAGAAGCAGTGAAAGACAGTGTCATAAGTATAAAGCACGGCGGCGGAGGTGGCGGCGGTGGTGGTTTCAGCTGCAGTGGCATGGTTGATAATAGAAGAGAGAGAGAGGATTCGTACCAGTTCTTGTGGGTTGGAAAGATGGAGGGCTTGGCTTCATTTCATGGTGGACTTGCATCGTGAAGGTGCTCTTCTTCTCTGGGGAAGCGGCAGCAAGTGTTGTTGTGACTGTGAGGATGAAATAGAGGAGGGTGTGGCAAGGAGCCATTGGAGCAGCGGTGGGGACTGAGTGGGAAGTAATGGTGAGAGTGTGTTAGAAAGGGAAAGATGGGTGGTGGCTGGGTGAAGAGGGTAGTGGTGGGATTTGAGATTAGAAAGGGAAAGAGAGGTGGTGGCTGGGTGAAGAGGGTTAGGGTTAGAAAGGTGATTGGGTGAAGGAGGTGGTGTGGTGGTAAAGATAAGAGTAATTTAGGGATTTTAGATAGTTTTTTAGGGTTTGGATAATTTTGCCTGTAAAAACAATTTTTTATGGGTACAAATGGTAATTTTTTTTCTATGGGTAGATATGTCAGCGTTTTCAACTTTCGTGGGTACAAATGGTAGTTTATTCAACTTAGTTTTACCTAAGTGTGTTATTGTATTTATTGGTGGTGAACCAATAACCACTGTTGGAGTAGTTCCACTTCTGATAGTGGATAACCGTCATTTTATCTTAGGATTGTTGAGGTATTTCTTCCAGAAGTGGGTGAGAGATGTTAGGGGATAGTTACCTATTTGAATAAGTGTCACCTGCCAACCCATGTAGGATCCGACTTCTTTTGGGGAAGTCGGGTGAGCAGTGAAGGCCAATCCTTTGGATTGGGCCTTTTTCTTTTAATTTAGTTGGGCCTGGCCATTGTATTGGGTTATGGTATGAACAATCTCTATATTTTTTTTCTTTTCAATTAAGTAGTGTAGAAATGCAATTAAAAAAAATATAAGGATCTAATTACAAATTTGATGAAATTATAAAGACTAACAAAATAATTAAACTTTTTTTATCTAAAAATAACTTTAAATAATATAATTCAAATAATATTTAGTTTATTATAATCTATTTTAATATAAAAATTGTCAAATATAAACTCTATTAACACCAACTCATTTTTAATTAAAAATTAATTTTATTCAAATTACTGTATAATAACTTTAATTCGAACACACAACAATATTAAATTACCCAGCAATAATAAATGGCAGTGGGCATATTAATTAATTAATTAAGTGTTATATATTAATTAAGCGTTGATGGTCTAATCAGTTTTTGTCAAATAAAAATTAACCGTTACATAATACTAAGCATTACATCACTTTCTCGTGTAGATTTTTAATTATATTCGGTGGGAGAATGAATGTACACCATTTTTACGTGTAAATATTCAATTATTAAAAGAAAATTGTAAAATATAAAGTATCTGTTTGATTTATTTAGTACGAGTAACTTTAAATCGTATATTAAGTTTGTTTTAAAGTTTTATTTTTTTGTTTGACTATTTTTTTTATTCTAACCACAAATGTGATTTTATAGTTTAACATATGTTTATTATCAAAAATTAAAAGTTGTAATTTCTGTGTTTATATTTTCAATTAGACTATTAATTAAAAAAAATTATTTTTATTTATCAATTTTGTTTTTTATTATTTGTATCATAAATTTTAGTCTTTTTTGTAATATTTTTTTCTGATACTCTCTCATATATGTTATTATTTTTAGAGTTCTTATTATTTTTATACATGATTTTTTTTACCGCTATTGTTGTTTTTTTATGAGATTTTTGTTGTTGTTTTATATTATAATTCTATTAATCCTATTAAAAAGACTAAACTAAATAAAAAATTAAAATAAAAATAATATTAAAGTCATAAGGAGTAAAAATTATAATTAAAACAATACTAGAGAGTAGTCAGAATACTACAAAAGGTACTAAAATTTAAATAATTTTTTATTAATTTAATTATTTTAAATTGTAATTAGGTCTTTATATTTTTTTCTTTTTAATTGAGCAGTATAGGAGTGCAGTTAAAAAGAAAGAATATATAAGAATCTAATTAAAAATTTGATAAAATTATAAAAACTAATAGAATAATTAAAATTTTTTTATCTAAACAAATTTGTATTAATATAATTCAAATAACATTTAATTTATTATAATTTATTTTGATATAAAAATTTTCAACCATAAACTCTATTAACACTAACTCATTTTTAATTAAAAATAAATTTTATTCAAATTATAATATACTAACTTTAATTTGAATACACACAAATATTGGAATTATCCAAAAATAATAAATGGCGGTGGACATAATAATTAATTAAACGTTACATATTTAATTAAGCGTTGACTCAATCATGGAATAAATTTTTTTCAAATGAATCTTATTTGTTGGCTTTTAATTTTAATTTTTTATTTATTATTTCAATTATAAATTTCATATAGAGAATGAAAGCTACACAAACGGAACAAAGAAAAAAATATATTATTTATTAGTTTATTTTTAGTTAATAATTATAATCATTTCTAATTATTTAATTAGTAATAATTTTAAAATAGGTCTCTATATTTTTTTTAATTGAGTAGTATAGAAATGAAATTAAAAAATATAAAAATCTAATTATAAATTTCATAAAACTATAAAGACAAATAAAATAATTAAACTTTTTTTATTTAAAAATGACTTTAAATAATATAATCTAAATAATATTTAATTTATTATAATCTATTTTGATATAAAAATAGTCAAACATAAATTTCGTTAACATCAACTCATTTTTAATTAAAAATTAATTTTATTCAAATTATTATATACTAACTTTAATTCGAACGGACAAAAATATTAAAATTATTTAGCGATAATAAATAACGATGGACATATTAATTAATCAAGTGTTATATATTAATATAGCGATTTTGGTCTAAAAATTAAGCATCGACTCAGCGATCTAATAAATTTTTTTCAAGTAAATCTTATTTGTTGGCTTTTAATTTTGATTTTTTTATTTATTATTTCAATTTTAAATTTGATATAGAGAATGAGAGTTGCACAAGCGAAAAAATTTTCCCGAGAAAATTTTTTTTATTATTTATTAGTTTATTTTTAGCTAATAATTATAATAATTTTTAATTATTTAAAAAATATTTTTATATATAAATACATTATGATAAATTTTTGTACACATAATATCTTTTTATTATTAATTAAATAATTAAAAATTATTAATATTATTGACTAAAAATAAATAATAATAAAAAATTTTTTATTAACATTTTAGAAATTATTAACTTTTTATATTATTACTAATTAAATAATTAGAAATTATTATGATTACTAATTAAAAATAAACTAATGAATAAAAAAAATTTCTTAAGAGTTATTTCTATTTCTTCGATTGTCGTAGTTTTTATTCCCTATGTCAAATTCAAAATTAAAATAATTAACAAAAAAATAAAATTCAATAATAAAAAATAGTCCATTTTATATCATTTTTATTTTTAGATAAATTACATAAAAAATTTTAAGTACAAAAAAATCCAGCTTTTTGTATAGAAATAGTTAAGTGTTTTATATATTTACTATTTTTTTATTTTCTCTATTTAGTGAGAGATTAAATGTACATCTTTTTTTCGTGTAAATTTTTAATTATCAAAAGAAAATGGTAAGATATAAATAGTATATTTAGTTTATTATTAATAACTTTATATCGTACATTTAGTTTGTTTTAAAGTTTTATTTTTTTGTTTGATTATTTTTTTAATTCGAAAGTAAATACAATTCTATAATTTAACGTATGTTTATTATCAAAAATAAAAAATTATAAATTTTATGTTCACTTTTTCAATTAAACTATTAATTAAAAAAATTATTTTTTATTTATCAATTTTGTTCTTTATTATTTGTATCATAAATTTTATTACTTTTTGTAATATTTTTTTAATATTTTCTCATGCATGTTATTATTTTTAAAAATTTTATTATTTTTTATTTATATAAATTTTTTTTACCGCTATTATTATTTCTTTATTGTATGGAGTTTTTTTGTTATTTAATATTGTAATTCTATTAATCTCGTTAGAAAGACTAAATAAAATAAAAACTAAAATAAGTCAACGAAGTTATAATTTAAATACCAGTCTACTTATTTAGAGGCTATGGGTTAGCAGTGTAGGAATGTAATTAAAAAGAAAAAAATTATAAAGATCTAACTGCAAATTTGATAAAACTATAAGAACTAATAGAATAATTAAAATTTTTTATCTAAAAATAATTTTGAATAATATAATCCAAATAATATTTAATTTATTACAATCTATTTTGATGTAAAAACTATCAAATATAAACTCTGTTAATACTAACTTATTTTTAATTAAAAGATAATTTTATTCAAAATACTGTACAGTGTATACTAACCTTAATCCGAACACACAAAAATATTAAAATTATCCGACAATAATAAATGGCCGTGGACATATTAATTAATTGAGCATTATATATTAATTAAGTGTTGGATTTTAATAAATTTTATTAGTTGATTTTTAATTTTAAATTTTTTTGTTGATTGTTTCAATTTTAAATTTGATATAGGGAATTAAAGCCGCACAAATGGAGAAACAACTTTCTCGAATTTTTTTATTATTTTATTTTTAGTTAGTAATCATAATAATTTCTAATTATTTAAAAAATATTTTTGTACATAAATATATTAGAATGATTTTTTGTACACAAATAATACTTTTTATTATTAATTAAATAATTAAAAAAATTATTAAGAATACTAATTAAAAATAAATAATAAAAAAATTTTATTCATTTTAGAAATTATTAACTTTTTTGTATTATTACTAATTAAATAATTATAAATTATTATGATTACTAGCTAAAAATAAACTAATGAATAATAATTTTTTTTTTCAAAAAAAATTATTTCTCCATTTGTCTATTTTTTATTCTTACATCAAATTTAAAATTAAAACAATAAATAAAAAAAATTAAAATTAGAATCCAACAAATAAATTTTATTTGACAAAAACTTATCAGATCGTTTAAGTTAACACTTAATTAATTAATATACCCACCGTCATTTATTCTTGTTGGATAATCCATTATGTTTTAAATAACTAGAAATTAGTATGATTACTAACTAAAAATAAACTAACAAAAAATAAAGAATTTTTTAACTTGAAACAGTTGTTTCTCCGTCAGTTTAGCTTTTATTCCTATATCAATTTTAAAATTGAAACAATTAACACAAAAAAATTCAAAACTAAAATCTAATAAATAAATTCCATCTCACAAAAAAAACTTATTAAATACTTTAAATCAACACTTAATTAATTAATATGTCCAGCCTCATTTATTATTGTTGAGTAATCTTAATATTTTTGTGTGTACTCGAATTAAAGTTAGTATACACTGTACAATAATTTGAATAAAATTTATTTTTAATTAAAAATGAGTTAGTATTAATGAAGTTTATGTTTGACAATTTTTATATTAAAATAGATTATAATAAACTAAATGTTATTTTGATTATATTTTTTAAAATCACTCTTTAAATAAAAAAATTTAATTATTCTATTAGTCTTTATAATTTTATCAAATTTGCAATTAAATTCTTATATATATATATATATATATATATATATATTTTAATTGCATCCTTATACTGCTTAATCAAAAAGAAAGAAAAATACAAAAGCCTAATTGTAATTTTGACATAACTATAAAAATCACCAAAATAATTAAACTAATAAAAATTTATTTAAATTTTAATATTGTTGAGTACTTTCAGTACTCTTCAGTATTCTTTTAATTATAATTTTTACTATTTATAATTTTAATATTACTTTTATTTTAATTTAATCTTTCTAATGAGATTAATAGAATTACAATATAAAGCAAAACAAAAAAATTCTATAAAAAAAATAACAAGAGCGTAATAAAAATTCATATAAATAAGAAATAACAAAAACTCTATAAAAATAATAACATATATGAAAGAGCATCACACAAAATATTATAAAAATAAAAATAATAAAATTCATGATACAAATAATAAAAGACAAAATTGATAAATAAAAAATAAATTTTTTTAATTAATAGTCTAACTAAAGAAATAAATACAAAAATAACTATTTTTAGTTTTTGGTAGTGAATTTAGGTTAAATTATAGAATCACATCTTATCTTTATCTTTAGAATGAGAAGAAAAATAACCAAATAAAAAATAAAATTAAAAAAAAATTAAAAAACAAATATAAAGCTCTTAGTACTAAATTAAACACATACTTTATATTTTATTTTTTTTTATAATTAAAAATCTACACGTAAAAATGATATATATCTATTCCCCCACTGAATACACAGGAAATAAAAGAAAGGATAGGTATATAAAACACTTGCTATAATGCTATACAAGAAAGTAGATTTTTTGTTGTGCTTATAAAATTTTTATTTAAATTATCTAAAAATAAAAATAATATAAAATGAACTATAAAAGACACCATAAAAAATATACTTGTTAATTAATTAATTATTTAGTAAATATCTTTTATTTATTTGATTTGAATAATGAGAGATTTTATACTCAGATTTCTATTATTTTTCTTTTTCAAATTAAATATGCTCTATTAATAATTCTTATTTTTATTATATATACACACGCTTCAATCTAGATGACAAAATTTTATAAAATTGGATAAAAATTTACGTATAGTTATTTTTATATATAATTATCTTTTATCTAAAATTATTAATTAAAAATAATTAAATAATTAAATATTTTTATTAAATGATTATTTAAAAACTTTCACACAATTACATGCATAATCGTAACTATCAAATGTTACACAATTTATCCACAGATTGTGCGACTTCTAGACTTTCATTACCACTGCTCCTCCGCTGGCTTGCCTCCGATGACCTCCACAACTCTTTCTACATACGGGAAGGAACGATCACCTTCAACTTAAAACAGGGACTATCAACACACAACTAAATTTAAATATAATATGATAATAGTTATTATTATATATTATTTTTTTTGTTTTTTTAATACTAATTTAAATGAATTGGTTTTAAAGAAAATAATATACTGATTTCAAATGAGCAGTTCTAAATTAAGTGATATATTCAGTCGTCTATTAACGAGCGAGTTAAAATTATATTTGAAATCGCACATCTTTTTTATTATTTGAAATATTTTATTTTTAAGAGTTGGTCCAATTTAAATTATTAATACTTTTATTATTTTCAAAAATTATATTTTTATATTTACATTGTAAACAAAATAAATTAATATGATATAAAATAGTAAATACACTATAAATTATATATCTCGATAAATAAAATAATTAAATTATTTAAACAAATTTCTTTAAATTTATATAAAATTATGAAAATAAAAAATATTCACAAATATGTACAGAGAAATTAATTTAAGCATTTAAATCATAAATTAAATAGTTAATCCAATCTAATCCTTTTGTTTGACTAGCAATAAGATAACAGACCACATGTGATAAATAAAAAAAGATAAAAATTCAAACTGAATAAAAAGATACATTAAAATTGAAATAAAAATAAAAGAGATAAATTGAAATTGAATATGAAGAGAATTATTCTACTTTTTATCTAATTTCTTGATGCAATAAAAAAGGACTTCACAACTTAATTTGTTCACACCATAGTTTAAAAATTGAATCGAAGAAATTCCTCAATCTTTTACCTAATTTTTACATCATGATTTTATCACGAAATCAACAAGAGATTTTCAAACCTCTAGTCACTAAATACTGCGACTACAATAATTAAAGAGGTATTTATAATCTTTTATTAAATTAAAATAAATAAAACCTTAAAATCTGCAAACACAAAGTCTAACCTAATAAAATAAATAAAAATAAAAATATATTAAAATAAATTAATAATTTTTAAATAATATTTATTTTTTTATATTATTTGAATCAGATATGGACATGGCTCCAGATTAATGAAGACGGCACTTTCATATTTAACCTTCCCTGTTGCGAGTGTTATGAGTATGGGCATGGCTGCTGATCTGCTGCATCTGCAACGTATATAACATTGTATATGAATGGCGTTTCCACATCTCTTCATCCACGAAAATGAACAGAAAAAGTATAAGGAGTCAAATATTCATCAATTAAAAATTAAACAACTTAATTAATAATGATTAATTTTAAATTATTTTTTAAATTCAAAATTTGATTAGTAGATATTAATGACATTTTTTAATCAAAATTTATTTCAATTTATTTTCACTTTCACTCAATATTTACCACATAAAATTATAAATTCTAATTCCTCTTCCCAACGCTCTACGCTGCCGCGGTTTCGTCTTTGTCGCTAACGTCACCGCAGCAGCGTCTTCGTGCGCCATCGTCGTTCGTCCTTGCATCTTTTTCCACCACCTCATATGCCATTCGTGCAGGAAAGACAACCACCATCGCACTTCTACTTCACCTTCCTCGTATCCCATCGCGACTCCCCATTGCTTGCCACTTGCACTCCACCTCACGACTCTCCATCCGTCGCGATGTAGCCACCGCCAGGTCTCCATTCGCGACATGCGATCAACTACTCCAATTCATGGCGACTTCTCTACTCGTTGCAACACGCCACTGCGAGTCTCCCACTGTCCATGCAACACCATCCAAGACGTCGTCGCCGGCCACCCTGCGGCTCTTCTTCTCCTTCTCCTATTTGGTTTTGAATGATTTTTTTAACTAGTTTTTTATGATTCTTTTTATTAGTTTTGGAGGATTCTTTTTCCTATGTTTTGTATGTTTTTCTTAGAATTTAGATGATTCTTTTTATTAGTTTTGGATAATTTTTCTTTCTATGTTTTGTATGTTTCTTTCTTAGGATTTGGATGATTCTTTATCTTATGTTTTGGTGTTTTTTTTGTTTTTTGGAGTTTTAAAATTTTTTTTAGAAAGAGAAATTAGTGTTTGCATAATAAATGATAAAAGGTGAATTAAAGTACGAAGAGACAATTAATAATTATTAGTTTTGTATATTTTAAAAAAGGAAAAAGCTCTACATCCAGGTAAAAATTATATGGATGGTATCCAAGTAACTTTCACTCCACACCCCACACCCCCGTTTGTTTTACACGCGCCTCTTATAACCTATATAACGAATCCTTATTTTGCGTTATCAACGTTTCTCAACGTAAACATTTTCATACAACGTAAACCTCTTTCGTGTTCTTATTCTTTCGCGTTTTTCTTCTTCTCCTTCTTATTCTTCAACCTAATTAAATTTGTTGTTCTCCTCTTTCACGTTTTTTTCCTCTGCATTATGGATCTGGATTGATTCAACGCAATTAGCTTCGTCGTTAATCTTCTTCTTCGATCTGCACTTTTGAATTGAAACAATGAATGAATCAACTTCCAATCAGTTGAGTGAGTGCGATTTTGATGATTCTTCTGAAATGCATCAATTTGATGAGGTTTGGATTATTGAATTCTGAATCGAATTTAATGGAATAAAATTGCTAATTTTGTTTGAAGTGAATTGAATGGACTGAGGTGATCTACATCTGAGTTGAATTCAATTGAATTGATAATATGTAACCGTGAGTAATTGTTAGTGTCAGTAAATGTGAGTAACTCTGAATAAATGTGAGTAACTTTTCGGTTCGGGAAGTACTAAAGAGGTGGTTCATCACATTCATGTTTTCGGTTCGGTCCGCAGAAAGTAGTCTAACAAAAATTAGACCAATATATTCTGTTTTCTTCCCTAAGCACTATATAATTGTTTCACCGTAATTAAAATTTTGGTTCACCATAATTAAGACTTTGGTTGACTATGCAGACCAGCTGTTGTGGATGAAAAATTTGTCCCAAAGGTGGGAATGATTTTCAAGACACTAGAAGAAGCTGGAAAGTTGATACGTGGTCAAGAGGGCATTTTCGTCATCTTAGAGCTAAAGGACAGAGTGATAATCTTGTCATATTCAAGGATCTAAATTCTAGAAGAATTGTGCCATGCCAGTCTTGGACATCTAGAAGACTAAGAGTCCGTCTCAAAAACAGTGGTGCTGAAAGGGCAATAATTCACAAGGCCTATTGGGCTAAGTCAGGACAGCAAGAAGCCCAATAATGCTTTTCAAATTCAATGGGAGGCATAATTTATTATTAATTTTTGAATTTTTTAGGCATTTATTTTGGTTTGTTTTGGTGTTAGAGTTTGTTAGAAGATTTGATTTACTTTTGATTTACTGTATTTTAGGGATTTTAAATTTAAATCAAATATGATATAATCTAATAAAGATCAAATCTGATTTAAATTAGTTATCATATCTTTAGGATTTTGAAATTTAAATCATATCTAATCTAATCCAATAAGATCAAATCTGATGTAAATTAGTTATCTTATCTTATCTTTTAGCTAGTTTATTTGGGGTCTATTTAAACACCTTCTGGTGAGACAATTTACATAATTTTTGATGAATAAAATTTTTGTAGTGCTTTATGCACGTTTTTATTGTGTGATTAAGTGAGGTCAAGGTTCTGAAAATCGGACCGGACCAGTCGGTTCGACCGGTTTAATCGCAAACCGGCGACGCAAGCGGTCTGGTCCTCCTCTAATAATCGGCAGACAAAAAACCGCTTGAAAACCGGTGAACCGATCGAAAACCGACCGGTTGGGTTGGACTGGTGACCGGCCGGTTCTTCTAAATGGCGCCGTTTTTGTAATTGTTTACAAAAATAAAAATTAAAACCCGACCCGACCTAGGGCCCACTCGCGAACCCAACCCCTCTTCTTCCCACGAGCCTGATTCGTTCATCTCAGTCTCACAGTGAACCCTAGCCCTCCTCCTTTGAACTGAAGCATTCCCAGGCTCCTAGCCCAATAGCCCTCCATCGTCACCGCGGTCTCAGGTCGTTAGTGCCACCGCCGTCGCCTGGTCTTCAGCACCAGTAGCCCTCCATCGTGACCTGGTTCCCAGCCTAGTAGCCCTCCATCGTCTTCGCTGGCCTCTCGAACCCAGGTGAGTGACTCGTCGTCTTCATCTTCTCTAAACTTCCTCTTGAATTTTTGTTCCATAATATTAATTCTTCAATTCATCTTAGGTCTGCGTTCTTCGTTCTTCGCCTCTTCGATCCTCTTTGGTCTTCAATGTTCTTCACCCTAGGAGTTTTTTTTCCTCAGTTGATAGTTTGATACAAAAACATGAAGACATTCTTCGTTTACCCGTTATGTGACTTTTATTAAATTTATTGCTGTTTTAGTGTTTTGCACTTTTGCTGCTTTATAATTGTTAATTTGTTACTCTGTTTTAATCTGTTACTTTGTAATTGTTAATTTGTTCTTCTGTTTTGTTAATGCTGGAAAGTGGAAACTTACTCTGTTTTGCAATATTGTTGAATGGCTGAATGCTGTAGGCAGAATTGCTAATATGGTCTTGTGTTGTGGTTAAGAACATGCTGTTAATTTTCATTGTGTTTGGCTCCTGCTTTAGGTTAAGAACATGGTTAATACTATTGTTGAATGATTAACTCTGCTGCTACTGCTGGGCTGTACTCTGTTTGATTTTTTTATGCTGTATTGAAAAAAATTATGCTTAAACTTTGATAATTCTTTGTTAATTTATGTTAAAATTTTGATCAATCTGCTGTCTGCTGAAAATGTTACTAATCTTTGTTAAAATTATGGTGAGGTGTGAGCTTTTATTTGTTCAATGTAATCACTTTGTTAAAATGATACTAAAGCATGAGCTTTTATCTGAATGATTAAGTCTTCTCTGTTGCATTGAACTAAATTTATTTATTAAACTTTTTTGTTAAATTTCGCTAAGTTGTATCTTGTTTTGAACTGATTAAAATGATGATGGAATTTTTATTATTGAATTTTTGTTGTTAAATCTTATTTCCATTGAAAAAAAAGAAACTAAAAGGAGAAGAAAGAAACTATAGAATATTAAGTTAATTCCCACAGAAAACATAAGCAAATGTCATGAGTTATGCAAAATATATAGACCAGTAGCATAAACAACTTACATGAATTCCATGTATTGAAGTTTATTAATGATCATGTTTCACAGCAATAGCATAAGCGAATGTCAATGCTTCTAAAATTATAAACTGTTAGTATCTATTTTTGTACAATTATTCTCTCTATTTTAAATGTTGAGTATTGCTAATTTATGAAATGTTAGTGCTCAATCCCTGCATATTTGGTCTATGTTCACTTATCTTTTCAAATTATTTGGTTGCCAAAGAATCAAGGAGTTTTAATTTTTATTTGTTTTTTTTAATGAGCTTCAAGTCAATAAAATTATTGAATGTGACCTCTATGATGTATTGCACATAAGATGCTTTTCCATTCAAATTTAACCTTACATAAAGGACATATATATTTGGTAACAATTGTAATTGGAAGCTTTCAACTGGTACTTTCTCATGTTTTTAGAGTTTTTTATATTTCTAATAAGCTTACTTATATAAAGCACCTTATAATTTATTTATTATTCTATTCTAAAATGGTTTATCTGGTTGAACCACTGGTTGAACCGGTTAGACCAGTGAACCAATGACTAGAGCGATTTGATGACCGGTCTAGTTTTCTAAACCTTGAGTGAGGTGAGTGATTTGCTTTACTTGTTGCATGGAGAAGATTGAGTGATTCAATTTTCATCCCTCTGATCTAGGTTGTCTTTGAAAGTCTAGTAGGGAAAACCCTTCCGGTGACCTAGGTTGCTAAGAACAAGTTTCTTAGAGGTCTAGTAGGAAAACCTTTATCTATCTTTTATATTTTCGCTGCGTCGCCAATAAATTCTTCTTCTTGATGTCATTCTTTTCTTGTCCCCTTTTATTGAATAATTCTTATCTATTGTGATATAACCCCTAACTCCTTATCTATTGGGGCTTAGGAGTTATATCACAATAGATAAGGATTATTCAGTAAAAGGGGACAAGAAAAGAATGACATCTAGAAGAAGAATTTATTGGCATAAAGAGACGCAGCGGAAATATAAAAGATAGATAAAGGTTTTCCTACTAGACCTCTAAGAAACCTGTTTTTAGCAACCTAGGTCACTGGAAGGGTTTTTCCTACTAGACCTTCAAAGAACCTATCCTTGATAACTTATATCATAGGGATGAAAATTGAATCACTCAATCTTCTCCATGCAACAAGCAAAGCAAATCACTCACCTCACTTAATCACACAATAAAAACGTGCATAAAGCACTAAGAAAATTTTATTCATCAAAAGTTATGGAAATTGTCTCACCAGAAGGTGTTTAAATAGACCCCAAATAAACTAGCTAAAAGATAAGATAAGATAACTAATTTAAATCAGATTAGATCTTATTGGATTAGATCAGATTTGATTTAAATTTCAAATCCTAAAGATATGATAACTAATTTAAATCGGATTTGATCTTTATTAGATTAGATCAGATTTGATTTAAATTTAAAATCCCTAAAAATACTACTAAGCAAATCAAAAGTAAATCAAATCTTCTAACAAACTCTAACAACAAAACAAACCAAAATAAATGCCTAAAAAATTCGAAAATTAATAATAAATTATGCCTCCCATTGAATTTGAAAAGTATTATTGAGCTTCTTGCTGTCCTGACTTAGCCCAATAGGCCTTGTGAATTATTGCCCTTTCAGCACCACTGTTTTTGAGACGGACTCTTGGTCTTCTAGATGTCCAAGACTGGCATGGCACAATTCTTCTAGAATTCAGATCCTTGAATATGACAAGATTATTATTCCTCCCCTTAGCTCTAAGATGACAAAAATGCCCTCTTGACCATGTATCAAAAGTTCTACAAACATTATTCCAAACTTGCTGGTTTTTCTACCAAAATCAGGAACACGACTCAGGACGGAGACAAGATTAAGAATTAACTAATTGTATGCTCTAGAGAGGGGAGGTGGAAATCAAAGATATCTCCAACTTTGAATACAAACCCTTCAATTGGGTTAAATTGTCTGGCCAGAATTTATGTACACATAATGAAGGATGTTGGTCTTTAGACAATTTTCAAAGTTGTTTTGAATCACTCATATTCTTGTTGTCCAAAGCAGGCTGAGATGCTTAAACAACATAGGGAGCTTAGCATGTTCGTGCGTCGCACCATTAAAACCCACGAGGAAGCCAGAATCAGACTGAGCAAAACTTACCAATCATTTGTGGCAGCAGCTAGCAGCCACCGTGAACTAGGTTTTATAGAAAAAGATGTAAGGAATTACATCACAAGGAAAGTACAGAATATTTTCGAAGAAGACAATGCCAAAGAATTTAGGAAGCACCTAGTTAGAATGAAAGAGAAGAACCAAAATTTCTTCTTTGAGCTCAACCTTGAAGGTGATCACTGCATTAAACATGCATTCTGGGCTGATGCAAAAAGCAGGGCTGCATTTGATTATTTCGGAGACATGGTTTCATTCGACACCACCTATAACACAAATAGGTATCTGGTTCATTCAAACATATTTTTGATGTTCAGTTAGTGTATATATTTTGGTTTACCAACTTGTGGTTGTTGTTTATGCAGGTACAATTTGGTTTTAGGTTCTTTTGTTGGCGTGAATCACCACAGCCAGTCGACACTTCTTGGATGTGTGATGATGAAAAATGAGGACATTCAATCATTCAAATGGCTATTTGAGTGTTAGCTACGTTGCATGGGAGGGAAGGCACCAAAAGGTATTCTTACCGCTCAATGCGCAAAGATTCAAAGGGCAATTGAGCTATGCATGCCAACAACAATTCACCGCTGGTGTATCTGGCACATCATGAAAAAGATCCCAAGAAAAATAAATGGCTACAAGGGACACATTGATATTGAACAAGAGATGAGTCATGTTGTTTGGAACTCGTACACAAAAGATGCATTTGACAGAAACTGGAATGATTTCCTCACAAAGTATGGTCTCGGAGGCAACAAGTGGCTTTCAGGTAATTGAGATTTCAATTCGAATTATTTTTATGCTCATATCTTTTTTTCCCAAAAGCATGCACTATTTTCGGTTCACCATACCTTATAAGTTCGGTTTGGTATGCAGAGATGTACGAGGATTGGCATATATGGATTCCAGTTTACTTGGATTACCACTTTTGGGCCAGGATGAGAAACACACAAAGGAGGAGAGCGCATTCATTTTTCAACAAGTTCATCACACGGAATAGCTCCTTGAGACAATTCGTGAAGCAACATGACAATTGCCTCACAAGTAGAGAACAAGCAGAGAGAAAATTCGATGCTGCAGATTTTCACACCGTGATACTGTGCACAACAAAATCATCAATAGAGGCACAATTTCAGCATGTATATACCCATGAGAAGTTCAGGGAAGTTCAAGCTCAATTCAGAGGTAAAGTGAATTGTATCACAAGATCAATGCATTCAACCCTAGGTTTCATAACATATGAAGTCATAGAGCAGGTTCCCAACTCCACATTCAACAAGTTTGTCATTACCTACGACGCAGTATCACGAGATGTAAAGTGTCATTGCTTGCTATTTGAGTCTTGAGGCATATTGTGCCGCCATTCCCTAAGCGTCCTAAGCTTTGAGCGAGTGCATAATGTGGCACCGAAATACATATTAGAACGTTGGAGCAAGAACATAAAGAGGAGACATACACACATCAAGAGCAACCAAGATGAATCTCTATTGGAGCCAAGAAGTAAGAGATTTGACGAATTGGTGTTTCGGTCGCACAATATATGTGAATTTAATTCTAAGTGTGAAGAGTTGATCGGAATTTTGCACCGAGCATTTGACAAGGTCATGGCTGAGATGGAAGAATATCAAGAGAGAAGCAAAGGAAAAAGCCTGTTAACCCATGAAGAAGCGACATTAAGCAATGTTAATGATCTTCAAAGCCCACCACGTGTCAAAACAAGAGGTCAACCCAAGAACAGACTTGGATCAAACTTGGAAAAAAGATCTCAAATTCCAAGAAGAAAAAGAAAAAGACAACTCCAAGCGAGGTAAAATTGACTTGCTTTTGATTACTTAAAAATTCAATTCATTTTACCAATGTACAATTAATTATGTATTTTGTAGTTGAACCTTTTAAATTCCAGATCATTGATTCAGTCAAGCTCCACTCTTTACAATGCACCAGATATGAATTATCCAAGAGAGGATTGTACAAGTTTAGTTTTTATTAATGTAAATTTTTGTTCACCCATGAACAAATTTCGGTTCACCATGCTAATAGCAGCTTTAATGAATAGTCACTTTTTTCTGAAATTCTAGTGTATTAATTTCTAAGTTGAAGAATTAGAATTTGTTTTTTGGTTCATGGTTCAGAGTTCAGAGTTCAGGGCTTAGGGTTTAAGGTTTAGGGTTTAGGGTTTCAGGTTTTAGGGTTTTAAGGTTTAGGGTGTATGGTTTCAGGGTTCAGTGTACAGAGGTTCAGTGTGTTTCAAACTTTCGGTTCGCCCCGTCATTTAATTTCGGTTCACCGTATTCATGGTTGAGGGTTTAGGGGTTTAGGGATCAGGGTCTTATGGGTTTAGGGTTTATGATAGGCTTCAGGGTTTAAGGTTTAGGGTTTAGGGTTTAGCATTTAGGGTTCAGAGTTTAGTGTTCAGGGTTCGAGTTCAGAGTTCAGGGTTCAGCGTTTAGGGTTTAGCTTTTAGGGTGTAGGGTTTAGGGTTTAAGTTTTAGGATTTTACGGATTTATGGTTTATGGGTTCAGGGTTCAGTGTTCAGGGTTCTGGTTTTAGGGTTCAGGGTTTAGGGTTTAGGGTTCAGTATTTAGGGGTTCAGTGTGTTTCTACCTTTCGGTTCACCCAGTGTATTAATTTCGATTCATTGTGTTTTTGGGGTTCACAATTTTTTTGTCCAAGTTACTTATTTTTGTTTTTTCTTTCTTTTTTTCCCTTCTGTACAGAATCCCTAAAATAGAAATAAGGTCTCAATTATTTAATCATCAAAATAACAAATTAACAATCCGGTGAACCGAATGAAGAAATCCTACCGAATCAAAAAATATTCATATGGTGAATAGTATATGACAACTATTTATTCATCAAGAAAAATGTTTCTTAATGCAAAAACATTCAAATGAACAAACTAACAATTTCAAGTAGGACAAATAAATTAATTATAAGCTAAAACAGAAGTTTATTTAGTTAGTAGAGTATTTTAAAAGCATTTGAAAGCAAATTTTTCAGGAAATTTTAGTATAGTATTTACCAATGGTTGTGTTGCTTTGGATGAAATCCGATCAATGATCATTTCCCTTGTCCAATGGGTCATCGATGGTGCAGGGGGAGCATCAGGTGAAATGGGTGGGGGAATTTGGTTTCGTAGAAGTATATCAACATTAATACAAAAAAACAACCATCAACAGACTGCTTCTTCTCGTTCCTCTTGTTTTTAACTCCTTTCATTAAGAAGTCGGGAACATGCTTTGTCCAATCCCATTTTTGAATGTTGTCCACATGAAAGATTGGTGGCTTGTGGATTGGGGAGGCCACACTTACCATTATGGGGAGCAAGAAGCACTTTTGTATGAAGACAACAAAAGTTCTCTTGAATTTTTTCCGGTTCTCCTCCCTTTCTACATTCATATTCATCACATTCCTTGTCTCCTGGATTCAGTTTGTTGTAATCAACCTTATCAGGAAAAATATTCTCTACAATATTTTAATAGCAAAAATCAGACAAAAACGATCAGTTTAATTTTTCGGACACCAATAAACTGAAAATAGGCAGTAAGTGAAAAATGTATTACCTCCGTTGGTTATGCCGAGGGCAGCTCTTACTTTTCGAGGAGTTATGTATATTCTCCCCTGGAGAGTTTTCAGGCATCCTTTCTCTTCATCAAACCGATCAAGCAATTCTTTCAACAGTGCATTAGAGACGTTCATTTCTGGAACATTTGCCAGGGTACCAAATCTCATTTCTTCCACAATATCTTTCTTTTCTTGACTCATTTCCCTGTACACAATTGCCATTGCCTTTGTTTGGCATCTGCAATAGTGAATTTTCTGCAAGTTTTGAAACAGAATGTGAGGATATATAATACAAAATAGATATTATTCGAATGAAAGCGGATAAATATATTTAATCTGCTTACGTTATAATGTGACTTCTCCTTCATTATTGCCATTTTCTTGTTTTGCTGTAATGAAAAATTTTGGTCAATATTTCATTCAATATATCAACAAGCACAAGCATGTATATGTTAAACAAGTCAATTAAAATGGCACAACCCACCGAACCGAAAATTCTTCATGCACAGAACCAAAATCACAAAGGGTACCAAACCAAAAAATGTATATAACTATTCACACAAATAGAACAACCACATATATCTTAATCAAATATAATGAGACAATTTTACAGTAGGATGACTTATCAAAGTGAAAGAGTTATCTCTGATGTTAATTGTTCTAAACAAAACTCATTTAATACATCAACAACCACAAGCATGTATATCTTAATCAAGTCAATTAATATGTCACAACCCACCGAACTGAAAATCCTTCATGCATAGAACCAAAATCACAGAGGCCAACGAATCAAAAAATGTATATAACTATTCACACAAATAAGAACAACCACATATATCTTAATCAAATATAATGAGACAATTTTACAGTAATATAGCTTATCAAAGTAAAAGAGTTGTCTCGAATGTCAATTGTTCTAAACAAAACTCATTCAATAATCAACAATCACAAGCATGTATATCTTAATCAAGTTAATTAATATGCCACAACCCAGCGAACCAAAAATCCTTCATCCACAGAACCAAAATCACAAAGGCCACTGAACCGAAAAACGTTCATGTGGTTAATAAATCATTATCAATTTTTAATCAACAAGAATAGTATTCTTCAATGGAAAAGAAGTACTGAAGATAGTAACAAAGCTCTAGTTAAAATATCCACACCAATAAGAACAAGCACCTATATCTTAAAGCTCTAGTTATATTGTAAAAATCATTCACAATAATTCAATCTACTAAACGAAGCAAATCAAACCTGTAAAACTAAAATGAAACTAGACGAAACGCGACATTGCAAGATTTTAAATGAACAGTAGTTTTCTCATACCGTTTGTAGTCTTTGTTGTTGTTTTCGTTTGTTTCTGGTTGTTGCTTGTGAAATCTTCTTCCAATTTCTTTGCAGTAGTGGTTTTCGCAAAGAATGTGATTGAAGTTTGAGTGATGTTTAGAGAGATTCGAAGAGAATGAGTGTTTTGGTATATTCATTTCGTGTTGAAAATGTAACGTTCTTTCATAATGAAGCGCAAATGAAAAATGAGAGGTTTTTTTGTGTCTGGCGCGTGTTTTTCACTCTGCATTTAATGCGCCTGAATCTATTTAGGTTTGGATCAACTTGGTTATATGATTATATAGATATGTAGCAGCCCTGTTTAAAAAAAAATTAAATAACCACTAATTAATGATAATTAATGTTATTAATTAATCTAAAATATAATTTAAAAATATTTGTTAATTTATTATTAGTTAGACCCCCTCTTAATTCTCTAACATTATTGAAATAAATATTGTTTGTTCCTCTACAATAATATACCATAGAAACTGAGCACCATACTAGCTTACAAGTTACAAGCAAACCAGGAATATTTAACTTAACTTTCTTAATTTAAGTGTCGGCTTAGTTATTTTTAGGCCTAGGCACAAGGCCTTCACTTTCGGAAAATTTATCCTTTTTTAGTAATGGGAATAACAACAAATATAAATTAATTATTTTATTAATTTATTTAAATAAGTGTTAATTCGAATTTCATTTTATTTATGCAGTAATCTATTAACTAATAAACAATAAATTTTTAAATAAAATTTAAATTCACAACATATTAATTCTTAACTTATCAAACTAAAAAATTCATAAAAATAACAAATAAAAATACAATAAAATTGCTCATGTAGATTTGTTAATAAACACAAATTATAGCTCACGATTTCATAAATTATAATTTTTTTAAATTAAAAACATAATCGTGACTCACGATTTTATAAATTATAATTTTTTTAAAATAAAAAAATTGCCACTTGCTATTTTGCTTTTTCCAATTCAATACAATTTCATATTAACAAAATTTAACCAAAATCTACCATATTTTTACAAATTAAATCACATGCTGGAGCCTAATATAAAAAATATTAGCCTCACTTTCTAAGGTTTTTTCTGACAAATTATTTTTAAAAAATACTCCATAAGTAGAATATCAATTTCTAACACATAAAAAATACTTTGTATATATAAAAAATTAATTATTTATATTAAATATATTAAAATGTAAAATATATATTAAAAATATATTTTATAAAAAATAAAAAACCATCCATTTTCTAAAAAAGAACTTAAAATAATATCACAATCGACATAGTGACAATTTTATCAAATTCTAAAAATTTTCCATAAAATACGAAAAAAGGCCTACTGAAAATGAGTGAAATCCGTTTGAAAGGGAAAAAAAACGGTGATGTTACTTTTATAAGTTTTTTTTTTTTTTTTTTGTAATAAGTCTAATAAAGTTAGTACAAATTTAATAAAAAGAAGACACAAAAAAGAAATTATAAAAAAGGGTTAAGTACGATTTTGGTTCATAAGGTATAGGTCAAAAATTTTTTTCGTTTTCAATCTTTTCTTTGCATATAAAATCGTCTCTAAGATTTAGCTTAATTTTAAAATCATTCTTTTTATAAAAAAATTTATTTTTTTTTTACTAAATTACTCTTAACTAAAAAAAAATATAGAATAAATAAAAAAAAAAAAAAAACGGGTTAAAGGAGAAAGGGATCACGCTGATGGGGAGAAGGAAGAAGAAAGGGAAGAGAATTACGCAAGGGAGAAGGGAAGCCGCCACTGTCGTATTGGGCTCATCGCCACCGTTGAGCCTCATCGTCGTCGTCGTTCTGAGCTGCTCCGTCATCGCTAGATCTGCCACCGTCGCTGATCGCGAAGAGAAAGAGAGGGATGCATGAGCTGAAGGTAGAGGAGGAGTGTCACTGCCATTGTGCCAGCTGCCACCATTGCTGTCCGTTGAACCCAATTCCGTCGCCGAAGGTCCTCCGCTGCTTTGTATCCTCGCCGCTGGATCTCGCCGCTGCTCCTCTTCCTTGCTAGCTTGCTACTGCTCCTCGCATGTCACTGTTTCTTCTCGTCGCTCGCTGCTGCTCTTCGCCGTTGGGTTCCAATTCTGTCTCAGATTAAGTTGATTATTCTGCTTTTGTTCTAATTCTGATTTTGTTAATCACACTGTTATTGTTGATTCTGATTTCATTATGGGTATTGATTCAATTGTTTTTCTATTTTTTGGTTTTGTTTCTGATTTTATTCCATTCTTCTACTTCTCTGTTTTAATTTTTTGTTATCTTTTAGTTGAAATTTTGTTGCTGCTGTTGAAATTATATTGCTATTGTGTTCTTTTACTTCTTTGTTTTGATTTTTTGATATTCGTTAGTTAAAATTTTATTGTTGCTGTTGAAATTATGTTGCTGTTGTTGAAATTATAGTTGAAATTTTGTTGAAATTTTGTTGAAATTCTAGTTGAAGAGGAAGAAAAAGAAGAAGAAATATTGTTGTGATTGAGATGAAGAACTGGGTATTGGGTACTACTGTGATGGAGAAGAATCGGGGATTTTGGTCAAGAAGGAGAAGGGTATTTTAATCTGAAAGACGATTTTAAAACTAAGTTAAACTTTAGGGATGATGTTGTATGCAAAAAAAAAAAGTTGGGGACGAAAAAATTTTTCGACCTATACTTTAAGGATCAAAATCATACTAAACTAAAAAAAAATGCGCACATGCATTGTCACTTTTTGTTTTGTGCTTTTTAGTACAGGAATTTTTATTGGATAGGACAAAATTTTATTAACATAGTATAGAATTTTGTGCAAATAACAAACTTATCGATGTAACATATAAATTTTTGCGCACCATATGAATTTTTACGCATAGGACAAATTAAAGTCTTTTTGCACATAGCATATAAATTTTTGCTATGATTATAATTTGTTGGTTGGATGAGTCAATATTCTAGACATGTGATCTTTTAAAAAATTTGTGTGCTGTACATAAAAAATTTTGTATTGTATATTAAAAAGTTATGTATTGTACACCAAAATTTTTCTGTATTGTACACCAAATTTTTTGTGATGTGTACTAAAGTTTTGTGTTGTGTATATTTTTTTAGTTATGTGTTAATGTTCTAATCATGTTGTTATTTAAAAATTTATGTGCTGTATCAATATTTTTTATATTGTATGTTAAATATTTTATATTGTGAATCAAAATTTATGTGCTCTAATTTTTTGAATTTATATAAAAGAAGAAGACGACGACGATTATGATATATATAAAAAATAAATTAAACACTACATATATTTATACATAAATACATAATAATTAATTTAGTGAGTAATTTTTTATATATTTAATATCTTTTAATAATAATAATAATAATAATAATAATAATAATAATAATAATAATAATAATAATAATAATAATAAACAATGATCTTTTGTTTTCATAAATAGTTTACTGCTGGAAAAAGAAATATTCGTTCTTTTCATTATTTTTTTTTCGCCGTAGCGTATACCATATAATCTTCTCAACGAGTAACTTTAATACTAGTAGAGAATCACAAGTCAAGTGTAATTCTGTAAGGTTGGGTGCTTTGGTTTAGGAACCAGCTGAGCTGAGATAAGTAAACCAAACAAAATTGTTGAACATAGAATTCATAGGCGCCTTGTGAAATCCTAACAGTAGTGAAGACGTCATTTTCTCCAGTAGTTGCAGACCACAAATCAATTTTTTTAGAGGTGAGCACGGATAGTGAAAGAGCCTAACAGCATAAACGACACAAATATTCAAGACAGGAATAATATGAAAGCACTCACAATACAATATGACAGCAACTATAACAAGCAAATATAGCAAGTAAAGCAATAACAAGAACACACCGAGATTTTAACGTGAAAACCCCCCTCAATATGAGAGGTAAAAATCACGGGTCGTCCAGACCAATGAAATAGTTTCACTATAATCAAATTAGGTATAAGAGAATCTCAAACAAAGCACAAAAATGTGCATATAACCAGCCAAAACAGCAAAGCACCAAAGCTCACAAATGAGAAGCAAGAAGATGAAATATACCCAAAAAATAGAGCTGTTGTCGAAGCCAATTTCAACCTCTGCAGATCTCCAATTAAAATCTCCACTGTTCAGAATAAAGAACAAGATGTGAAGAATCTACAGTTTAAATTTCACGTCGATCCAACGGTGAAAGAATGAGAAATTATCGTTCAAAGATTGCTGCTCTGTGTAAAAATGGGAAACCTAATTTCTCTCTTGCGAAGCCAATTTCTCCCACTGAAAACCTTTAATCAACATCTTCACCAACCAGAATGAAGAACAAGATGATAAAAACACGCAGTTAAAATTTCATACCGATCCAACGGTGAACAAATGAGAAACTGCCATTTAAAAGTGACTGCTTTTATAAAAATAGGAATTCTATTTTTTCCTCTTCTCTCTCACTTGGTGGCTATTCTCTCTACCTCTCAATAACCCCCAAAATATGATTAGGGTTGTGGCACAATGGGTGCAAGAGGCACCCTCAAAATGTTGGGCTTGGGCTTCACAAAGGAGAGAAAAAATCCAACAAATCTCCCCCTTCTCGACTAGGTGGAGGCCTTCGCCATTCCGACAATCAAACATCATGTTTCAAACTTTTCTCATGACAATGCTTTTGTCATCATATTAGCACCATTATCATCAGTGTGAACTTTCTCAAGTTCCAACAACTTGAAATCTAACACATCCCGTATCCATGATACCTAACATCAATATGTTTAGATCTTGCATGAAAAGTAGAATTCTTGGCAAGATGAATAGCACTTTGGCTATCACACCATAACACATAACGGTCTTGCTTGAAACCAAGTGCTGCAAAAAACTTCTTCATCCACAATAACTCTTTACATGCTTCAGTTGCTGCAATAAACTCTGCCTCTGTGGTAGAAAGTGCAACACACTTTTGTAGCCTTAACTGCCATGAAATAGCCTCCCTACAAACTTGACCAAATAACCTGAAGTAGACTTTCGATAATCAATATCTCCTGCCATGTCTGCATCAGTAAAGCCAACTAGCAAAAGTTTCTCACTACCAAAACTCAAACTTAAGTTAGTTGTACCTTTGAGATATTTCATAATCCATTTAACAGCATTCCAATGTTCTTTACCTGGATTAGAAAAAAAATTACTCACAGTACCAACTGCATGAGCAATGTCTGGTCTAGTACACACTATAACATACATCACGCTTCCAACAGCTGAGGCATAAGGAATTTCATCCATTGCTTGTTTCTCCTCATCAGTGGTTGGACACTGCTTGGTGCTCAACTTAAAATGAGGAGCAAAAGAACTAGCAACACATTTGGCATCATTCATGACAAACCTTTGAAGCACCTTCTTTATGTACTTCTCTTGTGACAAATAAAGCTTTTTTGAATCTCTATAACGAGTAATAGTCATACCTAAAATCTGTTTGGCAGGACCCAAGTCCTTCATAATAAAGAACTTGCTCAACTGTTTCTTCAACTCATTAATCCTCAAAGCATTCTTGCCCACAATCAAAATATCATCCACATAAAGCAAAAGAATGATAAAATCATCATCAGAAAATTTTTGCACAAATACACAATGATCTGAAGTTGTCTTACGGTAACCATGCTCCCCCATAACAGATTCAAACTTCTTGTACCACTGTCTTGGAGCTTGCTTCAACCCATAAAGACTCTTCTTAAGCTTGCACACAAAATCTTCCTTTCCTTTAACAACAAAACCCTCCAGTTGCTCCATGTAGATCTCCTTATCTAAATCACCATGAAGAAAAGCTGTCTTCACATCTATTTGCTCAATCTCCAAATCAAGAGACGCTGCTAATCCAAGCACAGCACGAACAGATGACATCCTCACAACAGGAGAAAAGATCTCCTCATAGTTAACACCTTTTCTCTGTCTAAAACCTCTAACAACCAATCTAGCCTTATATCGAGGCTTAGAATTGTGTTCTTCATTCTTGATTCTGAATACCCATTTGTTCTTCAAAACTCGCATACCCTTCGGTAGCTTCACCAACTCATAGGTATCATTCTCAAGCAAGGACTTCATTTCTTCTTGCATGACTTCAAGCCATTGAGCTTTGTTTTCATCTTCAACAGCCTCTCCAAAACATTTAGGTTCTCCCCCATCAGTCAAAAAAACAAACTCATGTGGAGAATACCTTGACAAAGGCTTCCTCTCTCTTGTAGACCTTCTGAGTGCATTTGCAGGAATTTCCAAAGCTGGTTGTTCATCTTGATCATCATAGCCAACTTCATCAAGTATCGGATCAACTGTTTCATCTTCACCTGCACTTGTATCATGCTCATTATTTTGAACTTCAACTCTACCATCTTCCACCATAGGCTTAGAGGGAGTAATATCCAAGTTAGAAAAATCATCACTAGGCTGAACCATTGGCTTTTTCGCATTATCAGGATCCTTCAATGTTTGGTCTTCAACAAAGACAACATCTCTACTCCGAATTACCTTCTTGCTAATAGGATCATAAAACCTGTAACCAAATTCATCCATGCCATAGCCAATAAAAATACACTACCTAGTCTTTACATCAAGCTTAGATCTCTCATCTTTAGGAATATGAACAAAAGCTTTACATCCAAAGACTCTTAAATGATCATAAGAAACATCTTTACCTGACCATACCTTCTTTGGCACTTCAAATTGCAAGGGAACACATGGTGTCCGGTTCAAGACATGAACAACAGTGCTCAAAGCTTCACCCCAAAAGGATTTTGCCAATCCAGACTGTGACAATAAGTACTCTTTCAACCAGTGTTCTGTTCATCCTTTCAGCCAAGCCATTCAACTGAGGACTCTTCGGAGGAGCTTCTGATGTCTTATACCATGCTCTTTACAATAAGCATCAAATGGACCTGAGTACTCACCACCATTGTCAGTACGAATGCATTTCAATTTCTTCCCAGTTTCTCTTTCAACAGAAGCTTGAAATTGCTTGAACACATTCAAAACTTGATATTTGGTCTTCAAAGTGTAAACCCATAATTTCCTAGAATGGTCATCAATAAAGGTTACAAAATAGATAGACCCTCCAAGTGTTCTTGTCTTCATCGGCCCACATACATCAAAATGCACCAAGTCAAGTATCTCCGGCTTCCTTGAAAGTGGATGGTTCTTAAAAGAAACCCTGTTTTGTTTTCCAGCAAAACAATGGTTGCACTTTTGCAAAGCAACCTTGCAACCAGATAAAAGATTCCTCTTGGATAACATATTCATGCCCTTCTCACTCATATAACATAATATCTTATGCCATAAATTAGTTTCATCAACAAACTCAGCAGCATTAACAACATCTTTCACAATCTTTGCTTGAGTTAAATAAAGAGTAGAGTATCGTGTACCTCTAGCAACAACCATGGAACCCTTTGGTGAGCTTCCAACTATCACGAGAGAATGAGCTATCCAAGTCTTCATCACACAACTTACCAACAGAAAGTAAGTTCAACCAAATATCTGGAACATGCTTCACACGCTTCAAAGTCAACTTGGTACCGTTGGAAGTTTCTAAGCAAACCTGTCCAACACCAGCACATTTTGCAACACCTTGATGAGCCATTTTCACATCATCAAAATCACCAGGAGTATAGGACGTAAACAAATTCCTCATAGATGTAACATGAATAGAAGCACCACTATCAATCACCCAACTAGTGCTATTATCAATAAGGTTAACAGATTCAAACTCCTCAACAACAAGAAAATCATCATGAGTTACATTAACCTTGTCTTCATTGCTACCATCATCTTTATTTGTGCTCTTGTCTTTACTTGCCATGGCTTTCTCCTTCTTTAGCTGCCAACAAAATTTCTTCACATGTCCTTTTGACCACAATGATGACACTCAATATTCTTATACTTTCCTCGAGACTTGCTTCTGCTTTGATCTCTACCTTTAGGACCTCGACTTTTGTTTCTCCCCCTAGACTCAGAAACAAAAACATCTGAATGTGTAGCTGATGTACCTTGTGACTTTCTTCTCATCTCTTCATTCAAAACACTGCTCTTGGTAAGATCCATAGAGATTACACCATCAGGAGTAGAATTAGACAATGACATTCTGAGAATTTTCCACGAGTCTGGTAAGAAGCCAAGAAGTAACAATCCTTGAACCTCTTCATCAAACTTGATACCCATGGAAGATAATTGATTCATAATTCCTTGGAAATTATTCAAGTGATCTGTCATTGATGTCCCATCTGTATACTTTAAAGCCAACAACTGCTTGATCAAAAACATCTTATTATTTCCAATTTTTCGAGCATACAACTGTTCAAGCTTAATCCAAAGGGTCCGAGCATGTGTCTCTCCAATAATATGGTTCAACACATTATCGTCAACCCACTGCCTAATTGGTGCACGAAATTGCAATCACACTTTTGCAATCCCGCACAACTAACCAGCAAGTGTACTGGGTCGTCCAAGTAATACCTTGCGTGAGCAAGGGTCGATCCCACAGAGATTGTCGGCTTGAAGCAAGCTATGGTTGTCTTGTAAATCTTAGTCAGGATATCAGAGATTATCAGGATTGATTGTGAAAAGCAAAAGAACATGAAATGATTACTTGTTTTGCAGTAATGGAGAATAGGTTGAGGTTTGGAGATGCTCCATCTTCTGAATCTCTGCTTTCCTACTGTCTTCTTCTTCAAACACGCAAGTCTTCTTCCATGGCAAGCTGTATGTAGGGTTTCACCGTTGTCAATGGCTACCTCCCATCCTCTCAGTGAAAGTGATTGCATATGCTCTGTCACAGCATAGCGGAATTCATCTGTCGGTTCTCAATCAGGCCGGAATAGAATCCAATGATTCTTTTGCGTCTGTCACTAACGCCCCGCCTTCAGGAGTTTGAAGCACGTCACAGTCATTCAACCATTGAATCCTACTCAGAATACCACAGACAAGGTTTAGACCTTCCGGATTCTCTTGAATGCCGCCATCAGTCTAGCTTATACCACGAAGATTCCGGTTAAAGAACCCAAGAGATAACTACTTAATCTAAGGTAGAACGGAGGTGGTTGTCAAGCACACGTTCATAGTTGAGAATGATGATGATTGTCACGGATCATCACATTCATCCGGATTAAGAACAAGTATTATCTTAGAATGGAAGCAAGCATGATTGAATAAGAAACAGTAGTAATTGCATTAATCCATCAAGACACAGCAGAGCTCCTCACCCCCAACCATGGGGTTTAGAGACTCATGCTGTGGAAAGTGTACAAAGAAGGGTGTAAAGTTTCATGAGGTCATCAGGTCATAAGGTCCTTGATACAATGTCAAAAGATCCTATTAATAGTAAACTAGTAACCTAGGGTGTACAGAAATGAGTAAATGACGTAAAAATCCACTTCTGGGTCCACTTGGTGTGTGCTTGGGCTGAGCAATGAAGCTTTTATGTGTAGAGACGTTTTCTGGAGTTAAACGCCAGTTCTCATGCCAGTTTGGGCGTTTAACTCCAAATTTTATGCCAGTTCCGGCGTTTAACGCTAGAATTTCTGAGGGAGACTTTGAGCGCCGGTTTGGGCCATCAAATCTTGGGAAAAGTATGGACTATCATATATTGCTGGAAAGCCCAGGATGTCTAATTTCCAACGCCGTTGAGAGCGCGCCAATTGGGTCTCTGTAGCTCCAGAAAATCCACTTCGAGTGCAGGGAGGTCAGAATCCAACAACATCTGCAGTCCTTTTTGGTCTCGGAATCAGATTTTTGCTCAGGACCCTCAATTTCAGCCAGAAAATACCTGAAATCACAGAAAAACACACAAACTCATAGTAAAGTCCAGAAAAGTGAATTTTAGCTAAAAACTAATAAAAATATACTAAAATCTAACTAAATTATACTAAAAACATACTAAAAACAATGCCAAAAAGCATACAAATTATCCGCTCATCACAACACCAAACTTAAATTGTTGCTTGTCCCCAAGCAACTGAAAATCAAAATAGGATAAAAAGAAGAGAATATACTATAGACTCCAAAATATCAAGGAAACATAGCTCCAACTAGATGAGCGGGACTAGTAGCTTTTTGCCTCCGAACAGTTTTGGCATCTCACTCTATCCCTTGAGGTTCAGAATGATTGGCATCTATGAGAACTCAGTACTCAGATAGTGTTTTTGATTCTCTTAGTTGAGCATAATGATTCTTGAACATAGCTAGTGTATGAGTCTTGGCTGTGGCCCAAAGCACTCTGTCTTCCAGTATTACCACCGGATACATACATGCCACAGACACATAATTGGGTGAACCTTTTCAGATTGTGACTCAGCTTTGCTAAAGTCCCCAATTAGAGGTGTCCAAGGTTCTTAAGCACACTCTTGTTGCCTTGGATCACAACTTTATTTCTTTCTTTTTCTTTTTCTTTTCTCTCTTTTTTTTTCGAAATTTTGTTTTTTTTGTTTTTTTTTGTATCCACTGCTTTTTCTTGCTTCAAGAATCAGTCTAATGATTTTTAGATCCTCAATAACAGTTCTCTTTTTCCTCCTTCTTTCAAGAGCCAACAATTTTTTTAACATTCTCAAAACAACAAATTCAAGAGACATATGCACTGTTCAAGCATTCATTCAGAAAGCAAAAAGTATTGTCACCACATCAAACTAATTCAACTAGTTTCAATGATAAATTTTGAAATCCTGTACTTCTTGTTCTTTTGTGATTAAAGCATTTTTTCATTTAAGAGAGGTGATGGATTCATAGGACATTCATATCTTTAAGGCATAAAATTTCAATTTTATTAATTATGAATTAAAATAAGACTCAAAAAATAGATATAAAATGAAACTAAAAGAAAAAAAACGAAAAATAAAAAACAAAACTCAATAATAATAAAAAAAATGAAAAACAGAGGCTCCTAATGATAGAGGTTTTCATAGAGTTAGGACTCAACAACCTTGATTTTGAGAAGTGGATGCTCCCTCAGCTTGGGAGGAGAACTTCTGGCGTTTCAATTCTTGGAGTTCACGCCCCTGCTTCTCTTGTTCCTTCAGCAATTTGCAGAGCATGCAGTTCTGATTCTGCTGTTCTTCCTTCAGTTGCTCCATAGTCTCTTGCAGCTTGTTAATAGATGCTTCTAGGATGGTCCAGTAGTCAATTCTTGGGAATTCAGGGAGGAATTCCTGCGCCCTCCTCTTGATAGAGTTGTCTTGCACTTGTCCTTCCATTGACTTCTTGGTGATTGGGTGTTCAATGGGTATGAACTCATCTACTCCCATCTTCACCCCAGCCTCTTTACAGAGCAAGGAGATCAGGCTTGGGTAAGCCAGTTTGGCTTCAGTGGAATTCTTATTTGCAATTGTGTAGATCTCACAAGCAATCACATGATGAACCTCCACTTCTTTTCCAAGCATAATGCAATGAATCATCACTGCTCTCTTGATGGTGACCTCAGAACGGTTGCTAGTGGGCAATATGGAACGCCCAATAAAGTCTAGCCAACCTCTTGCAATTGGTTTGAGGTCTCCCCTCTTGAGTTGGTTTGGGACACCCTTTGAATTGGTTATCCACTTAGTCCCAGGGAGGCATATGTCCTCTAGAACTTGATCCAACCCTTTATCTACTCTCACCATCCTCCTATTGAAGGAATCAGGATCATCTTGCAGTTGAGGTAGTTTGAAGATTTCTCTTATTTTGTCCAGATGGAAGTACATAACTTTCCCTCTGACCATGGTTCTGTAGGTATGGTAAGCAGTTCCAGTCATTCTCTGCTTATCTGTTAGCCACAGATTAGAATAGAATTCCTGAACCATGTTCCTTCCAACCTTTATTTCAGGATTGGTCAGAACTTCCCATCCTCTGTTTCGAATTTGCTCTTGGATCTCCGGATATTCATCTTCTTTCAGATCAAATTTAACTTCCGGGATCACTGACCTCAGACCCATTATTTTGTGATAATGGTCTTCATGTTCTTTGGTTAAGAACTTCTCTTGATTCCAAAGATTCTTTGGATTATTCTCTTTCTTGCCTCTTAAATTGGTTTGTTTTCCTTTAGGAGCCATGATATTGATGAATCTTGGCTTAGTGATCACGGAAAAGCACACCAAACTTAGAGGTTTTGCTTGTCCTCAAGCAAAAAGAGAAGAAAGAAGAGAAGAGAGAGAGAGAGGAAGAGAAAATTCGAATGGTGTGGTGGAAAGAGGGAGCCAAACACGAATTTATAAGGTGAGGGGGAGAGTATTTTCGAAAAAAAAAAGAGATTTGAAAGGGGATTTGAGAAGATATGTAAAGAAATTGAGAAAAAGGGTAAGTTTTTGAAGAAGATTTGGGATTAATTTGAAATAGATTTGAAGAATGGTTTTGATTTGTGAAGATTTGAAAGTGAATGATGAAAGGTTGAAGTGCATTTATGTAGAAGAGTATGGGTAAAAAGAGGAAAGTTTGAAAAAATTTGAGTTGAAAACAAAAATGTGGTCCCCCCACCTTTCTGGCGTTAAACGCCCAGAATGGCACTCATTCTGGCGTTTAACGCCCATATGGCACCCCTTTTGGGCGTTTAACGCCCAGCCAGGTACCCTGGCTGGCGTTAAACGCCAGAAAACCTTCCTCACTGGGCGTTTTTCTGAACGCCCCAGGATGCTGCACACCTGGCGTTAAACGCCCAGAATGGTGCCCATTCTGGCGTTTAACGCCCAAAATGGCACCATTCCTGGCGTTAAACGCCCAGAATGGTACCCATTCTGGCGTTTAACGCCCAAAATGCCCCTTACTGGCGTTTTTTCGCCAGTAAGTTCATTTTCTCTGCTTTTTGAGCTGAATCCTTCTGTAACTCTGTGAATTCCTTCATTTTTGATATTTGCCTCTGTAAGAACAATTCCTACAACTTCCTAATGACTGGGTTGCCTCCCAGCAAGCGCTTCTTTACTGTCTTTAGTTGGACTTTCACTGAGAATCACTCAAGTCTCAGTTTTGAGCATTCCTGCTCAAAATTTCCTTCAAGATAATGCTTGATTCTCTGTCCATTAACAATGAACTTCTTGTCAGAATCAATATCCTGAAGCTCAACATATCCATATGGTGACACTCCTGTAATCACATACGGACCCCTCCAACGGGATTTGAGTTTTCCTGGAAACAGTCTGAGCCTAGAGTTGAAGAGCAGAACCTTTTGTCCTGGCTCAAAGACTCTGGTTGACAACTTCTTGTCATGCCATTTCTTTGCCTTTTCCTTATAAATTTTTGCATTTTCAAAGGCATTGAGTCTAAACTCCTCTAGCTCATTTAACTGGAGCAATCTTTTTTCACCAGCTAACTGTGCATCCATGTTTAGGAATCTGGTTGCCCAGTAGGCTTTATGTTCCAGTTCCACAGGCAAATGACAGGCCTTCCCATACACCAGTTGGTATGGAGAGGTTCCTATAGGAGTCTTGAATGCTGTTCTGTATGCCCACAGAGCATCATCCAAGCTCTTTGCCCAATCCTTTCTTCGGGCCATCACAGTCCGTTCCAGGATTCTTTTTAGCTCTCTGTTAGAGACCTCAGCTTGCCCATTTGTCTGTGGATGATACGGAGTTGCCACTTTGTGGCTAATTCCATACCTAACCATAGCAAGGTGTAGCTGTTTATTGCAGAAATGAGTGCCCCCATCACTGATTAGCACTCTAGGAACGCCAAATCTGCTGAAAATGTTTTTCTGGAGGAATTTCAGTACGGTCTTGGTATCATTGGTGGGTGTAGCAATTGCTTCTACCCACTTAGATACATAGTCTACTGCCACCAGAATGTAAGTGTTTGAGTATGATGGTGGGAATGGCCCCATGAAGTCAATCCCCCATACATCAAACAGTTCTATCTCTAATATCCCTTGTTGAGGCATGGCATATCCATGAGGCAGGTTACCAGCTCTTTGGCAACTGTCACAGTTACGCACAAACTCTTGGGAATCGTTATAGAGAGTAGGCCAGTAGAAGCCACATTGGAGGACTTTAGTGGCTGTTCGCTCACTTCCAAAATGTCCTCCATACTGTGATCCATGGCAGTGCCATAGGATCCTTTGTGCTTCTTCTCTGGGTACACACCTGCGGATCACTCCGTCAGCACATCTCTTAAAGAGATATGGCTCATCCCAGAGGTAGTACTTGGCATCTGAAATTAATTTCTTTCTCTGCACGTGGCTGTACTCCTTGGGAATGAACCTCACAGCTTTAAAATTTGCAATATCTGCAAACCATGGAGCTTCCTGAATGGCAAATAATTGCTCATCTGGGAAAGTCTCAGAAATCTCAGTAGAAGGGAGGGACGCCCCAGCTACTGGCTCTATTCGGGACAGATGATCAGCTACCTGGTTCTCTGTCCCTTTTCTGTCTCTTATTTCTATATCAAACTCTTGCAGAAGCAACACCCATCTAATGAGCCTGGGTTTTGAATCCTGCTTTGTGAGTAGATATTTAAGAGCAGCATGGTCAGTGTACACAACCACTTTGGACCCCACTAGATAGGGTCTAAACTTGTCAATGGCATAGACCACTGCAAGTAACTCTTTTTCTGTGGTTGTGTAGTTCTTCTGTGCGTCATTTAGAACACGGCTGGCATAGTAAATGACGTGCAGAAGCTTGTTATGCCTCTGTCCCAACACTGCACCAATGGCATGGTCACTGGCATCACACATTAATTCAAATGGCAATGTCCAATCTGGTGCAGAGATGACTGGTGCTGTGACCAACTTAGCTTTCAGGGTCTCAAATGCCTGCAGACACTGTGTGTCAAACACAAATGGTGTGTCAGCAGCTAACAGGTTACTCAGAGGTTTTGCAATTTTTGAAAAATCTTTTATAAACCTTCTGTAGAATCCTGCATGCCCCAGAAAGCTTCTGATTGCCTTAACATTGGCAGGTGGTGGTAATTTTTCAATTACCTCTACCTTTGCCTTATCCACCTCTATTCCCCTGCTTGAAATTTTGTGCCCAAGGACTATTCCTTCAGTCACCATAAAGTGACATTTCTCCCAGTTTAAAACCAGGTTAGTCTCTTGGCATCTTTTCAAGACAAGTGCTAGGTGATTAAGACAGGAGCTGAATGAGTCTCCATATACTGAAAAGTCATCCATGAAGACTTCCAGAAATTTCTCTACCATATCTGAGAAGATAGAGAGCATGCACCTCTGAAAGGTTGCAGGTGCATTGCACAGACCAAAAGGCATCCTCCTGTAGGCAAACACGCCAGAAGGGCAAGTGAATGCTGTTTTCTCTTGGTCCTGAGGGTCTACTGCAATTTGGTTGTAGCCTGAATAGCCATCCAAAAAGCAGTAATAATCATGGCCAGCTAGTCTTTCTAGCATTTGGTCTATGAATGGTAAAGGAAAATGATCCTTTCTGGTGGCTGTATTGAGCCTTCTGTAGTCAATACACATGCGCCACCCTGTGACTGTCCTTGTAGGAACCAGTTCATTTTTTTCATTGTGAACCACTGTCATGCCTCCCTTTTTGGGAACAACTTGGACAGGGCTCACCCAGGGGCTATCAGAAATAGGATAAATAATCCCAGCCTCTAGTAATTTAGTGACCTCTTTCTACACCACCTCCTTCATGGAAGGATTCAGCCTCCTCTGTGGTTGGACCACTGGTTTGGCATTATCCTCCAGTAGGATCTTGTGCATGCATCTAGCTGGGCTAATGCCCTTAAGATCACTTATGGACCACCCAAGAGCTGTCTTGTGTGTCCTTAGCACTTGAATCAGTGCTTCCTCTTCCTGTGAATTTAAAGCAGAGCTTATAATCACTGGAAAAGTGTCACTCTCTCCCAGAAATGCATATTTCAGGGATGGTGGTAGTGGTTTGAGTTCAGGCTTAGGAGGCTTATCCTCCTCCTGAGGAATTTTCGAAAATTCCTTTGCCTCCTCTAGTTCTTCTTGATCAGGCTGAGCATCTTTGAAGATGTCCTCAAGCTCTGATTCTAGGCTTTCAGCCATATTGATCTCTTCTACCAGAGAGTCAATAATGTCAGCGCCCATGCAGTCTATTGGTGTGTCTGGATGCTGCATGGCTTTTACAGCATTCAACTTGAACTCATCCTCATTGACTCTCAAGGTTACTTCCCCTTTTTGTACATCAATGAGAGTTCGTCCAGTTGCTAGGAAAGGTCTTCCTAGAATGAGAGTTGCACTCTTGTGCTCCTCCATTTCCAGCACCACAAAGTCAGTTGGAAAGGCAAATGGCCCAACCTTGACAATCATGTCCTCAATTATGCCTGATGGGTATTTAATGGAGCCATCAGCAAGTTGGAGGCATATCCGGGTTGGTTTGACTTCTCCAGTCAACCCAAGCTTTCTGATAGTGGATGCAGGTATTAGATTGATGCTTGCTCCAAGATCACATAGGGCTGTCTTGGTGCAAGCACCTTCTAATGTGCATGGTATCATAAAGCTCCCTGGATCTTGAAGCTTTTCTGGTAAGCTTTTTAGAATGACTGCACTGCATTCTTCAGTGAGAAACACTTTTTCAGTTTCTCTCCAATCCTTCTTATGACTTAAGATTTCTTTCATGAATTTAGCATAAGAGGGTATTTGCTCAAGTGCCTCTGCAAACGGAATCTTTATTTCAAGAGTCCTTAGATAGTCTGCAAAGCGGGCAAATTGCTTATCCTGTTCCGCTTGGCGGAGTTTTTGAGGGTAAGGCATCTTGGCTTTATATTCTTCAACCTTAGATGCTGCAGGTTTATTCCTTACAGAAGTGGTTGAAGAAGCCTTGTTAGAGGGATTACTGTCAGCACTCTCAGGTGTCTGATTCTCCCTAGGCGTTTGAACGCCAGGATTGGGAGGAAAATGGGCGTTTAACGCCAACTTTTCCCCCTTTTCTGGCGTTTGGACGCCAGAGCTGGGCAAGGAATGGGCGTTTAACGCCAGCTTTCCTTCCCTTTCTGGCGTCTGAACGCCAGTGACATTCCTCTCTGGGCTCTTGCTGTCCTCAGAGGGATTTTGAACAGGAGTTTGGTTGTCCTCTGTCAATTGTTCCTTGTTTGGCCTTTTACTCTTTTGAGCAGTGTTATTCAGGGTCTTCCCACTCCTCAATTGAACTGCTTGACATTCCTCTGTTATCTGTTTAGATAATTGCTGTTTTGCTTGATTCAACTGCAGTTCTATGCTCTTGTTAGCAACTTTAGTTTCATTGAGCATCTCTTTAAAGTTTGCTAACTGTTCTGTCATTAGGAGCAATTGTTGATTAAGCTCATTTATCTGTTCTTGAGGATTAGGGTCAGTGACTACTGCCATGGCTTCCTCTTTTGGAGAGAACTCATTGCTAGAATACAAATATTGGTTTCTAGCAACAGTGTCTATAAGCTCTTGAGCTTCTTCAATTGTCTTCCTCATGTGTATAGATCCACCAGCTGAGTGGTCTAAAGACATCTGAGCTTTTTCTGTAAGCCCATAGTAGAAAATGTCTAACTGTACCCACTCTGAAAACATTTCAGATGGACATTTTCTTAGCATACCTCTATACCTCTCCCAGGCATTATAAAGAGATTCATTATCCTCTTGTTTAAAGCCTTGGATGTCCAGCCTTAGCTGTGTCATCCTTTTTGGAGGGTAAAAATGATTCAGGAATTTGTCTGACAACTGTTTCCATGTCTTTATGCTTGCTGTAGGTTGGTTATTCAACCACCTTTTAGCTTGATCTTTTACAGCAAATGGAAACAGTAACAGTCTGTAGACATCCTGATCCACCTCTTTATCATGTACTGTGTCAGCAATTTGCAAAAACTGTGCCAGAAACTCAGTAGGTTCTTCCTGTGGAAGACTGGAATACTGGCAATTTTGCTGCACTATGATAATGAGTTGAGGATTTAATTCAAAGCTGCTTGCTTTGATGGGAGGTGTACAGATGCTACTCCCATATGCAGCTGTAATGGGGTTAGCATATGACCCCAGAGTCCTTTTGGACTGATTGATCCCACTTAAGTCCATAATGGACAAAAGGGAAATGATAATGATTGCAAAGAGATAAATTTTGTTTGTTTTTTTTTTTTTTGAATTTACGAAAAAAATAGAATAAAACAAAATAAAATTAAAATGAAAATTCGAAAATTAATAAGATCAAAGTAAATTGAAAACTGAATCAATGAGTTAATCAAAAAGATTTTGAAAACAGCAATTAAAAAGATATGATTGAAAAATTTTTATGAAAAAGATTTGATTTTGAAAAGAGGAAAGAGAAAAACACAAAAAGACACCAAACTTAAAATTTTAGAAAATCAAACACACAGTTTTCGAAAATTTTTAAAGGAAAAACACAAAGAGGACACCAAACTTAGAATTTTTGTAAATCAAAAAGGGACTAAAAACATGCAAAAATCGAAAATCAAAAGAAAAACAAAAGCATGCAATTGACACCAAACTTAGAATATGAAACTAGACTCAACTAAAAGACTCTAAACCAACAAAAATAAAAAAAATCCTAATCTAAGCAACAAGACAAGCCGTCAGTTGTCCAAACTCAACAATCCCCGGCAACGGCGCCAAAAACTTGGTGCACGAAATTGCAATCACACTTTTGCAATCCCGCACAACTAACCAGCAAGTGTACTGGGTCGTCCAAGTAATACCTTGCGTGAGCAAGGGTCGATCCCACAGAGATTGTCGGCTTGAAGCAAGCTATGGTTGTCTTGTAAATCTTAGTCAGGATATCAGAGATTATCAGGATTGATTGTGAAAAGCAAAAGAACATGAAATGATTACTTGTTTTGCAGTAATGGAGAATAGGTTGAGGTTTGGAGATGCTCCATCTTCTGAATCTCTGCTTTCCTACTGTCTTCTTCTTCAAACACGCAAGTCTTCTTCCATGGCAAGCTGTATGTAGGGTTTCACCGTTGTCAATGGCTACCTCCCATCCTCTCAGTGAAAGCGATTGCATATGCTCTGTCACAGCATAGCGGAATTCATCTGTCGGTTCTCAATCAGGCCGGAATAGAATCCAATGATTCTTTTGCGTCTGTCACTAACGCCCCGCCTTCAGGAGTTTGAAGCACGTCACAGTCATTCAACCATTGAATCCTACTCAGAATACCACAGACAAGGTTTAGACCTTCCGGATTCTCTTGAATGCCGCCATCAGTCTAGCTTATACCACGAAGATTCCGGTTAAAGAACCCAAGAGATAACTACTTAATCTAAGGTAGAACGGAGGTGGTTGTCAAGCACACGTTCATAGTTGAGAATGATGATGATTGTCACGGATCATCACATTCATCCGGATTAAGAACAAGTATTATCTTAGAATGGAAGCAAGCATGATTGAATAAGAAACAGTAGTAATTGCATTAATCCATCAAGACACAGCAGAGCTCCTCACCCCCAACCATGGGGTTTAGAGACTCATGCTGTGGAAAGTGTACAAAGAAGGGTGTAAAGTTTCATGAGGTCATCAGGTCATAAGGTCCTTGATACAATGTCAAAAGATCCTATTAATAGTAAACTAGTAACCTAGGGTGTACAGAAATGAGTAAATGACGTAAAAATCCACTTCTGGGTCCACTTGGTGTGTGCTTGGGCTGAGCAATGAAGCTTTTATGTGTAGAGACGTTTTCTGGAGTTAAACGCCAGTTCTCATGCCAGTTTGGGCGTTTAACTCCAAATTTTATGCCAGTTCCGGCGTTTAACGCTAGAATTTCTGAGGGAGACTTTGAGCGCCGGTTTGGGCCATCAAATCTTGGGAAAAGTATGGACTATCATATATTGCTGGAAAGCCCAGGATGTCTAATTTCCAACGCCGTTGAGAGCGCGCCAATTGGGCTTCTGTAGCTCCAGAAAATCCACTTCGAGTGCAGGGAGGTCAGAATCCAACAGCATCTGCAGTCCTTTTTGGTCTCGGAATCAGATTTTTGCTCAGGACCCTCAATTTCAGCCAGAAAATACCTGAAATCACAGAAAAACACACAAACTCATAGTAAAGTCCAGAAAAGTGAATTTTAGCTAAAAACTAATAAAAATATACTAAAATCTAACTAAATTATACTAAAAACATACTAAAAACAATGCCAAAAAGCATACAAATTATCCGCTCATCACTAATATGTCCACAGATTTGTCTATACAACAAAGTCCAATCATCATCAGATTTATCACTAGACGTCTCTGTACCAAAAACTAGTTGATGAAAATTTTTAACATAAAGCAAATCTTCCATCTTTGACTACCACAAATCATAATTAGGACCATTAAGAGTGATCATCCTACTAGTATTAGTATTAGCTTCCATTGTTCACAGAATCACAAGCCTAGAAAAATACCAACAAGCTCTGATGCCAGTATGAAAGAGTCTAGCAGTGGAAACGACACAAATATCCAAGACAATAATAATATGAAAGCACTCACAACATAATATGGCAGCAACTATAACAAGCAAATATAGCAAGTAAAGCAATAACAATAACACACTGAGATTTTAATGTGGAAAACCCCCTCAATGTGAGAGGTAAAAACCACGGGTCGTCCAGACCAATGAAATAGCTCCACTATAATCAAATTAGGTAAAAGAGAGTCTCAAATAAAGCACAAAAATGTGCATATAACCAGCCAAAATATCAAAGCACCAAAGCTCACAAATGAGAAGCAAGAAGATGAAATATACCCAAAAAACAAAGCTGCTGTCGAAGCCAATTTCCCCCTCTGAAGATCTCTAATTAAAATCTCCACCGTTCTAAATGAAGAACAAGATGGGAAGAATCTATAATCCAAATTTCACATTGATCTAACGGTGAAAGAATGAGAAATTGCCATTCAAAGATTGTTGCTCTATGAAAAAATGGGAAACCTAATTTCTCTCTTGCGAAGCCAATTTCTCCGACTGAAAATTTTCAATCAACATCTTCACCGACCCGAATAAAGAACAAGATGATAGGAACATGCAGTTAAAATTTCAAATCGATCCAACTGTGAACAAATGAGAAACTGTCATTTGAAATTTACTGCTTTGCATAAAAATGGGAATTCTGTTTTTCCCTCTTCTCTCTCACTTGGTGGCTGGTGCACGAAATTGCAATCACACTTTTGCAATTCCGCACAACTAACCAGCAAGTGCACTGGGTCGTCCAAGTAATACCTTACGTGAGTAAGGGTCGATCCCACGGAGATTGTCGGCATAAAGCAAGCTATGGTTATCTTGTAACTCTTAGTCAGGATATCAATAATTATCAGGGTTGATTGTGAAAAGTAAAGGAACATGAAATAAGTACTTGTTTTGCAGTAATGGAGAACAGGTTGAGGTTCTGGAGATGCTCTATCTTCTGAATCTCTGCTTTCCTACTGTCTTCTTCTTCAAGCACGCAAGGCTCCTTCCATGGCAAGCTGTATGTAGGGTTTCACTGTTGTCAATGGCTACCTCCCATCCTCTCAGTGAAAATGTTCAACGCACCCTGTCACGGCACGGCCAATCATCTGTCGGTTCTCAATCAGGTTGGAATAGAATCCAGTGATTCTTTTGCGTCTGTCACTAACGCCCAGCCTTCAGGGGTTTGAAGCTCGTCACAGTCATTCAATCCTTGAATCCTACTCAGAATACCACAGACAAGGTTTAGACCTTCCGGATTCTCTTGAATGCCGCCATCAATTCTAGCTTATACCACGAAGATTCTGATTAAGGAATCTAAGAGATATCTACTCAATCTAAGGTAGAACGGAGGTGGTTGTCAGGCACACGTTCATAGGTGAGAATGATGATGAGTGTCACGGATCATCACATTCATCAAGTTGAGGAACAAGTGATATCTTGGAATAGAAACACGCGTGATTGAATGAAAAAACAGTAGTAATTGCATTAATCCATCAAGACACAGCAGAGCTCCTCACCCCCAACCATGGGGTTTAGAGACTCATGCTGTAGAAGATACAATGAGAAACGTGTAAAGTGTCATGAAGTACAGATACAATGTCAAAAGATCCTATTAATAGTGAACTAGTAACCTAGGGTATACAGAAATGAGTAAATGACGTAAAAATCCACTTCTGGGTCCACTTAGTGTGTGCTTGGGCTGAGCATTAAAGCTTTCATGTGTAGAGACTTTTTCTGGAGTTAAACGCCAGCTTTTATGCCAGTTTGGGCGTTTAACTCCAATTTTTATGCCAGTTCCAGCGTTAAACGCTGGGAATTCTAAAGCTGATTTGCAACGCCGGTTTGGGCCATCAAATCTCGGGCAAAGTATAAACTATTATACATTTCTGGAAAGCCCAGGATGTCTACTTTCCAACGCCATTGAGAGCGCGCCAATTGGGCTTCTATAGCTCCAGAAAATCCACTTCGAGTGCAGGGAGGTCAGAATCCAACAGCATCTGCAGTCCTTTTCAGCCTCTGAATCAGATTTTTGCTCAGGACCCTCAATTTCAGCCAGAAAATACCTGAAATCACAGAAAAACACACAAACTCATAGTAAAGTCCAGAAAAGTGAATTTTAACTAAAAACTACTAAAAGTATACTAAAAACTAACTAAAATATACTAAAAACATACTAAAAACAATGCCAAAAAGCGTATAAATTATCCGCTCATCACAACACCAAACTTAAATTGTTGCTTGTCCCCAAGCAACTGAAAATCAAAATAGGATAAAAAGAAGAGAATATACTATAGACTCCAAAATATCAAGGAAACTTAGCTCCAATTAGATGAGCGGGACTAGTAGCTTTTTGCTTCCGAACAGTTTTGGCATCTCACTTTATTCTTTGAAGTTCAGAATGATTGGCATCTATAGGAACTCAGAACTCAGATAGTGTTATTGATTCTCCTAGTTAAGTATAATGATTCTTGAACATAGCTATTGTATGAGTCTTGGCTGTGGCCCAAAGCACTCTGTCTTCCAGTATTACCACCGGATACATACATGCCACAGACACATACTTGAGTGAACCTTTTCAGATTGTGACCCAGCTTTGCTAGAGTCCCCAATTAGAGGTGTCCAGGGTTCTTAAGCACACTCTTTTTGCCTTGGATCACAACTTTATTTCTTTCTTTTTCTTCTATCCCTTTTTTTCGTTTTTTTTTTGAATCACTGCTTTTTCTTGCTTCAAGAATCAATTTGATGATTTTTCAGATCTTCAATAACAGTTCTTTTTTTCCTCATTCTTTCAAGAGCCAACAATTTTAACATTCTTAAAACAACAAATTCAAAAGACATATGCACTGTTCAAGCATTCATTCAGAAAACAAAAAGTATTGTCACCACATCAAACTAATTCAACTAGTTTCAAAGATAAATTCGAAATCCTGTACTTCTTGTTCTTTTGTGATTAAAGCACTTTTCATTTAAGAGAGGTGATGGAGAGCTTTAAGACATGAATTTTAAATTTTATTAATTATGAATTAAGAACAAGACTCAAAAATAGATATAAGATGAGACTAGTAAGAATAGAAAAAAAAATTAAATAGGCTCCTAATGATAGAGGTTATCACAGAGTTAGGACTCAACAACCTTGATTTTGAGAAGTGGATGCTCCCTCAAATTGAGGGGAGAACTTTTGGCGTTTCAATTCTTGAAGTTCACGCCCCTGCTTCTCTTGTTCCTTCAGCAATTTGTAGAGCATGCAGTTCTGATTCTGCTGTTCTTCCTTAAGTTGCTCCATAGTTTCTTGCAACTTGGTGATAGATGCTTCTAGGCTGGCCCAGTAGTCAATTTCAGGAAATTCAGGGAGGAACTCCTGCGCCCTCTTTTTGATAGAGTTGTCTTGCATTTGTCCTTCCATTGACTTCTTGGTGATTGGATGTTCAATGGGTATGAATTCATCTACTCCCATCTTTACCCCAGCCTCTTTACAGAGCAAGGAGATCAAGCTTGGGTAAGCCAGTTTGGCTTCAGTGGAATTCTTATTTGCAATTGTGTAGATCTCACAAGCAATCAGATGATGAACCTCCACTTCTTTTCCAAGCATAATGCAATGAATCATCACTGCTCTCTTGATAGTGACCTCAGAACGGTTGCTAGTGGGCAATATGGAACGCCCAATAAAGTCTAGCCAACCTCTTGCAATTGGTTTGAGGTCTCCCTTCTTGAGTTGGTTTGGGACACCTTTTGAATTGGTTATCCACTTAGTTCCAGGGAGGCATATGTCCTCTAGAACTTGATCCAACCCTTTATCTGCTCTCATCATTCTCCTATTAAAGGATTCAGGATCATCTTGCAGTTGAGGCAATTTGAAGATCTCTCTTATTTTGTCCAGATGGAAGTAGATAACTTTCCCTCTGACCATGGTTCTATAAGTATGGAAAGCAGTTCCAGTCATTCTCTGCTTATCTGTCAGCCACAGATTTGAGTAGAATTCCTAAACCATATTTCTTCCAACCTTTATCTCAGGATTGGTTAGAACTTCCCATCCTCTGTTTCGAATTTGCTCTTGGATCCCCGGATATTCATCTTCTTTCAGATCGAATTTGACTTCCGGGATCACTGACCTCAGACCCATTATTTTATGATAATGGTCTTCATGTTCTTTGGTTAAGAACTTCTCTTGATTTCAAAGATTCTTTGGATTATTCTCTTTCTTTCCTCTTAAATTGGTTTGTTTTCCCTTAGGAGCCATGATCTTGATGAATCTTGGCTTAGTGATCACGGAAAAGCACACCAAACTTAGAGGTTTCTTGTCCTCACGCAAAAGAAAGGAAAGAGGAGAGAGAGGAGGAGAGCAAATTCGAATGGTGTGGGGAAATAGGGAGGCCGAACGTGTATTTATAAGGGGGGAGGAGAGATTTCAAAAATTTGGAAGGAGATTTGAGAAGATATGGAAAGAATTTGAGAGAAAGTTGAGTTTTTGAGCAAGATTTGGGAAGGATTTGAGAGAGATTTGAAGAATGATTTTAATTTTTGAAGATTTGAAGGTGAATGATGAAAGTTTGAAATGTGTTTATGTAGAAAAGTATGGGTCAAAAAAGGAAAGTTTTTAAAAAAATTTAAGCAGAGAGCAAAATCTCTGTCCCCCACCTTTCTGGCGTTAAACGCCCAGAATGGTATCCATTCTGGCATTTAATGCCCATTTGTTGGCCATTGTGGGCGTTTAACGCCCAGCCAGGTGCCCTGGCTGGCGTTAAACGCCAGAATTCCCTTTGTCACTGGGCATTTTGCTAAACGCCCAGGATGCTGCACACCTAGCGTTAAACGCCCAGAATGGTGCCCATTCTGGCGTTTAACGCCCAAAGTACCCCTTACTGGTGTTTTTTTCGCCAGTAAGCTCTTTTTCTCTGCTTTTTGCACTGAATCTTTCTGTAACTTTGTGAATTTCTTCAATTTTGATAATTGCCCTTTGTAGAAATAAAACATATAACCTGTTAATGACTGGGTTGCCTCCCAGCAAGCGCTTCTTTACTGTCTTTAGCTGGACCTTTACTGAGAATCACTCAAGTCTCAGTTTTGAGCATTCCTGCTCAAAATTGCCTTCAAGATAATGCTTGATCCTCTGTCCATTAACAATGAACTTCTTGTCAGACTCAGTATCTTGAAGCTCAACATATCCATATGGTGATACTCCTGTAATCACATACGGACCCCTCCACCGGGATTTAAGCTTTCCTGGGAACAATCTGAGCCGAGAGTTGAAGAGCAGAACTTTTTGTCCTGGCTCAAAGACTCTGGATGACAACTTCTTGTCATGCCACTTCTTTGCCTTTTCCTTATAAATTTTTGCATTTTCAAAGGCATTGAGTCTGAACTCCTCTAGCTCATTTAGCTGGAGCAATCTTTTTTCACCAGCTAACTGAGCATCCATGTTTAGGAACCTGGTTGCCCAGTAGGCTTTATGTTCCAGTTCCACGGGCAGATGACAGGCCTTCCCATACACCAGTTGATATGGAGAGGTTCCTATAGGAGTCTTGAATGCTGTTCTGTATGCCCACAGAGCATCATCCAAACTCTTTGCCCAATCCTTTCTTCGGGCTATCACAGTCCGTTCTAGGATTCTTTTTAGCTCTCTGTTAGAGACTTCAGCTTGCCCATTTGTCTGTGGATGATACAGAGTTGCCACTTTGTGGCTAATTTCATATCGGACCATAGCAGAGTATAGCTGTTTATTGCAGAAATGAGTGCCCTCATCATTGATTAGTACTCTGGGAACATCAAACCTGCTGAAGATGTGTTTCTGGAGGAATTTCAGCATGGTCTTGGTATCATTAGTGGGTGTAGCAATTGCTTCTACCCACTTAGATACATAGTCCACTGCCACCAGAATGTAAGTGTTTGAGTATGATGGTGGGAATGGACCCATGAAGTCAATCCCCCATACATCAAACAATTCAATCTCTAATATCCCTTGTTGAGGCATGGCATATCCGTGAGGCAAGTTACCAGCTCTTTGGCAACTGTCACAGCTACGCACAAACTTTCAGGCATCTCTATAGAGAGTAGGCCAGTAGAAGCCACATTGGAGGACTTTAGTGGTTGTTCGCTCACTTCCAAAATGTCCCCCATACTGTGATCCGTGGCAATGTCACAGGATCCTCTGTGCTTCTTCTCTGGGTACACATCTGCGAATCATTTCGTCTGCACATCTCTTAAAGAGATATGGCTCATCCCATAGGTAGTACTTGGCATCTGAAATTAATTTCTTTCTTTGCACTCTGCTGTACTCCTGGGGTATGAACCTCACAGCTTTGTAATTTGCAATATCTGCAAACCATGGAGCTTCCTGAATGGCAAAGAGTTGCTCATCTGGGAAAGTCTCAGAGATCTCAGTAGAAGGGAGGGATGCCCCAGCTACTGGTTCTATTCGGGACAGATGATCAGCTACTTGGTTCTCTGTCCCTTTTCTGTCTCTTATTTCTATATCAAACTCTTGCAGAAGCAACACCCATCTTATAAGGCTGGGTTTTGAATCCTGCTTTGTGAGTAAGTACTTAAGAGCAGCATGGTCAGTGTACACAATCACCTTTGATCCCATTAGATAGGATCTAAACTTGTCAATGGCATAGACCACTGCAAGTAATTCTTTTTCTGTGGTTGTGTAATTCTTCTGTGCATCATTTAGAACACGGCTGGCATAATAAATGACGTGCAGAGGCTTGTTATGCCTCTGTCCCAACATTGCACCAATGGCATGGTCACTGGCATCACACATTAGTTCAAATGGCAATGTCCAGTCTGGTGCAGAGATGACTGGTGCTGTTACCAGCTTGGCTTTCAGGGTCTCAAATGCCTGCAGACACTGTGTGTCAAACACAAATGGTGTGTCAGCAGCTAGCAGGTTGCTCAAAGGTTTTGTAATTTTTGAAAAATCCTTTATAAACCTCCTGTAGAATCCTGCATGCCCCAGAAAGCTTCTGATTGCCTTAACATTGGCAGGTGGTGGTAATTTTTCAATTACCTCTACCTTTGCCTTATCCACCTCTATTCCCCTGCTTGAAATTTTGTGTCCAAGGACAATTCCTTCAGTCACCATAAAGTGACATTTCTCCCAGTTTAAAACCAGGTTAGTCTCTTGGCACCTTTTCAGGACAAGTGCTAGGTGGTCAAGACAGGAGCTGAATGAGTCTCCATATACTGAGAAGTCATCCATGAAGACTTCCAGGAATTTCTCCACCATATCAGAGAAGATGGATAACATGCATCTCTGAAAGGTTGCAGGAGCATTACACAGACCAAAAGGCATCCTCCTGTAAGCAAACACGCTAGAAGGGCAAGTAAATGCTGTTTTCTCTTAGTCTTGAGGATCTACTGCAATTTGGTTGTAACCTGAATAGCCATCCAAAAAGCAGTAATAATCATGACCAGCTAGTCTTTCTAGCATTTGGTCTATGAATGGTAAAGGAAAATGATCCTTTCTGGTGGCTGTATTGAGCCTTCTGTAGTCAATACACATACGCCACCCTGTGACTGTTCTTGTAGGAACCAGTTCATTTTTTTCATTATGAACCACTGTCATGCCTCCCTTTTTGGGGACAACTTGGACAGGGCTCACCTAGTGGCTATCAGAAATAGGATAAATAATCCCAGCCTCTAGTAATTTAGTGACCTCTTTCTGCACCACCTCCTTCATGGCTGGATTTAGCCTCCTTTGTGGTTGGACCACTGGTTTGGCATTATCCTCCAACAGGATCTTGTGCATGCATCTAGCTGGGCTAATGCCCTTAAGATCACTTATGGACCACCCAAGAGCTGTCTTGTGTGTCCTTAGCACTTGAATCAGTGCTTCCTCTTCCTGTGGATTTAAAGCAGAGCTTATAATCACTGGAAATGTGTCATCCTCTCCCAGAAATGCATACTTCAGGGATGGTGGTAATGGTTTGAGTTCAGGTTTGGGAGGCTTATCCTCCTCCTGAGGAATTTTCAAAAAATCTTTTGTTTCCTCTGGTTCTTCCTGATCAGGCTGAGCATCCTTGAAGATGTCCTCAAGCTCTAATTCTAGACTTTCAGTCATATTGATCTCTTCCACCAAAGAGTCAATAATATCAGCGCCCATGCAGTCATTTGGTGTGTTTGGATGCTGCATAGCTTTTACAGCATTCAACTTGAACTCATCCTCATTGACTCTCAGGGTTACTTCCCCTTTTTGTACATCAATGAGAGTTCGTCCAGTTGCTAGGAAAGGTCTTCCTAGAATGAGAGTTGCACTCTTGTGCTCCTCCATTTCCAGCACCACAAAGTCAGTTGGAAAGGCGAATGGCCCAACCTTGACAATCATGTCCTCTATTATGCCTGATGGATATTTAATGGAGCCATCAGCAAGTTGGAGGCATATCCGGGTTGGTTTGACTTCTTCAGTCAACCCAAGCTTTCTGATAGTGGATGCAGGTATTAAATTGATGCTTGCTCCAAGATCACACAGGGCTGTCTTGGTGCAAGCACCTTCTAATGTGCATGGTATCATAAAGCTTCCTGGATCTTGAAGCTTTTCTGGTAAGCTTTTTAGAATGACTGCACTGCATTCTTCAGTGAGAAATACTTTTTCAATTTCTCTCCAATCTTTCTTATGACTTAAGATCTCTTTCATGAACTTAGCATAAGAAGGTATTTGCTCAAGTGCCTCTGCAAACGGAATCTTTATTTCAAGAGTCCTTAGATAGTCTGCAAAGCGGGCAAACTGCTTATCCTGTTTCGCTTGGTGGAGTTTCTGAGGATAAGGCATCTTGGCTTTATATTCTTCAACCTTAGTTGCTGCAGGTTTATTCCTTACAGAAGTGGTTGAAGAAGCCTTTTTAGAGGGATTACTGTCAGCACTCTCAGGTGTCTGATCCTCCCTTGGCGTCTGAACGCCAGGATTGGGTGAAGATTGGGCGTTTAACGCCAACTTCTCTCCCTTTTCTGGCGTTTGAACGCCAGAACTGGGCAGGGAATGGGCGTTTAACGCCAGCTTTCCCCCCTTTTCTGGCGTTTGAACGCCAAAAGTACTCCTCTCTGGGCTCTTACTGTCCTCAGAGGGATTTTGGACAGTGGTTTGGTTAACCTCTGTCAATTGTTTCTTATTTGGCTTTTTGCTACTTTGAGCAGTGTTATTCAAAGTCTTCCCACTCCTCAGTTGAACTGCTTGACATTCTTTTGTTATCTGTTTAGATATCTGCTGTTTTGCCTGATTCAACTGCAGTTCTATGTTCTTGTTAGCAATTTTAGTTTCTTGGAGCATCTCTTTAAATTCTGCTAATTGTTTTGTCATCAGTTGTAATTGCTGATTAAGCTCAACCATCTGTTCTTGAGGATTAGGATCAATGGCTACTGCCATAACTTCTTCTTTTGTAGAGAACTCGTTGCTAGAGTACAAATATTGATTTCTAACAACAGTATCTATAAGCTCTTGAGCCTCTTCAATCGTCTTTCTCATATGTATAGATCCACCAGCTGAGTGATCTAAAGACATCTGAGCTTTTTCTGTAAGCCCATAGTAGAAGATGTCTAACTGTACCCACTCTGAAAACATTTCAGAGGGGTATTTTCTTAGCATACCTCTATACCTCTCCCAGGCATTATAAAGGGATTCATTATCCTCTTGTTTAAAGCCTTGGATGTCCAGCCTTAGCTGTGTCATCCTTTTTGGAGGGTAAAATTGATTCAGGAATTTATCTGATAACTGTTTCCATGTCTTTATGCTTGCTGTAGGTTAGTTATTTAACCACCTCTTAGCTTGATCTTTTACAGCAAATGGAAACAGTAATAATCTGTAGACATCCTGATCCACCTCTTTATCACGTACTGTGTCAGCAAGTTGTAAGAATTGTGCCAGAAACTCAGTAGGTTCTTCCTGTGGAAGACCGGAATACTGGCAATTTTGCTGTACCATGATAATGAGTTGAGGGTTTAGCTCAAAGCTGCTTGCTTTGATGGGAGGTATACAGATGCTACTCCCATATGCAGCTGTAATGGGGTTAGCATATGACCCCAAAGTCCTTCTGGACTGCTCAATTCCACTTAGGTCCATGATGGAGAAAGGGAAATGATATGGATTGCAAGTAGATTAAAATATATTTTTTTTGATCGAAAATAATAAAATAAAACAAAAGGAAAATAAAATAAAATGTCGAAAACTAAAAGAAAAATAAAATCAAAGCAAATTGAAAACTAAATCAATTAGTTAATTAAAAAGATTTTGGAATTAGCAATTGAAAAGATATGATTGAAAATTATTTTGAAAAAGATTTGATTTTTTTTTTTTGAAATGAGAAAAGAGAAAAACAACAAAATGACACCAAACTTAAAATTTTTAGAAAATCAAACACTAATTTTCGAAAATTTTAAGGGAAAAACACAAAGAGGACACCAAACTTAGAATTTTTAAGGATCAAAAAGGGACTAAGGACATGCAAATTCGAAAATTAAAAGAAAAATAAAAGCATGCAATTGACACCAAACTTAAAATATGAAACTAGACTCAACTAAAAGACTCTAAACCAACAAAAATAAAACAGTCATAATCTAAGCAACAAGATAAGCCGTCAGTTGTCCAAACTCGAACAATCCCCGGCAACGGCACCAAAAACTTGATGCACGAAATTGCAATCACACTTTTGCAATTCCGCACAACTAACCAGCAAGTGCACTGGGTCGTCCAAGTAATACCTTACGTGAGTAAGGGTCGATCCCACGGAGATTGTCGGCTTGAAGCAAGCTATGGTTATCTTATAACTCTTAGTCAGGATATCAATAATTATCAGGGTTGATTGTGAAAAGTAAAGGAACATGAAATAAGTACTTGTTTTGCAGTAATGGAGAACAGGTTGAGGTTCTGGAGATGCTCTATCTTCTGAATCTCTGCTTTCCTACTGTCTTCTTCTTCAAGCACGCAAGGCTCCTTCCATGGCAAGCTGTATGTAGGGTTTCACCGTTGTCAATGGCTACCTCCCATCCTCTCAGTGAAAATGTTCAACGCACCCTGTCACGGCACGACTAATCATCTGTCGGTTCTCAATCAGGTTGGAATAGAATCCAGTGATTCTTTTGCGTCTGTCACTAACGCCCAGCCTTCAGGAGTTTGAAGCTCGTCACAGTCATTCAATCCTTGAATCCTACTCAGAATACCACAGACAAGGTTTAGACCTTCCGGATTCTCTTGAATGCCGCCATCAATTCTAGCTTATACCACGAAGATTCTGATTAAGGAATCCAAGAGATATCTACTCAATCTAAGGTAGAACGGAGGTGGTTGTCAGGCACACGTTCATAGCTGAGAATGATGATGAGTGTCACGGATCATCACATTCATCAAGTTGAGGAACAAGTGATATCTTGGAATAGAAACACGCGTGATTGAATGAAAAAACAGTAGTAATTGCATTAATCCATCAAGACACAGCAGAGCTCCTCACCCCCAACCATGGGGTTTAGAGACTCATGCTGTAGAAGATACAATGAGAAACGTGTAAAGTGTCATGAAGTACAGATACAATGTCAAAAGATCCTATTAATAGTGAACTAGTAACCTAGGGTATACAGAAATGAGTAAATGACGTAAAAATCCACTTCTGGGTCCACTTAGTGTGTGCTTGGGCTGAGCATTGAAGCTTTCATGTGTAGAGACTTTTTCTGGAGTTAAACGCCAGCTTTTATGCCAGTTTGGGCGTTTAACTCCAATTTTTATGCCAGTTCCAGCGTTAAACGCTGGGAATTCTGAAGCTGATTTGCAACGCCAGTTTGGGCCATCAAATCTCGGGCAAAGTATAGACTATTATACATTTCTGAAAAGCCCAGGATGTCTACTTTCCAACGCCGTTAAGAGCGCACCAATTGGGCTTCTGTAGCTCCAGAAAATCCACTTCGAGTGCAGGGAGGTCAGAATCCAACAGCATCTGCCGTCCTTTTCAGCCTTTGAATCAGATTTTTACTCAGGACCCTCAATTTCAGCCAGAAAATACCTGAAATCACAGAAAAACGCACAAACTCATAGTAAAGTCCAGAAAAGTGAATTTTAACTAAAAACTACTAAAAGTATACTAAAAACTAACTAAAATATACTAAAAAAACATACTAAAAACAATGCCAAAAAGCGTATAAATTATCCGCTCATCAGTGGTTATTCTCTCTACCTCTCAATAACCCCCCAAAATTTGATTAGGGTTGTGGCATAATGGGTGTAGGAGACACCCTCAAAATATTGGACTTGGGCCTCACAAGGGAGAGAAAAAACCCAACAAATAGCAGGTATCCGATTATCCTTTTGAATCCGAACAAAATTAATTAAATTAGTTCTGAAATTAACGGATAATCGAACCCAATTTGGACCAAACCGAAGAAATTACATTGAATTATTTTTCAGTTTCTATTAGGAACCAATTATTTTCAGTTCCTATTGGAAAACTCCATGTTCATTCCTCTTAACCACTAATTAACCAGGGTGCAAAATAATTAGTATAAAGACACTGAATTAATGTCCTCTAAATCAAATATTTATTACTTGTTAAAATAGATGACATCGCGTCGTATATGGTGGTTGCAGTCTAATTGAAGAGCAAGACTCGCTAACAGGAATATATGCACGCAGTCTTTTTGTACTATAAATCATTAAATCGTCTTAAGCTGAATTTTTGTAAACAAAGAGATATACATATATGTTAAGGTAAAAAATCAAATTTTGTAAAAAAAATTCTTTTTTATGAAATAACAAATAATAACAATAACAATTTTATTTTATTAGATAAATAAATTTTTAAATAAATTTAATAAAAAAATTATTATTTAATTTTACTATTTAACAAAAGAAAATCTCTCTCAATATATATCATGCCAATTTTTTTTTTTGGTGAGGAATGGGGTCAAAAGACCCAGAACTGAAAGAAAAAAAATAAAGCAAGGAAAAAATCAAAGTACAAAATAACTAAAGGTTAACTAACGGTTTTTTTTTTTAATATTAGATAAAAATTGGTGTAATTCTTTAATATTGAAAGCTACGAAATTTTGTAAAATTTTGGAGATTGTAAAATTCACAGAGGATGGATTGTCAGACCAGATTTTTTAAAGAAAAAGTCTAGAGGGCCAACACTTTTATTAAAATTTGGCCAATACTTAACCAACAAAAGAAAAGTGAGAAATTATACACCATTAGATATAATCTCACACCATTAAAAATACTAATGATAGCTAATTGATGGCTACAAATCACAAAACTTACTGACTCCTAACACTCCTCTTTTTTTAATCTATAAAGACAATATACAGACTGTGTATTGTATTATTTTAATATTAAATTATAATACACAGATTGCGTATTATGCTTGCACAGAACAGTGTCCCCAAAACATTGTAAAACTCCAATTTTTGTAACATTAACATAAAATTCAATCACTCTTCAATATTAAAATAAAAAATCCTTAACTAACATCCTTCTTTCTAGGAATTCCAAAACTATCAACTTTTTGCATAAAGCAATATTCGGAGAGAGAGCATCGAATATATGAAGACCGTAAGGAAGCTCCTAAACCTTTTTAGCAAGTTGAACGGCTATAGTATTGTCTTTCCAAAAAGTATGCAACAACCACTTAATTTCTTGAAGTCGACCAGACAGAATTTTAATATCATCAAGAGTCTTACATGATTCTCCAAAGTTCCGCATGCATGATTGAACAACTTCTGAGGTTGCAAGAAAAGCCCTTAACAAATTTGCCAAGATGATTTTTGAAAACTCCTCCACAAGCCACATTATTAGTATATTTAAAGAAGCAACCATCAACATTTAATTTTATGAATTGCTCAAGTGGTGAAATCCAACAAGTCAAATGGTTTTGGTCCCTGTTTTGTCTTCTCAAAGGCTTGAGATTGTTCATCACATTAGTTATCTCACTGCTTCTAATTTTAATAGAGTGCAAAGCTTCACTTGGTAATGATACCTTTAAATATTTGTTTGTTTCGGTAGTACCATAAAGAGAATATGGCTACTCCAAACACGTGCGATTAATTATAGCTCCCATTAAGATTGTTGATGAGCCACTCTTTTATGTTGGTGTTAAAAAAATTGTGCGCTATGTATTGAAAAGAAAGTTGGTTCCATACTATTTTGGAAAAGCTACGATCTTTTAGCATATGAAGCATAGTTTCCTCTTAACCATTGCATCTGGGCAGTTCAAATTGTTAGAGAGATGTCGCCTTTTTCTTTTTGCATTGGTTAAGATTACTTCATAGGCTACAAGTCACATAAACTTTGAAATCTTTCCAAGCACCTTCGATTCCAAGCAAGCTTAAACACCCGATCAGGAGGTTCATGATTGTTAGTTATTGTTGTATAAGCTGATTTTAGGTTGAAGGAGCCATCGACTGAGTAGGCCTATGCTATGATGTCTGCTTCTTTCCATGGAAAAGGGAGACATTGCCAAAATCTTCTTTAACACATCTTCTGGTAGCTATTTCATTAGTTTTTCTATATTCCATTCACCTAAAACAACAAGAAAATTAGTTAGAAGAAAATAATTTTCTTAGGGATTTATACCTAATTAGCGAGGTTTTCTAGTTGTCAATGTTTGGCACCTAATTGTGTTTCAAAAAATTTATTCTTGATCCGCTCTAATATGCCATATGGAATTATTTTCCACATTACTCCAAGAAGTGAAAATACCCTTTTACAGATTTGATTCATGCCTTTTTCTATTAATATTTGAAAGAATATTATTTTCACAATGATACTTGGATTTTAGAATTCTAGCCCATAGAGCGTCTTTTTTTTTCTATCAAACCTCATCAAACTTTCATCATAAATGCATAGTTTGTATCTTTTGCATGTCGGATGCCTAAACCTCCCAATTGTTTGGGATTACTGACTTTGCTCCAATTAAGAAGATAAACCTTCTTGGATTGTTTTGTGTCTTTCCAAAGAAAATTTCTTCATTTTTTATCAATCAAATTAAAAGTAGAAGAAGGAATAAAAGCAATTTTCATAATATAACTAGGAATAAAAGAAATGATAGATTTCATTAGATTTGTTCTTCCTACAAGAGAAAGAGCTGAGGCCTTCCACCCATTAAGCCTGGAGTCTAACTTGTTAATAATATCATTGTACGTGTCCTTTGTCATTTTAGAGTGGAGAAGAGAAACCCCAAGGTACTTTTTAAGGTCTTTTGTTTAGCTGAAGTGGAGCGCATCACTAATTTCTGACCACACATTATTTTTCACATTGGAAGAGAAGAAAATTCGAGTCTTTCATTATCAATTTGTTCTCCAGAACTCTTGCAGAAAGCATCCAAGACTTTGCTAATGATTTTTGCTTGCTCCATGGAGACTTCTGAGAAGAGGATAAGGTCATCAATGAAGCAAAGGTGAGAGAGGAGAGGACCATCCTTCTTGATACGAATCGGCTTCCAAAACATGTGTTCAACCGTTGCACAAATGAGGTGAGAGAGTCATTCCATGCACAAGACAAAAATGTAGGACGAGAGAGGATCGCCTTGACGAATGTCTTTAGAAGGCTTAAATTCATCTAAGGCCTCTCCATTCTAGAGAACTCTCATCCTTACAGTAGAAATACATGCTAAGACTAGATCAACAAAACTTAAGGGAGCTCAATATCCTGAAGAGTGTCCTTGATGAAGCTCCACTTAAGATAGTCATAAGCTTTTTTCAAATTAGTTTTAATGGCCATTCAACCTTTGGCTCCTTTCTTGCTTCTCATTCAATGTATCACCTCTTATATAATAATGATATTATCTAAGGTCTTTCTTCCCGGAATGAAGCTGCATTGAGTTGGTGTCACTAGTTTTTTCATCACTTTTTGTAGCCTTCTAGCTAGAATTTTGGTTACCACCTTGTAAGAGACGCTGCAAAGAATAACGGGTCTCATTTATTTTAAACTAGAGGCAGACTCCACTTTTAGGATAAGAGTTATTAGAGTCTCATTTATTTCTTCAATTTGCTGCGAGTTCATAAAAATTTTTTCAACCAACCTGCATAAATCGGGACCAAGTCTCTCCTATTGGTTTTGATAAAAAAAATCCTAAATGTCGTCTTTGTCAGAAGCTTTAAGGCCACCCCTGCTAAAAAGGGCATCTTTTACTTCAACAGGGGCCACAACACTTCGAATAAAATTTAAATGGGTTAAGTATGATTTTGGTCCCTAAGGTATAGATCAAAAAAATTTTGTGTCCTTAACATTTTTTTGCATACAAAATCCTCCCTAAGGTTTAACTTGGTTTTAAAATCATCATTTCCTTATGGACCAAAATCGTACTGAGGTGGTAACGGAAGCAGAAAGTTTAACTTGGTTTAACTTGGTTTTAAACCTTAGGGATGATTTTGTATGTAAAAAAAGGTTGGAGATGGACAAAATTTTCAGCCTATACCTTAGGGACTGACATTGTACTTAACCCAATTTAAATAATCTAAATTCAAAGAAGGGAAAGTTTGTGAAATCACATAATGAATATTAGGCAAGTTATCATGATATAAATTAAAAAAAAAGAAAGAACTAGACATACTCTCAAAGATGTTGTTGTCAGTTATCTAGTTACCAAGATCATCTTGCAGAGAAAGGACCTTGTTTCTTCTTCTTCTAGCCATGATGGTACCATGAAAGTACTTTGTATTCCGATCTCCGAACTCAATTCTTTTGCAATGAGATTTTTGAAACCACAAAAGTTCTTCTTGTGTCAGAGTTTTCTCATATTCCTTGCCATTGCTTAATGATGATGCTATCCCCTGAAGTCCTCTTAAAATTTTTTCTTTCCTTCTCATACTGCTATCAAAGGCAGTATAATTCCAGTGCCTAAGAGAATCAGTAAAATCATTTATATAATTTGACCAAGTGCTATCCATCTTTCACTTATTTCTAACAAGGTTAACAAATTCTGGATATGTGAGCCAAGCTACAGTGAATAAAAAAGGTCTCCTTCTTTTATTGGGAGGGGAGTTCGGCCAAAGCTAGAGATAGATAGGAGAATGATCCGACTTCATCCTAGAAACGTGCTTAACACTCGCATCAGAGAAAGAAATTTGCCAGTACAAATTGCTCAAAACTCTATCCAGCCTTTCAACTAAGTTACCTCGCTTTCAAGTGAATGACCAACCACAATAACCCAAATCGATAAAACCAAAATCAGTAACACAGGATTGAAATTCTTTACACACATTTCTGTTTTAAATGCTAGCTCCACTTCTTTCATAATCATGGAGAATGGAATTAAAATACCATAAGATACACTAAGACAGATTCATAGTAGCATTAAAAGAATGAATATTATCTCAAAGAGTTTTTCTTGTAGCTTTTTAGGGACTTACATAAACCGTCATGACCAACCAAGGACTAGAATTCATAGTAGAGAATTTCATGTGAACAAATTAAAAACTGTGACATAGAACCTCAACCTTTCAAATGCTCGAGTCCCAAAAGCATCAGATACCTCCAGAGTGGCCTCTTGCTTCTTCCATAAACCAAATATCGAAATCCATCTTATTTTTAATGCATTTTTCTCTATCTCCACTAATATGAGTTTCAAGTAAAATCAGCAAATTAGCATGATAATGTTTCTTCATAATTCCGAATAAGGGAAGAAAACGTCTTATCACCAGCTCCCTGGCAATTCAAAGACATCATATTAATTGGAAACAGTAGTAAAGAAGAGGGTCCTCAAGACCAAAGGCTCATTTGAGGGTATTTGTCCCTGTGGACATAATAACTTACTCAACTTGAGCATGGCCACCACTTGTACCACCTTCGGCTTGGCTCACCGTTACCAAATCGAATGGTTTGTCTAATGACACATCCACCCCTTTTGAGGTTCCAGCCACATTGATAACGGAGGGGCTTTTTGGGCTATAATTGAATTTTGTTCCATTAACATCTCGGAGCACTGTTGCTGTCGATTCTGGGTGAGAAGCTTTGAATTCTTTATATTGCTCATTTTGCATATTCCTCATCATGTTCATCACCATCACTTCGATTTCTTCATTAATTTGAGATTTCGAGGATGTGCTCACAACTTGAAAAAAGGTATTTTTCTTGGTCAAACCACTTGGGACTCCATGGGTTGTTTGTTCTTTGCCATGAAAATCTTGCTTTGCCTATTTTGGCCCAGGTTTAAAGGAAGAGGCATTCCTGTTAGCTGGAGAATTTTTTTCAACCCTAAGTCTTAATATTTTTTATTTCTAAATGGGTTTCACATGATTTTCTTGGTTCACAATTTTCTTAGGCCCATTTTGCATGTTTTAGTTTGGGAAGCATTTATCCCAACTTATATGTTGCTGTTAGAGGATTGGGAAGTAAACATGACTTTAGGCGTGTCTTCCTTATTCTTCTCTTGAAGAATATTGAAACGTGATCCTCCTTCTAATTCTTGATTAGTATTTGAGCTGTTACCTTCCATATTAGAATGATTTTCTTTTTCAATTGACTTGCCCTTATTCATGGCTCCCCCTTTATCATTCCTTTTTTTAGTTTGTCTTCTTACTATCATCTAAGGCCTAAAATTAAGGGGTCTTTATTACTCTTCTGAATTTAAAAATTTTCATGGATCTCTTGATAATTATTGTTGGCACAATTATCGGCATTAATTGCATTACCGTTATCCCCTTCTCTCTCTACGATGGCTCTTCTATTGTTGTGGTATTTGCTTATCTCTAGCATCTCTATACAACACTCTGATCTATGTCCATATTTGCTGTAGATAAAACATGTCAAATAGAGACCTTCATATCCAATTTTTAGAGTACTATAAAGTACCGAAATACTCAGAACCAATTTTTTTACAAATCAATCTCTACACAGATTCTTACAAATTTGGATCGAGAGTGAATCGATGTTGTGCAATAAATCTTTAACATGGTACCTCTTCGTATCAGGAATGGAGATCACAAACTGGGAGTGAGAAGATCGGACATCCTAATTTCGGCGAGTATGGAACCAGGCCAAGAGAGCAACCTGTAAGACCCTCAAATGCTTAAGTTAGCTAAGTGTTTTGATAGTATATCTTATTTTGGGTTTACCTGCTAAATTTTCTCTCCTCTTATCCCTGCATTATGAGATTATCAATTTTTCCAATATTTAGTGCCTTTATGTCTTGCTCTTAATTTCACGATTTGACAATTTTAAAGCTTAATGGTGTGGCCGTTGCATTGTATCCGACGCTATCTAGTAACGTCAGATTTGTCGGATGCTCATTTAATTGTTATTTTTATCACATTGTTATTTGTCTAGAACAGTGTCCCCAACTCGGGTCTCTTGACTTTGATGTTTTTGTCAAGGATACCCGAGTTTATGAAGTCGGGTTTAGGGGATGTCCTTTAATTGGAACCCTAAAGGGTCTATAAGGAAACTAAATAGTTTCTTTTGGCTCTCTTGGCGGGGTTATAACTCCCCTCGTTTTGCGAGCCATAAGTCCATTTATAAAATCTCTTTCCATTAATTAATGTAGCATTAACTTTAAATAAAATAATTTCACACTTTAATTTTACTTTCCACACAAAAATACTTCTTCTTCCTTCCAAGAACTTTTTCTCCATTTGGTCTTCTTCCTCCGTCGTGCTAGAAGAAATCATCCTTGCAAGCGTGTTCTTCAGCGGATTTCACAGTAATTTTTGATAAGATTAGTTAAGCTTTTATGCTTTTCTCTTTTCTATTTCTCTGTTATTTTGCTGGAGGATCTTCCTCATTTTACTTTGTGTTTCAATTTTTCCCACTGCTTCATGTGTTTTCTCTTATAGTTTTTGGCATTGCTTTCTTTATTGCTTTGAAATTTATTCGCATTCGTTACCTTTGACTAGGCTTAATGTAGTAGGGCCACAACTATTTTAAGTTTTCCTAATTTGATAGCGATGCTTTCTATTTTTGCCTCCATTTTTCACATTCATCTGTATTTTCTAGAATTATGAGGAATTTTGTATTTTCTAGTAGTGCCCCTATAGGTGTTCTTGAGATGGTAAGGAAAAATGTTATTGCAAACCGTGAACATAGTGGAGCTGCTAACCAGCCAAGGCCCTAACCTACCCCCTTCCGCAAATGAATAGTGAGCTCGAGATGAATATTTACTCCTGGGTATCCAAGGAGGTTAAGGCTATCCCTTCCACCATAACACAAGAAGAGCTTGATAACCTGAGGGAGGCTAGGGTTATTTTTTATTTTGATTTGAGTAATTTGTACATCTTATCGGTTCCCAGATTGGAAGATTGATTATGCTATATCAACGAACATGCTGGTACTGTCCTAGACTGGTTGTGTATGTACGAGACCTTATTCTCTCAAATTAGGGTTTGACTTCCTTCTGCTGACTTCTAAGTGAGTGTGTTAACTCACACCGGATGTGTCCCTTCCCAAATCCATCTAAATAGCTAGATCATTATTCGCTGTTTCGAGCTTTTATGCTCATTTTTAGATATCGAACTTTCTCTTAAGATTTTTTTATTTATTTACTTTGACAATTCCCTTTAGATTACAAGGACGTGTGTTCATCTCCTTTCGAGGTGTTCCAAATAAAAGATTTTTTAATTTATTTGAAGAATCTTACCATCGGTTTAAAAAAAAGTTTTTTTAATATTGAAAGAGTAGAGGGTACAACTCCTTTTTTCATGACCTAAGAAGGTAAAAAGAAGTTTAACTTATACTGAAATTACAATAGGTCCTCTCCAAAAATCTGAGTTACCGATGTTAATGCTTCCGAGCTTCTGAGCATTAATTTGTTAATGACGTTGTGGAATGAGCGCCCTCTTAGTTTGAGGGGTATAATAGTGAATGAACAGACTGCTCGAAATGCTATTAGTAAGCTTTGTTCCTCGCTTCCTTTTATATTCATGATTTCGTATACTCATGATTTCTTTACCCTATCAAAATCTTATATTCTTATTTCAGTTGATATGGCCAGAGGAGTTGCTGCCATTGCCGCCATGAAGAAGAGGTTGGAGACTCAACCACCGATTAGTGTAGATGGTGATAGAGTTTCTTCTTCCGCTACTATCAGCCATCAGCTGCAACCTCAGAGGATTGAGGAAAACGGAGAGGAGCAAGGTCCCGAAGTCCATATTCTGGAGGAAGACTCCCCTAACCATTCTCCCAAAAAGAAGGCAGAGCGTACTGCCATGGATAGAGTTTGATGCTGAGCATAACATCCTTGACCAAATCGAACTGAGAGCTCCCGACTTGGAGTCTTTGAAGTCGATGCTTTCAAGAAAGTGGTGGATGAAAAAGTTGTTTCTATTTTATAGTGTTTTTATGGTATTTTCTTAAGTGTTATAAACTTGGTAGTTCTACTTTTTATGTAGTACTTTGTGTAGCACGTTTCTAGTGTAATTGGGATTAACTTATATGCTTTAACATTTTTGCCGTTTTGATGCATTAAAATATCGGATCCTATTACTTTAAACCATTATATTTTGAGCTTTAATTTTAACCAGAATTCGATTTTTGCATATATTAAAGGGATATTTTACTGAAGAGTGCGTTTATTCTAGGAAAAGAGTGCATTTATTCTACCCATAGATCTATCATAAAAAAATTCTAAGAATAGTACTTCTTCAAGTGAGTTACATTCTAGCTTCTCGAAACATCGAAGCCATCCAATATTTCTAGTTTGTAGGCTCCTTTTTTCAGTACTTCCTTAATCCTAAAGGGGCCCTTCTAAGTCGAGGCTAACTTACCTCGAGTTTCGAAGGTTCCGGTATCAGCTTGTCTCAACACTAGGTCTCTGACTTGGAAACTTCTAGATCGGACTTTGGTATTGTATTTTTTAGCTACCCTTTGCTTCAAGGCTTGTTCAGCTAGGTTAGTAGCATTTCTTACCTCATCAATCAAATTCATGTTCTTGTGAATTTTCAAAGTACCCCAGAGCATTCTCAGGCTAGGCTCACCAACTTCTACTGGTATAACTGCTTCCTCACCATAAGTGAGTCTGAAATGTGTTTTCTTGGTATTAGATTGAACTGTAGTTCGATAAAACCATAATACTAACCATACCTCGTCAGCCCAGGAACCCGGAGACTCGTCCAGTCTATCCTTCAACCCTTTTAAGATTACCATGTTAGCAGCTTCATGTTGTTCATTCGTCTATGGGTGTTCCACCGAGGCGAATACTTGTCGATTCCCTAACCTGCTTAGTAGTTCCTAAAATTTGGAGTCCGTGAACTGAGTCCCATTATCTATGACCACAAGTTTTGGGATCCTAAACCTTGCGATGACTTCTCTCTAGACAAACTTCTGGCAGTGAGCAGAACTACTTTGCTCAACCCCCTGCCGCCATTGGAAAGACTGTCACCATTGCTCGATACACCCCCTTCTCTGTTCTCTGTTTCCACTACTGCTGCCGCTGCTCGAACAGTCTATTTTTATTCCAGGTTTTCTCTTTTCTCTCCTCTAATTAGTTTAATTAGATTGATTTCTGTTTTAGTTGATTTTAGGTGGTTAGGAATTTTCATTGAATTAATTTTCATTGATTTTAAAGATTAATTTCTGTTGTAAATTATTTTTAGGTGGTAAATTTAGGATAATTTAGTTAGATTGATAGGTTCTGATCTCTACTCAATAAGTTTGTTATAATCTGAGATTGCCGATTTTTGTTGCTGGGATTATTTGAATTGATTTGAATTATTAATTTTGCGTTTTATCGTTAATTTGGCTGAAGAATTGTTGCTAAATTTGTTTGAGAAATGCTTAACTGTTTTGATGATTCGTTGGCTACTGTTGCTTTGTTAGAAAATTACTATTTTGATTCTTATTTTGCTTATTCATATTGCTGCTGGAACTACTGGTTTATGCTGATTAATTACAGTGTTTTGCCGTGTGCATTGCTAGTGATGTTTCATCATGGTATTTTGTGCTTTCTTGAGTTTGTATAGGATAATTTTTTTATTGTTAGAATGTTTTGAAAGTTACAATATTTTAAAAAATTGTTAACAAAGTTAGAATGCTTTGAGAGTTAGAATGCTTTGTTAGAATAAAGTTAGAATGGTTTGAAAGTCTAATTTAATTATTTTGAAACTAAAATACTATGTAATTTTCTTTTCTTTTTTTTTTTTGATTTACCAAACTAAACCACTTTTTGAATTATTTGTTATTTCTTGAGTTTCTTCTTATGTTATTATTTGTTGGTATTTGTTATGTTATTAATATGCTATTAATATATCCGCTGTACAAATATGATGACAAACAGCAGAGGTAGGTTGAGTGGGACACGTGGTCGTGGTAGAAGGCGGGATTCCACCGAATTTTTCATGACTTCCTAGTCATCGCCCTCTACCTCGGCTACCCCATCGATCCCTGTAACGTCATAGGCGGGTCTATCAGACCAGCAATTTATCATGGACCCAAACCCGAACTAGGTACCTCCTTCTGCTATGCCCTATGAAACAGCGACGATGTCGACAGAGTTTGCGATGGATGATACCTCCAATGCCCCTGAGCAGGATGCCCGTCCACCACTGTCCGTCATCCGACTGAGGATTTAGTTCCAGCGGTGATGCTGTTGGTGTGGCACCGACAACGACACCTACTCCAACACCTCAGCAGGGAGACCATGAAGTCGTCGCCACCGACGACGATTATCAGGATATATAAGTGTTATGATTTTATGCATTTTTGTTTGTTTAGGATACATTACTCTACTTTTGTGACATTTTATTGTATTCATAACATTGATTTTAATAAAATAATTTGTTGATTTCTATTAATTTTAAATTTCTGATAATAATTTTGTTAACATGAATTTTAATTTAATTTGACTATTAGTTGTGGTTAAACTATGCCAAAAAAATAAAAATTAAAAATCCTACTGGCATATGTACCTTGGATTAATTCGACGGTAAGTTTTGGCGCCATTTGAAAACATTGACAAAAAATTCACCGGTAATTAGCATCGGACTAAAGAATTCGCCGGTAAAGGGTTTCTGGCGCCGTTTATACCGTCAACTACAGGACGATGGTAAATCCGACTATAATGTACCTAGCGACGGATTTATTTAATTAATCCGACGGTAAATCCCACGATAAGGAATATCTTTTTTAGTGAAACTCCATTTTCTTACTCCTTTTTTCCTTCTCCTCAAACCTCTCTTGGAAAATCAATTGTGTAAAAAAAAGTAGGAGAATAAAGTTTGAGCTTGTTGAGAAGGTAAAGGTAAAAGAGGGAATTAAGCAAACGTAACTTTAACAAAAGTATTATAAATAATACATTAATTTCGTTAATTATTAATAAAAATTTTAACAGTAGAATAATATTAATAACATTTTAAATATTTTGGGATAAAAGTAGGACAATTAAAATATTAAGAAGTAAATAAAATTTACTTCAAACATTAGAAATTAAAATAATATTTATCCTAAATTTTAAATATTTTATTTTTTATTTTAAATGTTTTATCTTTTATTTTTAAAAATAAGTTAGATAATTTAAATATTATAATAAAATCATTATGAAATTCATTTTGGATAAATATATGAAAATAATTATAGAAAAAAGTGAAAATAAAATTTTGAAATGTACAGAATTTTTGTGAGTTTGAAATTGAATTGATTTAATGATAGATATTTCAGTTTTAATCGAATAGGAAGAGAGGAAAGGCAGATTGGAGGGTGGCGGGTGAAAGTGAGAAAGGGGGGAGGGGACCCACATAAACCAGATAATAACGGGGAGGGTGATGACGCATTAGCAGCTTTGTGATTAGAATAAGAATGAGAGACAGCTGTGTGAGGGTTGGATCCATCCCCGGCAGAGGCAGTGGGGACTGGGATGCATAGCGACAATGAGTCTTGCTTGATTCTCTCTGCCTCTCTCTCTCTCCAGCTCATTCCTCACTCGCCTTTCGCTCCACCAAAATTGCACCCTCTCCTCCTTTTTCTAATCGATATGCCACTTCACCACAACCCATACGTTAATTAGTACTATCACAATATGCCAACACAAAACATCTTGTTTCTTCCTCTTCTAATCATATGATTAGACTACTATCTGTCACCTATTTTTAAAACTATTTTACATTTCGGTAAATATCATTAAGAAATTTTCTCTAAGGCGACCATTTTACTAATTCCTGAATTCCCCCAACCAATGATTTATTTTACATTATTTTATAGGTTGTGGTTGTGATTATTATTACAAAAGGTTAATCAGATAAGCCTAAATTTCTAGTCCTAATATGATATATATATATATATATATATATATATATATATATATGTTTATGTTAGTTATAAAAACTATAAAATATTATTAAAATTAAAATAATATTTTTAATATTTTAATAATATTATTTTATTTTTAATAGTATTTTTAAAATAATATAACTACGATAACCTAAACATACTAATATAACTCATGGATTATTTAAGATAAATTTTATTTAATTCTTTTTAAAATAATATATAATTTATTTTTTATATGATGTGTTAATTTTTAATTAAATATTATCTTAATATGATAACTAACTATATTTATAACTTCGGTTACTTTAATTTAATTAAAATTAATATCTTAATTATAATAAGATATTTTATAATTAAATTATTATTTAAAATAGATAATTATATAATTTTTTAAAATATTAATAACTAAATCCTATTTTTTTCCTATCATGTTTTTCAAAACACAAAAAAATTGCTTTCTCCAAATTAGGTATTTTAACTCTTTTTTTAATGGCTTTCACTCTTTTTCATTCTTTTATTTTTGTCACGCCTTCCAAAATCATACCCAAAATCATTTACCACGTCAAATAATTAACTTAAACACACTTTGGCAGAGGTGAATTTATAAAATTTTATTTCTATCTAATTTTTTATTAGAATAAATTTCTACATTCAAACAAAATATTTAATTAAGTCTAACCAAATTATTACAACGGCTTTTTAAATTACGCATCTTCTTCTTTATTTCCTCCTCCTTCTCCTCCTCATTATCCTCCTTCTTCTCTTTCGTTAATAATACTAATATTTTATTGCTAACATTTTTATTGGTTCTAATTTTTTCTGGTACATTCATTAAATAATTTCGGTTCACTTTTTAGTTTATTTCGGTTCATTCATGTATTAAGTGAGGTTCACTTGATACTACTGATAAGTATTGACCAATTTTTTATTCCTTTAGTAATTTCGGTTTATTTCTTAGTTTAATTGAGGTTCATTTAGATCCAAAAATGAATTCGATATGTATTTTGTTGATGATGGAGTCTTTTTGAATACTTGTTCAAAAGTGAACTAATTTGGTCAATACTTATCAGCAGCATTAAGTGAACCTCAATTAACACGCAAATGAACCAAAATTAGCTCAGTTTTGAACAAGCAATAAAAAAGACTCAATCATAAACAAAAACATATCGAATTCATTTCTGAATTCATATGAACCTCAATTAAACTAAGGAGAAAAAGAAAAAACACAGTAACAACAACAGCAATATATGAACAACAATTCACAAAAAACACACGAAGAAGAAGAAGGAACACGACGAAGAAGAAAGAGGAATGCGAAGAAGAAGAAGAAGAAGAAGAAGGAGAACACGAAGAAGAAGGAATGCGAAGATGAAGAAGGAGGAATGCGAAGAAGAGGAAGGAATAATGCGAAGACGAAAAAGGATATATTTATGTTAGTGAAGCGCGTGTATACATGCTGGTGTAATGAAAGTGGTTTTTGTTGAGTTTGGACTAATTTGAGTGGACTTGATTGCCAAAAATACTTAAATGTGTAGCTGGACTATTTTTATTATCTCCTTTGACAATGATATATCATTTTTTATATTGGTTTCATCTAGTAAGATTAAAATTTTAGCATGAATAGTTGGATTCATTAAAAAATTTAAAAATTTACAGAGTTTATAATTTAATAAAAATATCTTACAATTTGATACCTGAAGGGAGAGTTTGGTTCTTGGGAGTCAGCGCCGAGTTGTTATATTCGGTGTCGATTTTTGAGCCTTGGAAAAGTTCGAGCTTCACTTTGAGGAGATGTTTAATTGCACATCGCATGAGCAAAAAATAAGGGGGAAGTGTACTTGCAAAGGCACTCTGAAGTTTACGTTAGTATTGAAAATTCAATGTGTGTGTTAAGGAGAAGATATTATACCTTTATATGCGGAGTGAGATAAGTCGGTTATATTTCTGTATCATCGTCTGAATTGAAAAATAATAATAAAGCTTAATGAGTGATGATGTTTGATCTGTTGTTTTGATTCTAGTATGTAAACCGTTGAATTCAGTTTATAACGCATAACGCCGAACTGTACTTTATTTGGCTGAGTTATGAGTCATGATACCGAATTATGATTTGGTGTTTGTAACGGTCAGATCAATATATATATATATATATATATATATATATCCAAAATAGTTATATTAAAAAGTGAGGGTGGAAAAGTAACATAACTCAAAAATAATTTTTTAAAAGGAATAATTTTTAAAAAAAAATTAGTTATTAATATTTTAAAAAAATTAGATAATTATTCATTTTAAATAATAATTTAATTACAAAATAATTCTACTATAATTAAAATATTAATTTTAATTAAATTAGAGTAACTTAAATTATAAATATAGTTAATTATTATTAAAATAACATTCAATTAAAATTTAACATATTAAAATAAATTATATATTATTTTAAAAGAATCGAATAGAATTCACCATTATTTAACCAATGTTCAGAGAGAAATTAAAAATTTTAAAGAGAACTGAAGAAAAAATGGAAAAAATGTTTTAAACTCCATTTTATTCATGAGTTTAAAAGATTTAATAGAAAAAAGATTAGTCTTTTGTTTAAAAGGTACGATGATGACAATCAGAGTATTTCGGGTTATAGGACAAGTAAGGTGCCAGGATCGTCAGACTTCTTTGAAATGGTCCTTCGGAGATCTGTTCTTCAGGTTGGATGGCGAGGAAAACGAGCGAGATCAAATCCGCACAAGATTTATCGATTCTCAAATCAACTCCTAGTTTCATATATGTATGTAATGAAGTTACCTACAAAAACACTTCAATTCTCAAGTTAACTCTCAGTTAACTGGGGTTAGAATCATTTTATAATATGAGAGGGATTTGCTTCATTTTCCGATTAATTGCAAGTTTGCTAAGAGGAAGAGGGAGGAGACCACTAGATCAATAGGTAAAGTAGGGTATAGACATATTGATCATGCCTGATGTGCATGGAGAAAGGCAGTTTTGTAACACTTAGAATTTTGGAAAATAGTTTTTAATACAATAAAAAGTTGAAAACTCGTCAAATAATCAACAATAACTCTGGTAAAAAAAAAAAGTAAAAAACTGATGAACACATTCTCATTACTTTTTCTTCCTTCCAGGCCAAAATTCTCATAAACCAAACACATGAACATGTTAAAAGTATTTGCGATTGTGATGGAAATTAAAATGTTATTATTTGAAATAATAAAATGCATGAAAAAAAGTTAAACAATCCCAAAACTTCCTCGGAGAAAATGAAGTGCTTTTGGACCATTACTCCTATTGCGTTTTGGTTTTAATTTGCGTTTCTATAAGTTGAAATAAAAATGGTTAATTAAAGAATAAAAATATTATTTTTATATCAAAATCAACCACATATATATATATATTATTCAATTTATTTTTAATGTGTATTTATATTTTATATTAATAATTAATAATTAATAATTAATTTTAATAACTAATTTTAATATATACTTAACGTTGTTGATTAAAAAAATAAAAATTAATTTAGAATGTTTCACGTCTTATTATTATTATTATTATTATTATTATTATTATTATTATTATTATTATTATTTGTTACTAAATTTTTTTTAGGTTATAATGGAGGCACTTGTCCCCATAGTTTAGTGCGTAAATCCGTCCGTGTGTATATATATATTGAGAAAATGATAATAGTATTCTTATTTTTAATAATATTATTTTTTATATGATTTTTTGTATTATATTTTATATAAATTAAAAAAGAATATTATCCTAAAAGTGATATTATCATCTCTATATTTTTTGGATACATAGATAGGTATATCTTGAATTTAATATTTGATGATCTCAAATTAGATTCTTTATTCATTTACTTTTGGAAAATAGTATCTAAGAAGATTGGTAAGCCTAGAACCGGAAAGAATAATTGTTGAGGTAAAATTGTTCCTATGTACGCCAATGAGCCTTAGCTCAAGTGGCACTTCTCCCCTCTCCCCACCTCAAGGTCTAGGGTTCAAACCCTAGAGAATGCAATTGAGGAAAATTGTGAAAATATGTGAGGAGTGTGTGGGTGAGTTGTGTACCTAGGATTGGGGGTTGTCCAATCCACCGACCAAAAAAAAAAAAAAAAATTGTTCCTATGTACGAATTATACCAAAAAGGAAGATTGTGCGAGTGATTACGTGCAATTTTTGGAGATACTGATAATAAAAATATAAAAAAATTTATGGGACAGCAATTTTATTATATTTTGGATGTAACTAACAATCAACAGAGAAAAGTGAACAATTAGATAAAATCTTACACCATCAAATCATTATTGATGGCTAGTTGATGACTACCAATCATAAATATTGCTGTCCCTAGCATTATTCTAAAAATAATAATGGAAAACCAGACGAAAACGAAATCGAAAAATAACTGAAGTAATCTGCTACTGATAATAAGTATATTTTCTTCGGAAAAGGAACAAGCGAATATGAAATATAAATAATTAAAATAAAAATAACAGTTAAGAATTAGTTGTTGCAAGATAAAATGTCCCCACCATAATAGAGAAAATTGAGGGAGGAAGCAAAAACAGAAAGAAAAAATAGAATAAATCAAAATATGCAAGGATACAGGCTGTCACATCCAGTTCTCCTACTCAACAAAGAAGCCTTCACTCTGTCAGCCATCAACTAAATTAAAAATAAAAAATAAAAAGGGGTTGGCATATATACTCAGTCTTCTCCTATTCCTTCCCTCCATAAACTCATCAAGTCTCATCTCAACATGGATCCGTGCCACTACGTGCGGCTCCTCGTTGGAAACTTGGCCCTGAAATCACCGGCGTCATCCAAGCCCTCCTTCTCCGGCAAGGTGCACCCTTCCACTTCGTCGTGCTTCTGCGAGATCAAGCTCAGGGGAGCAGGTTCACAGCGATCCCACGCGGCCACAGTTCCTATAACCTCGGACACGCACCCTACTCCGCACTCCATGGCCGCATGCTTCGACTTCACCAAACCCCACATTGAGAAGCTCCTGAGTTCCAAGAAGCCCACCACCATCACCATCTCCCTCTACAAGGGCCGCGCAGACACTTCCTTCTCCTTCTTCTCCTCACCCAAACTCCTCGGCAAAATCTCAGTTCCCATCGATTTCACCATGCTAGACTCAAAACCCGTCACGTTCCACACCGGCTGGGTTAACCTCGCCAAAGCAGACAACAAATCCTCCTCCGCCCAGTCACTGCACCTAACAGTCCGGGCTGAGCCCGACCCGAGGTTTGTGTTCCGGTTCGACGGCGAACCGGAGTGCAGCCCGCAGGTTTTTCAAGTAAAAGGCGATGTGAAGCAACCGGTTTTCAGTTGCAAGTTCAGCTTTCGGGACAAGAATCAGGGACAGTTCCAATCTTCTTCGGCTAATGCGAATCACATGGCGGAGCGGAAGGGATGGTCCATCACAGTCCACGATTTGTCGGGTTCGCCAGTCGCCGCGGCCTCCATGGTCACGCCCTTCGTTCCCTCACCCGGGTCGCACCGGGTCAGCCGATCCAACCCGGGAGCATGGCTCATAATCCGACCCGAGGGGGACGGCACCTGGAAGCCTTGGGGTCGTCTGGAGGCCTGGCGGGAACCCAACAGCTCCAACGCCGTAGGGTACCGATTCGAGGTGCTTCCGGCTACCGCCGATCCCGTGACCCTGGCCGCCGCTACTATCAGCTCCCAGCATGGCGGGAAGTTCACCATCGACATTGCTACCGGCGTGACCCCTGTGAGCACTCCACATGGGAGCTGGGATTTGGGGTCCCGGTCTCGACCCGGATCAGGATCGGGTGTGGATTTCGGGTTGGACCCGATGTTGATGTATAAGGGGTTTGTGATGTCGGCGAGGGTGGACGGTGAGGGGAAGTGCAGCAAGCCGGAGGTGGAGGTTGGGGTGAAGCATGTGACTTGCACGGAGGATGCTGCGGCTTTTGTTGCTCTTGCGGCGGCGATGGACTTGAGCATGGACGCTTGCAAATTGTTTTCTCAGAAGCTCCGAAAGGAGTTGAGGCAGTAGAACTAAAAACATAGTGTGTATTTTTTGTCGTATTCTGAGTGCCGTTTCTGTCGGTTCAGCTAACACTATTCTAATATTCTTGGCGCTGGATCAAATTCAGCACTAACCCTCCTTTTGTTTTTTTACGGTTTTCGATGAGAACTATGTACAGTTGGGAGATTGGAAGTATCAGTTTAGTATTATTTTTGTTTATTCTTTTACCTCTTGGTGAAGTTTTGGATTCGTATTTTGCTTACAGATTAGGTCTTGTAAAGCTTCTGTTTTTCAATTAATTGGTTCTGGCACAAGTAGAATTTTTAATTCATGTCTCGTGCGTTGTAACGGAATGCGAGATTGAGCATGAGAATCCTATGTGCTGTCTCAAGTACATGTATCTTCTGTCACGCTTAGGTTTGCACTATTTCATTGCTACCATTACTGAACATGTACATAATAAGTTAATAACTTAATAGGGTTTCCTGGAACCCGCACATTACTTTCGCTCCAACATATCCTTTAATTAACATATGATTTTTTTTTTCAGAAGTACCTTGTAATTTTTATAGTATCCTCATTTTTTTATTTTAAGAAATTCATCCCTATATCTCCCTTCATTTACACACACCAAAATTCTGTGTGAATGAAATTGTTCTTGACTTCAAAATAAAAGAGGCATAAAATAAATAAATGAATAAAGAACAGTGGAAAAGGAATAATAGGATACAGCATTTGCTGTGAAATTCTTTTCAAAATTATGAGCAAACGGCTTAGAAGAGCCTGGGACTTATTTCAGTGGATTTTCCTCAAGTTAACATTCTTTCAATTTAACCATAGTTGTTTGTAAGATTGAAGAAATTTCAACTAAGAGACGACGGTGATAGGATTGTGAGGATTCAAGTATAGAAGCAATGACCAAACACGTAACGTAGTCCAATTTAGACAATTTTGAAAAGCACACGACACAACACCCAAAATGAATCGTAAGAAATTGGCTAGTCACCAATTTGGTTTCTCACGTTGTGCTGTATCCTTGCTGTCCATTCTCTAGCTCTAGAGTGAAACACATTTTTCCTTTCTTACCACAAAGTATGTAGCTTTTATCCTACTCTAGTATGAAGACAAGGATTGTGTAGTATGAGACATTCGACTAATCTACCAAAGAATTAAAGACTTTGATATGAATATCCACCAAACTACCTTAGTACGTTTTTCAAACACACTTACAAGGGGTTCAAGTGGAAGGGTTTGGCTAACTACACAAGGTCAAAAAGAACAACTTTATCACTTACAAAACATGACCATGTTACGAGTTTATTCTATTGCACTTTTGTCACTATTATCTATTCCATTTCTAATACCGGCCAACTTATCCGGATCAGTCATCACATCCTTGATAACATGAGAATCAGTAGCATTATGATCATCTGAACCAGTAGTTCCCTTCCCAGTGAATGACTCTGATGATTCTCCACTTTCACCTGTCTGAGTGTCATCCTTCAATTTCTCATTGTCATTGTCGTTGACATCTGTGTTCTTCATGTTCAAATTTGAATTACTCCTTCTGTTGCTTGTTTCACTGTTATCCTTGTTCACAGTTTTGTTTAATGCTACAAATCTTGTTACCTTTTGGAATTCACCAGCAGCTGCATCGACATCTCCATTTTCTGTTTTGATAGGGTCTGTTGCCTCAGAATCAGGAAGGTTTTCTTCAGATCCTCTATTGCTTCCCTGCTCTGTTCCTTCTCCTGTGACTGTTACATTCACTGTATTATTTTGAGCATGGTCTGATTCGGAAAATATCCCCGTATTATTCTGTTTAGATGAAGTGTCAGCTCCAGTTCCCGTCATGTTATTGCTGGCAGCACTGGCTGCTAGTGCTACTGTCAAATTACTGCTTGTCTCCGAGTTATTGTGAGAATGTGTTCTGTTGGTATTATTTAGATGTGAACTATCCGCTGGGATGGGCAAAGTCTTGTTTACAGTTTCTTTACCAGAAGTTGTGTTAGACGTTTCCCCCGGCATCAGTTGAGCTCCTGTGACCTTAATATCCAAATCAGTTTGATTCCCGCTACTTTCTTCTGTAAAAGTAGTCTCAGTTTCAGTGCTACTTGAATGAGTATCACGAGTCACAGCACTGGAGGCATCATCGCCCTTGTAATGCTCCTCCCGGGCCTCATGAGTGTTGTGGTTTTCAACTGAACCCTCCTCCTTTTCCTCATCCTCACTCTCCTCTTCTTTATCTTTCTCTTCCTCAATGAGCTCGTCATGATTAATATCCCTCCCTGAATTCTCTTTATCCTTTTCAGCTATCTCGTCATCTCCTACCTCTTGTCTGTCTTCCATCTCCTCACCTTTGTTTTCATCTTCATCTTGCTCTTCCTCTTGTCCCCTCACTCCGTGCTGGCTCTCTTCTTTTCCTTCTTGTAATTCTTCTTGTTCATGGAGTTCATGCTTGTTTTCATCCTCTTCCTCCACGATATTCTCATCTTCCACTTCTTCCTCATGCTTTTCATTTTGATTTATTTCAACCTTTTGTGCATTAAGGTCTTTTCTACCAAGTTTTGGAATCTGATGTGCAGTATTGTCATCAAATTCCTTCTTCTTATCATGTGAGTGCTTAATCTGATAGATCAACCAGAAGCAAACACAAAGCAACAGAATAATCTGCAGAACATGTTTCACCTTGATGCCTTTGGACCGCTGGTTCCGACTTGGCGACCGCCTTATCATGCTTAACTTACTTACAACGCTCAAGTTCTTACTTTTTCCAAATAGCCTGGAACCGAATAAGCAATTATCAGAGTCCTACAGAGGAAACAGGTATGGAGTTAGATGATAATTTCTATGCATTTTGAGTGATAAATTACAATGTCAACCAATACAACTGTAGAAAATGAACAAATCATGGTGGACGGCTGTCATTATGCATAGTTATTCACCATGATTTGACGTCATGCTTAGAAATCCATCTCTGTAAAGTCCGAAAGGAATCCCCTTCCTACAAAGTTATATCAAAGCAGCTAACAATATTTGTCCTTGCACAAATGGCAACACCATCATATAACATACATAAGGAGAAGAGGGGAAATGATAATATCACGCAAAAAGCAATCTATGTTACCAGAAAATTTCTACAAATGCGGGCATCATAATGGTTTAATTTAAGGGATTCTCCAAATCGAATATATTTATTGACCGAGGAAAGGAAACAGGGTGCAGCAGAATGGAACATTTTTAAAAAAAGGAAATACTGAGTGAGAAGAAAGAGAACTAAGGAGGGGTTACAAAGCTGAAAACAATTTCACGCGAAAAAAAAGAAAGAGCACACACAAAACCCTAAAAGAAACCCCAGAAGAGGAAGAAAAAAAGGCAAGTAGGAAATTGATAGAGAAGTATGGAACTTTGAATGGGGAAAGAAGGCCAAACATTGGTCCAAAAATGAAGAGGAAAGGAATTCACCTGAGTGAGGGAGGGGAAGGCAAGTAGGGAAGCACGCAACGAGTTGAGAGCTGAGAGCCTGAGACTGTTTTTTTAGCACCAAAAGTAGTCAGCTCGTCTTTGAGAATGCCACTTTGACCTCGCTCCTCTCTCCCCTCTGCTTCTGCCAATGCTACATTCTGCAATTGGCTAACACTTAATTCAAATAATTTTTTATTATTGTGCTACTTTTACATCACATAACCTAACCATTTTCTTTACAGCTTAAAGTAGTTCCTTACTATACATTGTATAACTTTTTGTTTCTCCATTATAATTAAGAAATTAACTTTAACATAAAAATACATAATGTTATTCACCATTTTTTGTTTTTGATATTAGAGTAGTAATATTATTTTCAAATGTGGGATCGAGAAATAAAAATTAGATCCGATTTGTAAGAGGTATAAAAATAAGACCGTTCGATCTATGAAAAATATAGAAATTGGACTTGAGAGATTTTTATTAAAAAAAATTAAAAATTTAAAGTACAAAAATTAAACTCTCCAATTTATATATCTGTCACACTTTTAAAAAATATCAAAAATTATAATATTAAAATATATCAATATTTTTACTTTCATACCAAAAAAGGCCGTCATTCAAAAAAATTAAATTAAAAAATTATGCATGTAACCGTAGTAAAAATACACATTTTCCTTTATTTTAATGTTAATATCAAAAGTTCATAAAATGTTCAATCTTACATTAATATCTCTCTCATAAGAAGAATATAAATGAATGAATGGTTGGTTATTGCCGCCCATGAAATGACAAAAATCTTGGTTATTGCTAGAAAGAAAAATTGATTCTCTTAAATTTTTTTAATTAAAAATATAAAATAAGATTTTTAATTTTTAAATATCTTTTAAATATATATTTTTTAATTTTATCTATTGATCCGTACTTGAATAACTCAAATATATAACGCTACATCTCGGAACTGAATTTTAAATTCAAATACTTCGTCCTATTAAAATAACCGACCCCGAACATTTTCAAAATGTCGATACATATCTTGGACATGACATGTACATAACGGTCCATTGTGTAACAATAAATATAGGACAAATAGGACTATAGATTCAATCATTTTCACTCACTCTTAAAAAAGAACTCTAATTGTATTTATAAAGATCGATTACTAACTTGAGCGTCAGAATCCTTTTTGCAGGTCCAACGCACAAGTCCAGCCTTTGAAGAACTGCAGTTCACCTGAAGGTCTTGGAGAAGGAGCCTTTCAGGTGTTAACGAGCTATACTTCAGAGGGTAGTTCTTGATAGGAATAGTTGGCGTCTATGGAGCTATTTTTCAAAACGTGTTCCCACATTTTACTACCTTTTTCATCTCTTCTTTCTTTTTCTTTTTGCAAGGTTTCTTATATCATGACGGACAATGCTATAGCTCCACAACCACCTCCAACTCATGCAGAATTTTTGGCTATGAACGCTGCTTTGTAGGCCGAGGTCCAAAAAATGGCCGAACTCCTGGCAGCTAAACCAAATAATGATAAGGAGAATGGGGAACGCAAGAATCTTAATGATGAAAATCCGAATGAAGAACATCACTCTAAATCAAACACAAAGATGGGAGGAACACTTCACAAGGCAGAAAGGTGGAGAACGAATCCGTTTTTCGAAGAAATAATGAACTTCCAAATGCCCAAAAACTTTACACTTTCAACAACATTGAAACCTTATGAGGGTATTGGGGATCCCAAAGTGCACGTCACCAAATTCGAGTCCATAATGTTACTATGGTGCCTCTGACCTTATCTTGTGCCGATCTTTTCCAACCTTCTTGAACGGAGCTGCTTTACTTTGATTTTTAAATTTGCCTACAAGTTCCATTACTAGTTTTGATGAGTTCACTGATATATTTGTAAACAATTTTGTAGCATCCAAAATCTATGTACGAGACTCAGATTATCTGAGCACAATTAATCAAGGACAACACAAAAGTCTGAAAGACTATATGACGAGGTTTGCAAAGGCAGCGATGAAAATTCCTTATCTAAACCCCAAGGTTCATTTACATGCCTTGAAAAGCGGGCTTCGCCTTGGAAAGTTTCACGAGGCCATTGCAGTAACAAAACCAAAGACGCTAGCAAAATTCATAGAAAAAGTGACTGGACAAATTGAAATCGAAGAACTAAGGAAAGCTCGGAGATTGGAAAAACTATTACCTCGCAGAGACAATGACAAGCAAGGTCGAACGAACAACCTTCGAGACAACAAAATGCCGGTTAAGTTGACACCCAACTTTGACTCATACACACAGTTCAATGCAAGGAGGGAAGTTATAATCAAAGAGATCCTACATGCCAAAATCATCAAAACCCCCAGTAGGGCTGGGACCTATCAAGACCAAAAATATGTTGACAAAAGCAAACACTGCGCATTTCACCAGATGTTCGGACATACAACTGATGAATGTGTAGTAGCAAAAGACCTCCTAGAGTGATTGGCACGGCAAGGGCTGCTGGATAAATATGCCAACGTCAAAATCCAAAAGGATGCGACAATCTCTCTTACAATGGCAGAACAACCAAATTCAACTTCGGTAGCAAAAGACAATGCAATATAGACTACTTCAAACCCACCTCCCCCAACTCGAAAGATCATTAATTACATCTCAGGAGGGTTCACCTGCAGACGAATTTCCAGCTCTACTAGGAAACAAAACTACAGGACCATGCTAACCCTCAAAGGAGAGGGATCAAGGCTACATCAGTCGAAATGCTCCACCCCGAGTATCACTTTCCAAGCATCTGACTTCAAATCCCAAACCCCAAATATCGATAACCCAGTGGTGATATTAGTAACCATAAGAGACACAACAATTAGAAAAGTCCTCATGGACCTTGGGAGCAGTGCCAATGTGTTGTTCTTATCAACATTTCAGAAGATGCAGTTGAACAAGAATACTTTGCAACCTTCATACGAAGAGCTAGTTGGCTTCTCCAGAGAAAAGGTTCTAGTAACAGGTTATGTCTGGTTAAAGACGACTTTAAGGCACCATCCCCACTTAAAACCTTAGATATCCAATATCTAGGGGTTGATTGCATAATCCCCCTACAACATCATATTAGGGCGACCATCGTTGAATTCTTTTAGAGCTATTATTTCTACGATTCATTTGTGTGTTAAGTTTCATATGCAGGATGACATTATCGCAACAATACATTTCGATCATAAAAGGGGCAAGATAATGCTATAACACTAGGCTAAAAGTCTGACCATCGACCTCAGAATCAATCCCGCAGATCAACTCGGTGTACAATACTGATGACATACCTCTACTACCTGAGCTTGACCCTCGATGTGATAAAGAAGCACGACCAACACCAACAGATGACCTCGCAAAATAAATCTTACTACCAATGAATCACAATGCACTAACATTGGCTATACTTTCAATGTAGAAGAAACATATAAGCTTGTAGCCCCACTGCAAGCAAAAGCGGATTTATATGCATGGACACCAACAGATATGCTTGGAATCAACCTAAATGGTATGTGCCATAAGCTTGCTTTGGACCCCAAAGCTCGTCCAATCCGTCAGAAAAAACATAATCTCGGACAAGAACAAAAAGAAGCAGCGGTCAAAGAAACCCAAAAACTATTGAGTGCAGGTTTCATAAAGGAGATCCAGTTTACGTCATAGTTGGCAAATGTGGTCATGGTAAAGAAGACCTCTAGCAAGTGACGTTTGTGCATTGACTTCACAGATCTAAACAAGGCTTGCCTAAAGGATTCATATCCCCTGCCGAATATTGAGAAATTGGTAGATAGTACATTGAGTTTTAAAGTTTTGAACTTTATGGATGCTTATTCAAACTATAATCAGATACAAATACATATTGAAGATTAGGATAAAACCGCATTTATAACTGATCATGGCAATTTTTTTTACAAAGTAATGCCTTTTGGTCTTAAGAATGTAGGAGCAACATACCAGAGGTTGATGGACAAGATTTTCTAAAATCAAATCGGTCGAAACATGGATGTGTATGTTGATGACATGGTTGTCAAATCAGAAACTGAAAGCAGACACCGCTTCAACCTCGAGGAAATTTTCCAACTGCTCAGGAGATACAATATAAGATTGATTCCTGAGAAGTTTACATTTGGAGTTCAAGGAGGCAAATTTCTTGGTTCCATGTTAACCCATCAGGGAATTGGGGCAAACCTAGAGAAGTGCCAATCTACAACATAAATGAAATATCCACGCATAATCAAAGACGTGCAACAACTGACTGGATGTAACACCCTAACTTTTAGCAACTCATGATCGTACTAGAAGTCCGAGCGCTACTTACCTCTATTCCTTCAATTATAAACTATGTTTATTTAATATTGTGCCTTTGTGAATACGAACCGAAATTTTAATTAAGAAAACAAAAAGTTTTTACTTTTAATCACTTAATCACAAAGATATATTCACATAGCTTTATATACATAGACTTATTTCATGATTCTCAAATACAAGTCTTATCCCCTCTAAAAACTAAAAACACTAAACGACAAGGGGAAAATAAAATCTAACAACTCAACTTGTGAAGATAATCTTTTATGCTCTTGTAGCTCCACACTAAACCTTTGCACCTATAGCTGAGAGAGATGGAGATAGGGGTAAGAACTGGAGAGTTCTTAGTAGGGTCAGGGTAGTTAGTTAAGTTTGTTTTATTATGTTCTAAGTAAATAACAACAGTCAACAAAGTATAATCTAACTCAGCAATTACAGAACATAGAATCCAATCATAAGCACACACAATCATAGAAAACACAATCACAAACAAATATGCACAAACAAGGATGATGCATGTCTAATCTTATCGCAGGCCATGAGCTCATGTGTCGGTTGCCTACCTGCTCCCAACATTACTTGGGCACGAGTCCCAGATATGACTTTTCAGATACATACAGAGTGCATATAAGTCTTACGGCCAGGCTGCATACAGTGTGACTTTTAAATGTATTATAATATGCTTACATCTGGAAAACAGTTCTCAGTGTGTGGGCATCCCCACTATACATTTGGCACTAAGGCTCGAGCAAGGTCGCATCTGCTCTCTTGTGGCAGATAGTCTTTTAAAGCTTTTTCTTTATCTTTTTCCTCTGCTCTCCTGTGGTAGATATCTCTTTAGTTAATACATTTTTTTCTTTTTTGTGCTCTGCTCTCCTGTGACATAAATTCGTTAGGTTCTTTTAATCTTTGTTCTTTGCTCTCCTATGGCAGAGATTCTTTAATATTTTCTTTCCTTTTCTTTTCTTTTTTCTTCTTTTCTTTCCTATCATTCCATAATATAATTTATCTTCGCATTATTCTCTCGTCTTTCTCTAAGTGTCTTATGGAAAAGAATTATAAATTACTTTAAATTAGTTTGCGTTCTCTAAAACTTTTAAGATCGCTCTGTTTGCTCTTCTATGACTTATAATAATATTAATAATATCTTTACTAGATAATATTCTTAATAAGATAATAATAACAATAATATAAATGAGATATTTTAAATAGTAAATAAATAATATATATATCTTCTCTTAAAATTTAGTTTATAAAACCTTATTTTAAACTTTTATTAATTACTTTTTGTTGAGTTAAGAAATTAACTAAATTAATTAGTGATGACAAACATTATTTTTAGGCAAAATAAATAATTAGCGTTGATTAATTATAATTGCATATTACTAATTATTTATTGTTGCAGGCCAAAATTCAATTTTATAGCACAAATAGAATGAAAAGCAAATAGCAAGGATGACGGGCTGAAAGCAAAAATAGAAGCCCAAAGAAAAGCAAAGAAATAAGTCATATGAGCCAAACAGGTTGCTTAATGGATATCCGATCCAAACCCAACTCAATTTCAAATCCATCCAATTAGATCTCACTTCCAAAGCAACGTCCCTCTTTTCATTTGTCTTTGTCAAATCACAGAAAAGTGAGAAAGAGAAAGAGAAAGCTTCTTCCCTAAGGTGATCATCAAAGAAGCAAGAAAGAGAAAGTCCAAGCTTGAGACGTAGAAGTCTAATAAGCAAATCCAAACCATATCAAGCTTAGGTTAAAGGTAATCCATTTCCTTTTACATGCAACACACTTTCTTCTCTTCATCTTCAACACTTTGCCACTCCGTTTTGAGCTATATGGAAAAGAGGATTTATGTTCTTCTCTGCTGTAAATCCACGGTCTCAAACATATCTTGGGACCAAGTTGGTTTTCAAGGGCTCAGATTTGATTTACCATTGAAAGACTTTTGTGGTTGCTGTTTTATGGATTTCGGTCAAGATGGAGAAGTCAGAAGCAAAGTTTCTACTATGAGGTTTAATGAGAAAAAGTGAGTTTGTGGGTTGGTGAAGCTCAAGGCTCAAGGAGTTGACCTAGGAAGAAGAACCGAGCAACATGCAAGGAGATAAAAGAAGACTTTCTACTCATTCAGAAGCAAGGAGAGAAAACCAGAGTTTGGTGAGTTGTGTTTTGCAAAGAAGTTCCTCTACTTGGATAATGCTTTCTTTCAAAGAAGCATTCGGTCAATACTGAAGAACTGTATCTGAGGTTTGCAAATCTAGTTTTGCACAAAGCGAAGAGACTGTTGATGAAGTTAATCTCCCTCATGTTTTACAGATTATGATGTGCTTTTCTATGTTTATCTTTCTGTAATTTTTTGTGTGAAAAGGCATATTGAGAGAGCTCAAGTAAAAGCCATGAGTGAAAAAAGGCTGAATGATACACTTGAGAGAAAAGCCTAGAGTTATTTTCAGATTTCTTTAGGTATGTCAATGTCTTGTATCTTATACCTGTGAGGTATCCCTTTCTTAGTTGGGTTAGCACTAAGAGTGAATAGTTAGGTATTAGCATAGCCAATGTCAAGTTAGATTAGAACTTGAGTGTGAAAGGATTGTGTCAATCCTGTGAAATTGGTGTATGTAATACTTTTAACTATAGTGAAAGCAACTAAACCAGAATACATGCTGGTGTTAGCTTTTCTCTTCTCTACTGTGTTCTGTTTTCTGATATTCATAAGACAAAAATAAATTGTCTCAAATTTTCGCTGCTGAGTACAAACAGAATCAGAATTGAAAGTTTGTTTTAAAAGGGTCATAACAGCAACTTAAAAGGAAGGCATAGATTCAACCCCCCTTCTCCAAGCCTACCACAACCTTCACTTTTTAAACTACGAACTTTTTAATATTCTATTTTTAACCTTAATATTTTATAAAATTATATTTGAACCCTCACTTATTTTCATATTTATAAAAATAACCCTAAACTTTTATAAAATATCCATTTTACCCCATACTCAATTTATTACCCAAAAACTTATATAATTACAAATTATACCTCAATTTTTATATACAAATACAATGTTACCCTTCAAAAATAAAGTTTAAATATTAATTTTCCTCTTATACCAAAACCAAAACCCGTAACCCTTTCCTTTCAAAATATTACTTGTATTTTAATCCGTTTTCGAGTCTTTCGCTTACCGATTTTTCTTAGCTTTTAATTTAATCTTTCAACCACCAAATCTCATCAATTTCCTCAAAATACCACATCACAATAGTCCCAAAAATATTAAAACAACTACAGCTAAGCTGTTCCTCATAGCCAAACCAACAAATCACAAGCAACAATAATAATTCAACATAAACTCATTCAAACTCAAATAATAATCAACAAAATTAACATTCACTTATCAAATTCACATTTAATTATTATAAAGTTATCAATCCTACCTCCGTGTAAAATCAAAATACTCGAAACTCCAGAGAAGCCTTCTGACTGAGCTACTGAAGGGGAAAACATCAGAAATTATCTGTGTCTTCTAAAACTCCAATTGGCCGAATTCGAGGGGAAGAGTAGCTATGTCACCGTCAATTTCTACAGGACAAAAGTAATGCTAACATGTAGAAGAGGAGGATACGAACACTTTTATCGGAATAGATTTTTTATTGAAGTTACGGATTAAAAAAATTAAAAAAAAAGAAAAGAGAAAAAACTCACGGTTTTCACGATGAAATTCGGCCTCTCTCTCTTTTGTTTGGATAGCATGCAAGTTTGGTTATTGCATAATCAATGTGCTTAATAGATTTGATGATGATTTGGGCAAAGGAAGAGTGGTTAGGTATCACTTACATTATATATATATATATATATATATATATATATATATATACAGGTGAATTCTACCCAACTCTCCCTAAAATAACATGTAAGTTACCCTTCATGATATGTCACACTTTAATTGGTTATTATCTTAACTATATTTAAGTTATTTTGTAATTTATTATTTGAAATGGGTAATTGTATAATTTTTTAAAATATTAAAATTCTACCCCTTAACTGCGATCTACTGCCTCTCACGCAATCTCTTTCTACAGTGCATTATTCCTTAACGAGTCGTTAAATTTTCATGGTTGGTAACTTTCTCGTTCTTCCAGTATAGCTAGCGCCGACTTCATTATTATCTCCTGTCCTTTCACTCAATTTTTTTTAGCCATAGATCACTCCTTACCAACATAATTAATGGTTAGTTCGGTTATTAAATTTTTTTCATTAAAAATAATATATAGAATATATATTTATATGTAAAATATAATATAATAAAATAAATCTATTCAAAAGTATAATTAAAATTAGGAATATACAAATATAATAATAAAATTTGTACTCTAAACAAGTAAACATATCTTTTATCATATATAAATTATTTAAAAAAATATAAATTATTAAAATTAATAACACAAATTTAAAATGATAAAATTCAATTTTCTTACAAGTATTTTTTATAGTATTTTTATTCTTTTAATTTTTAATTTATTAATATTTTAATATTTAATTAATGATTAAACAAATTATTTTCATGAGAAATTATTTTTTGTATAATCTTAAAAAAGAAACTAATATAACAGTTTAAAAATTAATATAAAAATGATATTTTAAATAAATAATAGTTAATATTAAAATTTTTAAATACAAAAGCAAATTGTATAGATATTCAAGATATAAATATGAAATACATGTTTAAAATAAATAAAGAAGACAAAAATAATTATTTATTTCTCATGAGTACTTCCATTTTATCTGTTTTATTTATTTTATGCATATATTTATATTTATCTTTTAAATATTTATACAAATTATTTTTGTATTTAAAAATTTTAATATTTATTTAAAATTTTATTTTTACGTTATTTTTTAAACTATTATATTAGTCTCTTCTCTAAAATAATACAAAAAATAATTTTTTATAAAAATAATTTGTTTAATCATTAATTAAATAATAAAGTATTAATAAATTATAAATTAAAAGAATAAAAATATTATAAAAAATACAGTAAAAAAGTTGGATTTTATTATTTTAAATTTGTATTATTAATTTTAATAATATATTTATTTTTAAATGATTTATGTATAATAAAAAATATGTTTATTTGGTTAGAGTACAAATTTTATTATTATATTTATATGTTTATAATTTTAATTATACTTTTAAATATTTTGAATAGATTTATTTTACATATGAATATATATTCCATCATGTAATTAAATAAAGATATATTTTTAATGAAAAAAATTTAATAACTAAACTAACCATTAATGATGTTGATGTTGGTAAGGAGTGATTCATGGCTAAAAAAGGGATTGAATGAGAGGACAAGATATAGAAATTAAGTCTGCGCTGGTTATACTGGAAAGAACGGAAGTTACGAGTCATGGAAATTCAACGATCCATTAAGGAATGATGCACTGTAGAAAGAAATTGCGTGAGAACGTGCTTCAATTAACGGGGTAGAATTTTAATATTTTAAGAAATTATATAATTACTCATCTCAAATAATAAATTATAAAATAATCCAATTATAGTTAAGATAATGACCAATTAAAGTGTGACACATCATGAAAGATAACTTATATGTTATTTTAGAGGGGGTTGGGTAGAATTTACCATATATATATATATATATATATATATATATATATATCCATTCCTTATATCTCGGCTGGCCAGTACCCATATTTGCCTTATTTCCCATGCATCCCTCCTTTCTCGGATTCACCCCTCCACGTTGCATTCAGAGAAGATGAAGAAGGTTGGTATTGTCTCAACGTAACTCAATAGATCGATAAATCTCCGATCTCTCTTTTCACCTCAAGCTCTTTCTCTGCTTTTGCTGCTTTCTGATAGAATAGTTCATCTTTTAGATTCCTCCTTTAGAGTAAGGTATTAAGCCTATTTGACGGAGTGGTGGGGAAAGTCAAGCCTTACCTTACTGTTGCAAGTCTTTTTGTGTGCATGTCTGCTTTCTTTTTTCTACATAACGGCTCTTTAACGCATATATAAAAGTCACGTTTGACTTTAATGAAGGATGATTATATGATTATATACACTTAATGAATGAAACTAATGAGGTGTTATGGTTGTATATATGCATTTATGCATAAAAACCATGTTCTCAAATCCATTTTTCTTGTTCCCTTTAATGATTTCGGTTAGTTAAATGGAACAAGTATTAATATAATAATAATAATAATAATAATAATAACAATAATAATAATAATAATGATAATAATCAATTTAAATTTTGTTTATCAAAATAATTTTTAATAAATAATTCAAACTAATAGAATAAATCATAATTAAATTAAACTTTAATAATAATAAAATTTTATTTAATTATTTTTATTAACAAAAATAATTTTTTAAAAAATAAAATCTTAATATAATTTAATAACTTATAAATAACTAATTATTCAATTTTAAAAAATTCGGAGTGTTATATTGGCCGCTTTGTAGTTCTTTCACGATTCTTACCAGTGACGACAACAACGTCATATCACTTCTTTCCTAGCCTACAAAAGACAAGATCAGTGTATATTCCAAGCAGTCGATAAGTTTTTTGTTCACAGCAAGCAATAACTAGTCCGAATACGAGGCTTTAATAGCTGGCCTACGATTAGAAAGAGAAATGAACATCTAACATCTCAAAGTCTATTGTGACTCATTATTGGTTGTCCAATAGGTAAATAGCAATTTTCAGGTATGGGATCCCCCTTTTGGAGTAATACCTAAACATTGCAAAAAATTTAATACAGAATTTCTAATATTTTAAAATTATGCACGTACTTATAGAAGATAATAATAGAGTAGACATTCTATCTAAGTTAGCTACTTCTCGAATCATTGATACAACTCCAGCATTATCACAACTAACCTTTGTGGAAACAAGTATTTACGTCATAAATATTTTTGCTCTATCACAGATAACAGATTGGAGAACACCCTAGGTGGAATATTTAAAAATAGGCAATATACCTACATCTAAAGGAAACCAAAAAATTTTCAAAAAATGAGCAAGCCACTTTACCCTAATAGGCGATGACCAATACAAAATAGGATTATCTCGACCACTCTTGAAGTGTTTGGGGACCGAAGAGGCAAGCCTTGCAATGTTAGAAATACATGAGGGAATTTGTGGCACACGCATAGGAAGATGCCACCTAGTTACAAAGCTGCTGAGAGTAGGATACTTCTGGCTTTCACTCTAAAAAGACTGCATGGATAAAGTCCAGCACTATGATAATTGTAAAAAATGTGCACCGACAATACACACACCAGTCAAACTATTACACACATATGATATCGGATGACCTTTCCATAGGTGGGGCCTTAAAATCCTCAAACCTTTCTCGGTCTCTTGAGGTCAGGTAAAATTTTTACTAGTTGCTATAGATTATTTTACAAAATAGATCGAGGCACAACCATTTTCTAAAATAACCTCGGACAAGGTAAAATCTTTCATATGGAAGTTTCTTATATGTAGATATGGCTTATCAAATAATATCGTAACTGACAATGATAGACACTTTACTGATAGAAAGATAGAATCTTTTTAACAAAATCTTAACATTAAACACTATTTTTTCTCCATTGAGCACCCTCAGACTAATGGGCTCGTCCATTTTGCAGGCCTTGTGAAAAAATAGCCGATGTCCAAGAACAATGGGCGATTTAAATCTCGAAATCCTATGGAGATATAACCCTACACCACATTCGACAACAAAAGACACACCATTCAGGCTAGTTTATGGTGTAGATTCAATGATTCCAATGGAAATCTCACTAGGATCATTAAGGACCGAGCTTTCAAACGTCAACATCAATGATGAAAATAGGTGAGCTGAGCTCGACACATTAGATGAGGAGCGTGAATCATCAAATCTTCGATAGCAAGCAATGCAAATTGCCATACAGTAGAAATACAACAAAAGAGTGCGGCCTCAAACATTACAACAAGGAGACCTCATCCTACGAAAGGTAGAAGATGTTCAAAAACCTCCAGGCCAAGGAAAGCTTGCCACCATGTGGGAGGGCCCTTCAGAGTATCAAAGGTACATGGACAAGTAACATATTCTTTACAAACCTTGGAAGGGACCGAGCTTCTAAACACATGGAATATATCGTCATTATGTTCTTATTACATGTGATTATATATTTATGTATGCAACACAAAGCTGAACGATACTCTTTTTTCTACCACCGAGATTTTATCCCATGTAGGATTTTACTTGGGAAGGTGTTAATGAGGCTGCCCACTTTGTATAGGAGGATATTCTCCAAAGCATTCAAAATACTATTTCATATTACCTACAAAAGTCTTTCTAACCAACAAAACACAAAATTGGAATTTCAAAATACGCGACTGAAGCGTTATATCATTTCGTCAAAAGGAAACAACCTTTTCCAAAATAAAGAAAAGTATTGGTGTTTATACACCATATAATCCACCCAACTATATAGAACAAAGAGTTCAAGAAAGCAACAACATAATTCAAAATAGATAGCCCTAAAGTTAGGGGTTTTTTTCTCAATAGTCTCCGCATTATCATCTTTTTGCTTCACAAACAGCTTCATCATCTACAAGCTTGTCAATGACCACTATCTTGGTAACGTCAAGATCCCCAATGTCAAATTTAGGAGCAAATTCCGTCACCCGGTTGACAGCACGATCAAATTGCTGCGAACATCTCCAGCATCTCATTCTCAAGCTCATGCACCCTAGATGTCAACCTGCCTTTCTCATTGTCAGCATCCTTGATCTGACCTTGCAAAGCTCGAATATAATCATGTAGCTTCAACATCTCTCCCTCCATACCTTTCATCTTCGACGTCACATCAATAACAACTTCATCTCTTTCCTTTAAAGATTTCTACAACTCTAACACCTTGCTTGCGTCTTTCTTTTCCTCAACTCCGAGCAATTCCGTAGTTCGACCCATACAAAGCATCTTGGCACCAATAACCTGAAACATAGCCAAAGATTTCATTTACAACACAATACTAACTAAACTAAGTTGTTTAAACTTTTTTCTTACCTGCATATACTGTCCAACCGCCTCTTTTCCAACCTCTTTCAGCATTCTCACCTCGACTGGGTGTTGGCGACTTTGTTGGCCAACTCAGGAAATGAAAATCGTTCACTCTAAACAGACTGAGCATTCACACCCCTAGAAAAATCATGAAGTCGCAACTACTTCCCCAATTCATTTTCTTCCCCAAAATCCAAAACAGCAGCAAAAAGAACCTCAAGGACTTCTCTGAATCTGGTTTCTTTCTTTTTAATGGATGAGCACATGACTGTGCAGGGTCCACCCCCACGTCCTTCCCGACACCTGCAACAGAAACTTCATTGTCATGCTTCTTTTTTTGATCAAAAAAAAACTCTCATTCATGTCGACGATAAGCTCAGAAATTTTTCATCTGTATCAAACAAATAACGTAAGTTCGAGAAACAGATCTTCCACAAACATAATTCCTACCATATGTCAAAAGATTACCTATATACGTTTTCAAAGCTTCTTTATCATTTTCAACCTTTAACATATCAGAAATAGACAACAATTTTTTTTATGAAAAGCATTCTATTAGGAACTCTAGAACCAAACTGTCCTTTTCATCTCTTCTCAGAGCATCTAAAATTTGCATCAGCTCGGGACACCAATAAAGCAGAAACTTTTTCACTAACTCATCATCTAAATAAACAGATATTCAGTCTCCAATGATCGTACTTTTACAAACATTTCTTTGAAACTTTTAAAAGAAGATTTGTATAAAACAAAGAGGGATCATCCCAGGTAGCTACTAAGATTTGCCCAAAGACCTCTATGCAGCCCTTTTGATTGAAACAACGAGAAAAAGATGTTTAGAAAGGGAGGAGTTTCCAGGAACTCCATCAGACATTCATAGGCTCGAAGGAAAGCCCATGAATTAGAGTGTAGTTGTGAAGGAGCACAATTTAGTTGTGTTACACCTTGCATTCAAAGTCAGTAAAAGAAAAACTTCACATTTAACTGAGACAAAACGCAAACATAAAAATAAAAATAAAACTATTCATCCCTCTTCTCACATATCCTCTCCTCACCACCACAAGGAAGAAATTCTACATGCACTGGCATACCAACCCTAACACAATTACTAGTAACAAGTTCAGAAATTTTTTCCATGTTGTGATAAGGAAGCGATAAATTTAACATCCGCATGTACCCACACATAAAGGTCACCTTCTATTTCTATTATTTTGTCTTTTATTTTGTCTCTAGCCATGTTAAGAAAGGGGAAAGAGAAGACAAGAAAGAAAACAGAGACAAAGCCAGCAGGAAACAAGAAAAAAACAATACTAATCTCTTAAAGTCATTTTCTCCACTGGGTAATTTTCGTGCAAATAACACAGGAACGGTTTCTAATATGTTAATAGGAAGAGGTAATGAAAATCTAAATATCCACTAACATACAATCTAAATCACTCTTTATCTCTAGTTGTTTGATCAGGTGTAACTGTTCACCTACTTTCAAATATTGAGCAGACAAGATTCTCTCGAGATAACTACGACGTAGTAATTATTGCATTAAACGCATTGAGAAATGGTGCTCACCCTTTATATCCCTTAAAACACGTGCTTTAAACCCAAGCTTGACAAAACGACTACGCGTTGAGCTTGGGGGTTACTAGGACAAGCTTATAAAGTCCCGAGGTATAGCGTTAAAAAACTAAGCTCAACTTGCTCCCCACAAAACAACTGAAAGTCAAGTTTGGGGGCTGTGATTTGTACCCGAATAACTCAGATGCATAATGCTACACCTTGGAACTAAATTTTAAATTCAAATACTTTGCCTTATTAAAATAATCAACTCCGAACACTTCCAGAGTGCCGACATATATCTCGAGCATAACATGTACATAATGGTTGCCATTATGCAACAATAAATACAGGGCAAATAAGACTATAGATTCATTCCTTTTCACTCACTCTTAAGAAAGAACTCTTAGTGTATTTTTGCAGGTCCAACACACGGGTCCGGCCATTGAAGAACGTGCAGTTCACCTAAAGGTCTTGGAGAAGGAGCCTTTTGAGTGTTAACGAGCTATACTTCGGAGGATAGTTCCTGACAAGAACATCTATAAAATATACGATAAAAGGTTATGCTTTATTCTCTTAAGCGATAAAAATTTTTTAGAGCATCCAATCTCGCTAGAGAGTGAGATAGAATTGGAATAATAGTGTAATGCCATGTCCATTGTTGTCTTCTACCACTTCTCATTAATCTTTTATATTAATTCTCAACTTTTCAAGTAGAAGGTTTAGAGCAAGAAATTAAATGAACTAATTTTTCACTAATCTTCGGAAGGCTTGTCCGTTTTGCCTAATTCCCCACAAATAGACTCTTCTTTTAATGTCCTAGGATTTAGTAGAAAAAGTATATTTTTTGTTTTTAAAATTTATAAAAAATTTTAAGAATATCTTTTAGTTTTATTTTATTTCAGTTTTGTCCTAAAATTTTTTAATTTATATCAAATATATTTTTGATAGATAAATTTTTAAAAAATTTAGAACTAATTAAATAATAATGCATGATAATTATGTCTAATTTAATTGTGTTTAAGATTATTTTTGTGAAATTATTGTTGAATTAGTTCTAAATATTTTAAAAATTAATTGCTAAAAATATATTTGATGCAAATTAAAAATTTTTGGAACAAAATTAAAATAAAATAAATTTTAAAAATTTTAGCTTATTTTAAAAATAAAAAATATATTTTATCCCATTCACTATTACTGCTACTTTTCTCAATTACAAACCATACTTTGATATTTTCAAGCCTATTTCTACTATAAAAAATAGGCTCCAAAACCCAAACTAGAACAATATTTGTTCTGAAATATTTCTATAAGTCCAATACTAAAATTCGGTTCAAGAGAGTATAAGAAGTTCTAAGGAACTAATTTGATGATTAAGTATTCTCTCGAATTCTAAAGAATATGTTATAAATAGGATAATAACTCCTCATTCATAACTCATTCTGATGTCTAATAACTCAATTTTAAGAGGTTAATTGTTATATTGTAACCATCATGCTACTATTAAAGGAGAATACTACAACATTAACTATATATAGGCCTAAAAGCATCATATGAAGAGAGACTACAATAAGACATCAAGTAGCATATAATGAGAGTAACTCATGAAAAAAGCAACCCACATAAGAGAAGCATATAACATCATAACCTCATAAAATATATGCATTATTCCAAATACATGCAGTCATATATGATCTCTATCTTATTTTTTTTTGTGATCCATGCTAATTTGAGTATCGGAGTCCTTGCAGAAATATCCCTATCATTGAGAATGACAAACTTGGGACATTGTGGGATAGCAACAACTTTGTATCTCCAACCTACTCTCTACAATTTTGTTCAGATAACTCCTAAATTCAAAAGAGTAAAAATACTTCTCAAAAATATCGATATAAGATTAAATAAAGAGGAGACGACCCACAAAACATCCAAATAGTACAATAGTACTTCTTCCATTGGGTATAACAATGCATAGAGAATATACCAAACAAAAAAAGAAATGCATAAAGAAAACTATATAGCAAAGTCTAACAAACAAGGAAGGATGTCACCAAAAAAGAAAATAATTTCAATATACAAATAAATTACAATAGCCTGACCAAAATAAAAAACTGCAATAGTAAATCTTGCAATGTCTACTGTCTAGCAAAAATATGATCTTAAGAAACTTCGTTGCAATATGACACTAATTTATTAACCATTTTTTGTTTAATTTCTCTTTTCTTTTTTTAAGGGTGTTTGAAAATTCCTTAGAATTTAATTATCATAGAAATTGAATTCAATCCCAGTGTTTGAAACAAAAATAATTAAATTAGTTTAGATAGAATTCAATTCAATTCCATTATTTTCTCTCAAAATCAGTTCCAACTCAAATAAGTCTGATTTAAAATTTTATTCTATTAAAATTTTACTTAAAATTTAAAATATTTAAAATGTCTTTATAATCTTTTTTTTTGTGGAAAAGGGAGGTCAAAGACTTAACACACGAAAGGAAAAAACCAAACTAACACACTATCCAACACCTGTAAATCTCAACATGCCAATCTAAGAGAAGATTGTGACTAACATTAGGACAGGAGAATCAAAAGTATGGGACCAATAAAGAGAGAATGGCCTTTCTTTGCAAGAGTGTCCACTATACTCTTACCTTCTCGAAGTATATGAGACCATTCCACATGTTGAATGCGACTTGAGAGGATACTAATGTCCTCAATGAGAGACTTGCAGGGGTGACTAGAAGGACATCCCTCTTTCATAAAATCCATAGCCATTTGAGAATCTGTTTTTATTATTAGGCAATTAAAATTTTTAGCAATTGCTACCTGGAGGCTCTTGAGAATTTCCCATATATAGTTTGCTTGCATTATAGAGCAACTATCCAAATTACTTGAGAACCCCACAATGAATCTACCCAAGTAGTTTTTGAAAACTCCACCACAAGCAACGCTGTTATTGATGGAAAAAAAGGAACCATCAACCTTGACCCTGTGTTCTGGAGGAGGATTCCAGCTAATCAAATGTTCGGACGTCCAATTGAGATACCTCAGAGGCTGCTTCATGTTCATAACCTTTACAAACTCTGCACTGCAAATTTTAATCATTTCACCGCTTTATTTGACTCCATCATCTGCCCTTTAATTACCACATTGTTGCGCAGATACCAAAGGGTGGACACATCGATTCCAAAGATGGTAGCCCAAGCATTACTTTTGGAGATATTAATCCCTAGCCAACTTTTTATATCTTGGTTAAAAGAGTCGATTAAATCTTCTGGGATGTCAAGTATTTGCCACACAAGATACGCAAAAGGACATTCACGTAGAACATGGATTGCAATTTCTTAATTGTTGTTGCATCTTGGACATTTAAACACTTCCCATGTGATGCCTACATCTTTCAGCATTAGTTAGCAAAGCCTCATGCCCTACTAGCTATAAGAAAGTTCTGATTCTTTCTGGATCATTCCAATTCCAGATTAATTTAAAGACCAATCAGGCAGATCATGGTCTTCAATAATAGTTTGATATGCTTATTTGAGATTGAAGGTTTCATCCGAAGATGGAGCCTAGGCAATAGAGTCTGCTTCCTTCCAAGGTGAAGGTAGGGACATGGCCAGAATTCTCTTAACCACTTGTTTCGGCAGCACCTCATCAAGCTTTCCCTCATCCTAAGAACCTGAAATCGAAAGAAAATCCATAAGTGATTCTTCCCTTTCATGGGGATTTATTACTTAATTAATGTAAGCATCGAGTCTTCCCAAATTAGGCACCCAATTGTGCTTCCAAAATCTAATTTTAGAGCCATCACCAATACGTCAAATAGAATTTGTCTTCACTCGGTTTTAGGTACTGTAAATTTCTTTCCATATATTGGACATATTTTTTCTCCTAGTGACTCTTGGAATAATGTCATTGTCACAATTATATTTTGCTCTTAGGACTTTTTTCCATAAGGCATCTTTCTTCTTTATCAAGCCCTAACCGAGTTTCATCATAAAGGTATGGTTTAAGTCTCTTGCATGTCTAATGCCAAGACCTCCTGAGTTTTTGGATTTTCTGATTTTATTCCAATTTAAAAGATGAACTTTTTTTGTATGTGATGTTTCTCCCCAAAAAAAATTTTCTGCATTTACAATCAATAATATTACTAGTAGTAGTAGGTAATAAGGCAGTTTGCGTAGTATAACTAAGAAGAGAACAAAAGATAGATTTTACGACTGTTGTTCGCCCTGCTAGAGACAAGAATGAAGCTTTCCAGTTGTTGAGTCTAACATTCATTTTGTTGATGATGCCATTGAAAGTATCCTTAGAGACTTTCGAGTGAATTAGAGGAACGCCCAATTACTTCTCTAAATCATATGTTCTGGTGAATTGGATGAAACTATTAATATTGTTTCTGATTGCATTAACCACATTATTGGAGAAAAAAATTTTGGTTTTGTCATTGCTAACTTTTTCGCCAGAGTTAAGATAGAAGGCATCAAGGATCCTACTAATAACCTCTGCTTGTTCCATGTTTGCCTCCGCAAACAAGATTAAATCATCTGCAAAGCAGAGATGGGATAATTCAGGCCCCTTCTCTTAAGTTGAATAGGCTTTCAGAACTTGTGCTCACAAGCAGCTGTAATAAGTTGAGAAAGACACTTCATGCATATAACAAAAATATAGGGAGAAAATAGGATCCTCTGTCGAAATCCCCCTAGAGGGGATGAACTTATCCAAGGCTTCATCATTCCACAACACCCTCATCCTTGCGGTACTAATACAGCTACACAAGCTCAATAAACTGCTAAGGAAGATTAATATCCTCTAAGGTGTCCCTAATAAAGCTCCATTTAAGTCTATCGTAAACCTTTTTAAAATCAATCTTTATAGCCATCTAACCCTTAGGCCCTTTCTTATTCCTCATGAAGTGAACGACTTCTTCAGTAATGATAATGTTATCCAAGCTATACCTTTTTGGAACAAAGCTATATTGAGTAGGATACTAAAAGCATTGTTGGAGTTCTCTGTTAAAAATATTGCTGGAATTTTTTACCATCATTAGAATTCTCTTCCGACTGTCACATTAGCATTTTTCGTTTACTGTGACATCATCTTTTTATGGTTTGATGATTTTGTCAAATTTTAAAATCTTTCAAGAGTTATTTTGTTAATAACAAAAGCCATGTACCATTTTATTAGCGTAAGAATCTTTTGAATATCGATTTGTTATTTACCTTAATTTAATAAATAAGTATATTTATTATTTAAATATAATGTTATATTAATAAAAGATAAAGTTATTTGCTATAAAACTTTAATTCATTTAATAAGCATTTCAAATATTAGAATTCAATTCAATTCTATAATTTTATTCATTCATTTCAAATACTAGAATTCAATTCTATAATTTTACTGAAAAAGAGTTGGAATTATCATCCTCCCCTTCTTCCACCTCCTCTTCTTTTTCTTCCGTTATTGAAAATTCGTCACTTGTATTGTCATAATAGTTGCTTAAAGAAAATGGAGGTGCAAGTGGTAGAGGAAGGGCTGTAGTGCTTCCAAGCATCAAAATAACCGAGGACATGGTGGGCCTGTCTTTGGGCCTTTCTTGAACACACAACAGGCCAATATGAATCCATCTCAACGCCACATTTATGGGGCAAGCGTTGACCAGGACATGATCCAGAAATTCCAGCTCCTTGCCTTCGCTCCAGAGTCGCCATGCCTGTTAAATCTCACGAAGGGGTAAACGCTGTACCACCCAAACAAAAATAAATAAATAAAGAACGAACTTACATAAGATATAAGAGTTAGGGTTTGATCACGACGACGCTCTGGTTGGAAGAAACCAATGTTCTTTCTCCCGCTTAAAATTTCCAACATCAGTACCCCAAAGCTGTAAACATCAGATTTGACCGAAAATGACCCTTCCAAAGCATATTCTGGTGCCATATAACCACTGGAATAACCCAAAGTAAACACATTAGTTGGCCTCTATCAAGTTACAGGGTCATAATGGTTTATACATTAATGCTGTTTTAAAAAATTAATTAATGCAATGTCAAGTGTCTACACGTTTAATCATCCGGTTTGGGAACTAATTTGAGATTTGTGAATGTTTTATGTCAACCAATTAGCAATAAAAAGAAAAAGGTTCTTGAAGGCTCAAGCTCTCCATATAGTCCATTAGCCTTAGTAAAATTCAAGTTATTATTAATACAGTAAGAAAGAAACTTTGTTAAACATAAATGAGCTAACTATGAAGTAGAGTTATTCGGAATAGCTGGCCGGCAAAAGAATGATAGCAAGTGAATTGAAGAAACCATCGTACGTATATATGGATTTACGTTGAACTGGGAGAACTGGTAGTACTTACTATGTACCAACAACCCTTTCGGTGCTTGCTTCAATTTGATCGCTATAAAATATTCTAGCAGTCCCAAAATCTGATATCTTGGGATTCATGTCTTGGTCTAACAATACATTGCTAGCTTTCAAATCTCTATGAATAATTTTCAGCCTGGAATCCTCGTGTAGATATGAAAGACCTCTTGCAATTCCATTTATAATTTTTTCCCGCTTAGGCCAGTCCAGCTTTCCACGTTTGTTTTGATCTGCATGCATGGCAGGATAAGAGTAGAAAAGATCGTGACCAGTGTATATAGGAAACAGAAAGAAAATATGTTATATGTATATATATGATTAAGTGACAGGAAGAGCTAACCAAACAGAAAAGCATCGAGACCGGTGTTGGCCATGTACTCATAGACAAGAAGCTTTTCGTTTCTATCAAGGCAGCATCCCAAGAGCCTAACAAGATTTTTGTGTTGAAGTTTTGCAATCAACGTCACTTCATTCTTGAATTCTTCAATGCCTTGTCTTGATTTGAATGAAAGCCTTTTAACTGCTATTTCCTTTCCATTATTTAACTTCCCCTGTACGTGTGATTTGCAAAATATAAATCATAAATAAAAAATAAGCACAGCTAAAATACTAATCTACCAACTCATCAATGAGATTGATAAACTGCCCCACAATATTTTCCTAATGTGGATGGTAATTATTATTCTATGGAAAAGTCCAAGTATAACCTTGAAAACGGGCCCAAAGCCACCTTCACCTAGCTTAGTGTCATCAGAAAAACTGTTGGTAGCAACCTTAATCGTGCTCAAACTAAAGCACTGTATTTCTCCTTTGTTGTCTTCGAGTGCAATCATTCCTTGATCCTTAAAGTACGACCTACTTGAACTTTTCAAGTTATTTACTTGAATTAAATTGGTAAGCTGTTCCCCTGAGTTAAAGATCTTGTTAGGAAAGTTGGGCAAATTTAAAAAGAAAAAATGGTGGTAGTAGAGAGTAGAGACTAGAAAACTTGTAACAGTTGGTACGCACCTTGATTTCGTCTTTCCTTGGGTTGAGCTGACCAGATAAGACAGAAGAGCATAAAAACCGCAATTGGAATGACCATGTGGAGTATAAGGAGTTTTGCAGTGCGATTTCTGTTATCTGCTCGTTCAAGTTTCCATCGTGATTAGAAAATGGTTAAGCGTAAGTAGTTATTCACAAAATAAACAAGTTGCGATTCCTTACCTTTCGATGGTAGTATCGGACCTTTCGATGGTAGTATCGGTTTGCTAGTATTAGGTGATACTAGTGGCTCTAAACTATCATAGAAGATATCCTTCTCGTACCTTATAGTGCAAGTAGGAGCCAGTAAGCGCCACCCAACACTGTGTCCGCAACAAGTCTTAGTTCTCTCCATCAACTTAGACAAACAAGATGCACATGAAGAGCGATTTATATCCCTTGTACACTGCACCAACCCGTATCTATCCTCGGACCCATCATTTACCGTATATTTCCCTACACTGAACAGCATATCCCTACTTGAGGCTTGTTCTATCAACTGGTACATCAGTGCTTGTGCATTGAGATGAGTTTCAGTAGGTGAAGTGCTATTGTTGTCGTCAATGTTCCAAGCGAATACTAATGGCTTAGTTTGTGCCACCCCAAAAAACTGTTCCTTGGAGTACCTAAGCATGCATTCGTCGTACCAGATTACTGCGCTAGAATTCGATGCGCACTTGCTTTTGATTTCTATGCTGGCAGTTATGGTACAGTTTTTGCAGGTGTCCTGCGACACATCAGCCCTGCAGAGGAAGAGGCCATACAGCCTTGTGGAAACATTAGCCTTGTGGAAGCTCTTAGAGGAAGCCGCTAAAGATAAAGGACTCAAAAGAGAAGTTAGATCAGATTGGAAAATGGCACCGGTGGTTGCATTCTCCAATAATGGATCTTTACAGTCATGATAATTGTATGTTGGCATTGAATTACCGTGCTTCATGAGCATAGTTGAGATTAGAATCAAGAATAAAGTTCTGCTGTTAAGGGAGCGAGACATTATTATTTTTTACTCTCTGCCTTCTCTGATAAGTTTGTTGCTTTGCAAGATATATATCATAAGCAGTATATCATAGAATGAAGGATGGAATATTTGTCTCCTAAAAAGCCAATGTTGTCTTTTCGAAATGTTTCAGCAGTTATTTTGTATTTTTTTATTTAAGAGGGTTGTTTTCCATGGAAAACAACCATGTGCTAATCCAAAGGGACATTTGTCTTTTTCTATTTAATAGTAAACTACATATCTCTTTCATAAAATAGTAAAATACACGAAAAAGACATTAAACAGAATAAGGCACGGTGATTAGTGATCAAGCCTTGAGGTAAACATAAGAACATTCAAAGAGAAGAAGCATAATCCACCAGACCTACTTTGCATTCGACAAGTAAACATTCCTTGATTTCAACATACTTAGATATATCATACTACTTAATCGATCAATCATCTAGAATCGATCAATCATCTAGGTAAGACACTGGACAATGTACTCCCCCCATTCATAGAAGGATTGGTTGTAGTGGCTGGACCTGGATCTTGATCAACATGAAACGCCCTACCCAATGAAAATACTGGTTGACTTGGTTTTGGAAGAGCCATTTGTTCACTTCCTAGGAGAACCACCACGCTTGACATGTTAGGCCTCAGCTCCGGATCTTCCTGCACACACAGAAGCCCAATGTGCATGCACTTCACAACTTCACAGGCCATACACGATTCCAACAACACTGGATCCACAAATTCCAACTTCCTCTCTTCATTCCACAGCTGCCATGCCTGTCACGTTAGAATTCAGAAATAATTAGCTCAAGTTAAAGAACACTACTGCTACAAAATCCGGTATTTCAATTAGTGAAGTTATATATTAATTACATATGCCAGTAGTGTTGGGGCAAGTTCTGTTGTGTAGAACCCACTGTTTCTTTTCCCGTTGATTATTTCAAGCAGCATGACACCAAAGCTGAACACATCCGATTTTACTGAGAAGAGTCCTTCCATTGCATATTCGGGAGCCATATATCCACTATATTTTATACATAAGCATCATATCGGTTTATAATTATATAAAAGTACATGGAATGGAAGTATAACCCCAAGTATATATTATGGAAATAACATAAACTAAAACAAAAGAAAAGTGAGAGTTGACCTACTATGTTCCCACAACTCTCTTTGTGTTTGCTGTATTTTGATTCTCGAAAAATATCCTAGCCATACCAAAATCTGATATTTTGGCAACCATTTCATGATCCAACAACACATTGTTTGGCTTTAAATCCCTGTGAATGATTTTAAGCCGAGACTCCTCATGAAGATAAAGCAGTCCTCTCGCAATGCCATTGATAATCCCATACCAAGTATGCCAATCAAACTCGGAACGTTTCTCTGGATCTTGAAAATATATTAAGCAACAGCACAAGTCAACTGAATACCATGTTGATGTAAAAAAATTAAAATGAAGCAGTTTCCAAAAAAGATGGAAAATGAATTAACGATACATTTGGAAGGTTAATGGAAAAAAATGTGCAAAACATGAACTAACCAAAGATAAATTGATCAAGGCTTTTGTTTGACATGAATTCATATATGAGAAATTTTTCATCCCCCTCTAAGCCACACCCCAACAGCCTCACTAGATTCTTATGCTGAAGCTTGGCAATGAGTATGACCTCATTTTTCAATTCCTCTATCCCTTGCCAAGACTTTTTTGAAAGCCTTTTAACCGCAACTTCACTGCCATCTGGTAGAACACCCTGCAATATGGATACCAAAATACAGCACACTACAGAGGCCAAAACGAACTCTAGACGATTATATTATACATACTAGTTACCTTGTACACTGCACCAAATCCTCCTTGTCCCAGTTTATTTGTATCAGAGAAGTCATCAGTGGCATCCTTAATGGTTGCTAAGTTCATGAACAACAGTTCATCAGAGCTAATCAGGTCACCTTCCTGTGTAACTGCTACGCTCTTGGAGGTTGCCAACTGTTGTAGCAGCGTCCTTTCGATCCTTTCTTCATCTGTAAGGAAAAGAGAACTTAGGCTTGCAATTCCTTGTTTTGCAATGATTAATGAATTCTAGTTACACAAGTTTCACCTCTCCCTGTGTCCCCTTTGCGGAGCAGACAAGCAGTGCACAGCAAAATAGTAACTGCTAATACTAAGAGTGAACCAACAATTGTCAATGCAAACATCCATGGCTTCCATTTCCCCCCTCCTTTGGAAGTTGGAAAGAGCAGCATCTTTGCTGATGACTGGTTGAAGAACCTGTATGATTCAAACCTCACATTGCAAGTCCGACTAAGAATGATACCGCCTTCTCGGAAGGAGCAGCATTGAGTAAGTTCTGTTAAGGCAGAACTCAAGCAAGTGGCACAGTCTCCTTCAGAGATATCCCTGGTACACTGGACTAGTCCATAAAGCTTCTTGTTCTTGATACCATCAGAACCAGAATATTGAATCTCCCCTGCTGCAAACATGTTGTTGGCAGGAATAAAAGCTGCTTCTTGTGAGAGATTGTTCATCAGATATGCCAAGACTTGGTCAAATCCAGAAGTGTGCGAGATATTCTTCTCCTTAAGATTATGGTTAGGATACTTCCCGGTGTAAGTCATACTCGTGAAGAACATCTGAAAGGAGTAGCGGACTTGGCAAAGCTCATACCATATGATTGCATCTTCACTGTTGCACATCTTTGTTAAATCTTGGCTTGCTTTCTGAATGCATTCCTTGCAGACTGTGGAGTTGGTGATGTCTCCTCTGCACAGTGCTTGTCCGTACACCTTGTCTTGCCCATCTCCCACGGATGTGTTGTAGAAGCCATTCTTGGAAGCCGTGTTGGAGGGCAGCAACCCCAAAAGAAGCTTCAGGTTATTGTCAAATGTGCTGTTGCTGCTATATAATGGGAATTCAGTTGGACAATATGTGTCAATAGGGTCTGTGCTGCTTCCAACACATAACAATAACATACAAATGACAAACATATACATAACTAAAGGTGTGTCCTTGTCCTTGTCCATGATCACCTTTTCAGCCAAAAGACCAAAAAGTAAGTTAGACTGATAGAGCATGTATGTTACTCAAGGAATCATGGCTTTTACTTTATAGCATGGATATTCCTCATCATAGTTTAGTGTAGATCCATTCAGCTCTCTCATATAAAATCTAGGAAATTGACCGGAACTTGTAATTAAGGAAGCCCTTCATTCTGATGGTTTTATGAACGGTATTAGTCAAACACAGGGTTGGTATACGATATGGTAATGGTATTATCACATGCCTTCCTTTTATTCATGCTTGTTTATTCTAAGCTAATGAATTATTACTACTAGTCTTTCTTTTTTGCCGTGTAATATACTGCTAGTCAATAATAATTTACATGTCAATATGTCATGCATATATTTCAGTCACAATCAATAGGCAAAGCTAGGTTGCCTTGATTGAAAGAACCTACCTACACATGGAGAAGAAATCCGTTAACCCTCAAATTGAAGTCCGTGTAATGTATTTTCCTAATAGTCTCTAAATTTAGTATTTGTAATATAGTCAGCATCAATATAAAGGGATCTAAGTTAATTTTAACCATGGTTGTCTAATGGAGTAAAAGGAACTATTCTTCAACGACTTTCTTAAGTGAAGGAAGTGAGATACTTTTTTTTTTTTCTTTATTAAAGCTGATTGTAACAACTATGCAACTTCCATTTGATTATACCGCTTAAAATGATGGAATAGAATTGAAAATAAAATCATGGAATGGGAAAGGCTTGGACTTCACTGAGCCCTGGGTTCTTGCTTAGAATAAAAATGCATAAACTAAGAACTGTTCCGTATGCTGACTAAGCAGTTGATTATTATAACCATTCAATACACTTCTCATTGCAATGTTAAATATTAGTATGACCTCAATGACAATTCATATTTAATTTCCTCAACTCAAATCAATATTCTTGATATGCAAAATAAAATCCACCGTATGTTGTTATCACTTACTATTCTTCTGTCGTATTTGGAATTTTGTTTATTATGATATAAGAACAGGGAAACGTTTACAAAAAATTTGGTCTTGGCACCCATGCTATCATTTTTTAATCAGTGTGCAGCAAGCTCTACATTCTGACCAATTCTCACATGAACCACAGATTATGAAAGTGACAACCTGGCCTCTTCTCACTTCCTCTTGGTTTTTTTTTTTTTTTCATTTGTCAACGGAGGTCGCACAAAATAAATTGATCAATAAATTTCAAATCTATATTTTAAATATACTTTAATTATATATATTTGTTTTCTTCTTTGTTTTTTGAAAAGAAATATCCCCTAAAGTCCTAAACATCTCTAATTATTAAAAATTAGGAATGATAATTTGATCTGTTCCATATGTCCCTTTCCATACGAAGCAGATTTTTCAACTGTTGATTAGGTTTTGGATCTAGTATGGGTAATATCTTATGATAATTGTTTGGGTATGAGGAGGGTATGGATAGTTGTTGCTCGATTCCATACTTATTCCGTACCCGGCTCAAACATACATAAATGAAAGTTTGAGATAGATTATCGGGTTTGATGAATTTAATTTGATGAATACAAGCTTTTTTTTAATTGCTTATAATTTATAATGTGATGATTTTAAATATTATGTTTAGAACTTACATAGTTTTGTAACATTTGGAGTTTACATAGTCTTTTTAATACTTTAGATTTTATTTTTATAGGCCATAAACTATATTTCATACTAGAAAAATATTATTAAAAAAAAAAAACAAAAGGTATCACATTTCGAATGGGATGAACATAGGTATGTAAGGGAGGTACTTGTGGATATGATTTGAGCTATAAATGAAATATCATTAGGTAATGGGACAATAATAGAACAAATAACTAATATTTGAGGCGGGTGTTAATATGAAAATACCTGTCCTGCTTCATTGCCATCTTTATTAAAAATGTTTTTAAAGCGAAATAATCTCGTCTAACTCTTATTTTTTAAAACAACTAAATAAATATTGAAATTATAGTATCCTTAATATTAGTACAACAGTTTTCAACAAGAAGATAAAATAATTTTAATATTATAATATAAATATAAATATAAATACTATATATTCAAAGGAAAAGTATAGGTGCTAACTAATAAGTATATTGCATAACTGGTAGAAGGGCAACCTACTCGAAACTAAAACAAGTTTTATTATATTTAGACGTAGCTAAGAGAAGTTCGAGAAAATGTGATAGTACCGGTAGTTTGAAACTATCAGAATTCAGAATTCTATAACTAACTAACGAACATTTCAGTCACGAGGCAATAATATGTCAGAATCAGTTAAGAAAGTGATAGAGCATTGTTTGGAGTGTGGGTGCAGCCCATCATTGTCATTGAATTTCCCTACTGAGAAAGGTGGTCGCGCTGGTTGGCCAACCATTGCTGATTCATTCTTCAATATTAGAACAACAGAAGACATGCTTGGCCTATCATATGCATCTTCTTGAACACACAGCAGTCCAATATTCATGCATCTCAAGAACTCATCTTCTTGGCATGAATCACCTAACAAGGGATCCTTTAACTCTAGTCCCTTCCCCTCATTCCATAGATGCCATGCCTGCAAATTATATTGATAGTTAAACGCGCCTAAGTAAGTTTAGATTTTGGAAGCAGACACTTACATATGTTAGAAGACTAGGAGTACTTTTAGAGTGGAAGAAGTCTGCATTATGCTTCCCTGTAATGATCTCCAGAACTAGTACTCCAAATGCAAAAACATCAGATTTTATGGAATATAGTCCCTCCATAGCATACTCCGGTGCCATATATCCACTGTAAATTTGAAAATACAAAAGACTCATAACTGATGTAGGCAGATGGGAAATGTTCATAAAAGGGATTAAGTACTTACTATGTGCCAACTATTGTAGCTGTGTTAGCTTCGCCTTCATTCCCTGCGAATATTTTTGCCATTCCAAAGTCCGAGATCTTTGGATTCATATCTGAGTCCAACAACACATTGCTTGCTTTTAGGTCTCTATGAATAATTTTAAGTCGAGAGTCTTCGTGAAGATAAAGAATCCCCCTTGCTAATCCATCTATTATATCAAGGCATTTCGTCCAAACTAGCTTTGCACGTTCGTTAGGATCTGTCCCAAAAGTTATAATCAGTCTAATTTCTCAATGCTTTCAAGGTAACTGATTGTTTCATGGGTGAAAAGAATGAACTAACCGAAAAGGAGTACATCAAGGCTACCGTTGGGCAAATATTCATATACAAGAAGCTTCTCTTCCCCATCTACACAAAATCCAAGAAGCTTTACAAGATTTTTGTGTTGAAGCTTCATTATGAGCAGAACCTCGTTTATGAATTCCTCTGAGCCCTGTTCAGAACAGGTTGAGAGCCTCTTGATTGCTACCTCCTGCTCATTGCTTAGAATCCCCTGCAAAAGAAAATCTTCAAATCTGTCTTGAATGAATGAAGAGATTATTTACCGTATAACCCTTATATATATTACCTTGTAAACTGGACCAAAGCCACCTTGTCCAAGTTTATTTGAATCAGAAAAGTTTTTGGTAGCAACACAAAGTGATCCAAAATCAATATAAGGGGAGTCCTCGGATATTACGCCATGTAATCGTGGAAAATCTGGATGATGGAACACTGCTTCATCCCGCTGGCCAAAGTTCAACAGATTTATTAGATGTATGATTTGCCTATTATTCCATTCCAAAGCAGAGAATTAGAAGAAGAAGAGTGCTAGGGCCAGCAAATTGTGTAATTTATAGCCATCAATTAGCCATCATTGGTGATTTCAATGGTGTGAGATTTCATCCAAAAGTGAGAGATCATTCACTTTGCTTTTACTGGTTAACTGCTGGCTAGATTTCAATAAAACTGCTAGTCCCCTAGACTTTTCAATGAGAGAGCCTAGCATACCTTGTGTGTTTTCTTGTTCCGTGTAAACTACATGCAATAAATGAAAATAATTGTCAAGCATAGGACAAGTGCAACCGCAATTCCCGTAATAATCCATACTTTGCTCGACCTTGAACTATCTGCATGAAGGATCAATGGAATGAGGCTTTCTTCGGTGGTTGAAAGCATTAAATAAAAGAGATATGAAATGCTTACTTTTGCCTTGATTTGTGCGGGGTGAAGGACTTAAGGGCCCTGTGGCACCAAGATAGAAGGGATAAAATTCATATCTGAGGTAACAACTGCGGCTCAGGACTCTGGCACCGATGGAGCCATAGCAACAGCTTGGTATGTCTTTCATAGCACTTTTGAGGCACTTGCTGCAATCATTGGCTGATAAATCTCTTGTGCACTGCACTAAGGCATATATTGTTTCATCTCCAAAGGGAGCTTCTCCGGTGGCATACATGTTTGCCGAAACATTAAAAGCTGCGGTGGCCGAAAGATTACTCAGCATCTGGTTCACAGAAGACTGAAATTTGTGTGGTTCTGACACATTTTGAACATTGTCTTTGCCTATGTTCCCTGTGTCATTCAGCGTGCCGATGAAGTTGGTATTGGAATAACGCATCTGACAGCTCTCCTCCCAAAGAACAGCTTCTTGTGATTGGGGACAGAGTTTGAGGATGTCCTCTATTGCGGTGGCTATGCAGTTCTGGCAAGCTTTGCTTGAGATGAAGTCAAGGCACATGTAGAGCCCATACACTCTTTCTGTGGCGTTCCCATATGATGTGTTATAGAACTTAGAGGCTGATGCATTGGACGGTAGGGATTGGAGAAGGTTGTTTAGATTGTTCTGGAAGGTTCTCCCATTTTCATGGCTGGAGCAAATCTCAAAAGGAGGGTCGGCATAGCAAACTTGTGAAACTAGACAAAGAGAGGAAACAAGAATCACTAATTCAATGTATTTCGGAATCATTGGAGAATGAATCTTTTATTTTTTTCTTTCTGCTTTTTCCCAAGTTGAAACCCGTTTATCTGCTAGTGATAGGAGTAACACAACAAAACACAACGCCCTTTCCGTGGTTGGACTTCAACCAATTCACTGTAATTTCCAGGAAAATGTCTTTGCTTGTATTTACTACTTACTAAGATGGTCGTTAACCTGTTATTGGTATATATTTATTTCACGAAACAGGCAGAGAAAATCAGCTGCTTGAGTAAGACATTTTAACGAAGGTGTGTTCAAATTATAGAGTTGTGTTATGGTCTGGCCCAAGGAACCAACGGGTCGACCCTGGCCCGAGCTCCACCCGACCCGGCTCCTCGCCCTTCAAACGACCCGGACACGTGTCCTGTGCAACCCACACGCGGCTGCAAGACAGTGTCCTTGAGAATATGGGCCTGTCCTCACGGGGGGCCCACTACTGACATGTATATAAGGGGAAGATTGGCTCTTCCCCCGAGGTACGTCACTTTCCCACATCATTTTTCCCCGCCTGCGCACTAGCTGACTTGAGCGTCGGAGTGTCTTTGCAGGTGGCACCCCCCCTCATCCTTTCTCCAAGACGAGTGCTCGTCTACTCGGCTGACCCGCGACCAGCGCGACCAAAGCTAAGGCGTCCTCACTCCTTCATCCGCACATCCGATCTGTCCGGAACCCGACAACCGAACATTGGCGCCGTCTGTGGGGACTTCCTGCCTAAATGGAAGTCGTGCTGGGTCCCGGCGACCAAGCTCGAGCAGCCGGAGCGGAGGGGGCAGCCTCCGTCGCCTCGCTAAGGGGACGACGGAGGTCCCCCCAACAACACACGAGAACACGACCATTTGGGGGAACGGGCGGCGATAGCGCCATAATAATGCAGGAGCTACGCCACAGAGTCCAGAACCTAGAATGACAGCTAGCCGACCGGGAGCGGGAGGGACGATCTACCGATCCCAGCTATACCCCGTCTCCCGGGAGTGAGGAGGAAGACTCTCACAGAAGCCGCCCGCGGCGTACATCCGCATCCCGGACGGAAGCGGAGAGCACGCGGGAGGAGTCACCCATAATGAGAAGGCGAAATGACACGATCATCTACTCTCGCGGCAGATTAACCCGCCGAGCGGCGAGAGGTCGAGAAGACGGGGAAGGGAGATATGAGAGAACACGACAGCCTGTGATAATGGGCGTCACCCCGTTCCACCGATCTATCCTCGAGGTCCGGTTGCCGAAACACTTCGACAAACCAACGGACATGAGGTACGACGGAACTCAAGACCCTCTAGAACACCTCACGGCCTTCGAGGCCAGGATGAATCTAGAGGGAGTGGGGGACGAAGTAAGATGCCGCGCCTTCTCGGTGACCCTAGCAGGGCCAGCGATCAGATGGTTTAACGGCCTCCCTCAAGGTTTCATCTACAGTTTCTCGGACATCAGCCGTGCATTCCTGGCCCAATTTACAACGCGGATAGCAAAGGCCAAGCACCCTATCAACCTTCTAGGGATAACCCAGAGACAAGGAGAGCCGACCAGGAGGTACTTAGATCGGTTCAACGACGAATGCCTGGAAATCGACGGCCTAACCGACTCGGTGGCCAGTCTCTGTCTGACAAACGGCCTCCTCAACGAAAACTTCCGAAAACACCTTACCACGAAGCCGGTTTGGACAATGCATGAAATCCAGACGGTGGCCAAGGAATACATAAACGACGAGGAAGTCAGCCGAGTCGTGGCTGCCAATAAGCGGCAGTTCGTTTATAGCCAGGCTCGGCAACAAGGTAACGAGGGAAGAGCAAAAGAAAAAGTTAGGGAGGAGGCAACAAACAAGGCACCTAGACCGTTCCCTCGAGTCGGGAAATTTACAAACTACACTCCACTCGCTCTCCCCATCGTGGAAGTCTATCAGCAAATAGCTGAGAAGGGAATTCTTCCGAAGCCCCGACCACTTAAGGACCGAACGGGAGGGAACAAGAACCTTTATTGTGATTATCATAAGGGTTATGGCCATCAAACACAGGACTATTTTGACCTGAAGGATGCACTAGAACAAGCGATAAGGGAAGGAAAGCTAGCGGCGTTCTCCCACCTCATCAGGGAGCCGAGAAGACGTTATCGCGATCAAGACGAGGAAGGCAAAGCCCATTTGGCCAAGCGGCGACAAGAACCCGAAGACAAAGATCACGGCCTCACTGTGATAAACGTGGTAACGGCAAAAAATGCCGCGCCAAAATCCCGGTCGGCACACAAGAAAGACGCTAAGGTTCTAACGATTTCATCCTCGCAGGTGCAAAACTCTAAGAAACCCCCCTCCATTTCTTTCGGCCCGGAAGACCAATGGTTCCACGACGCCCCGGAAAACCCCCCCATGGTCATCACGGCCAGAGTGGGAACCGGCCTTGTCAAACGAATCCTTGTCGACACAGGAGCTGATTCAAATATCATGTTCCATAACGTGTTCGACGCACTAGGGCTAAAAGACGCCGACCTGACGACTCACCAGCACGGGGTTATTGGGTTGGGCGACCACTTCATCAAACCGGACGGAGTAATATCCCTACCAATCTCGGTGGGGCAAGCCCAAGGCCGAAGGTCGGCGATGGCGGAGTTCGTAATCCTCCGAGATTCCACTGCCTATAACATCATCTTAGGGAGAAAAACAATCAACGATTTCGAAGCCATAATCAACACAAAGCTACTAGTCATGAAGTTCGTTACCGATGACGGATCCATAGGAACCATAAGGGGAGACCTCGAGACGGCGGTCGCTTGCGACAACGCCAGCCTCTCCCTTAGGAAGAAGTCCAAGGAGGCATCCGGTGTGTTCCTAGCCGACCTTGATGCCAGAGTTGACGACAAGCCGAGACCAGAACCAGAAGGGGATCTGGAGAAGTTTAGAATCGGCGACGACGTGGAAAAATTCACATTCGTCAACAAGAACCTCCCACATGAGTTGAAGGAGCCTTTGATCGAAATGATAAGAGCCAACAAGGACTTGTTCGCCTGGACTCCAGCCGACATGCCGGGCATAGACCCAAAAATCATCTCGCATCATCTAGCCGTCAAGGCGGAGGCGCGCCCAGTGGCCCAACGGAGGAGAAAGATGTCGGCGGAAAGAGCAGAGGAGGTGGCCAGGCAGACGGCCAGCCTCCTAGAAGCAGGCTTCATACGGGAAGTAGACTACTCGACATGGCTCTCGAATGTGGTATTGGTGAGGAAACATAACGGCAAGTGGAGAATGTGCGTGGACTATTCTGACCTCAACAAAGCATGCCCCAAAGATTGCTTCCCCCTCCCTAACATAGATGCACTCATCGACGCCGCGGCGGGATATCGGTATCTAAGTTTTATGGACGCCTACTCCGGGTACAATCAGATACCGATGCACCGCCCTGACGAAGACAAGACGGCGTTCATAACGCCAGGAGGAACTTTCTGCTATAAGGTAATGCCTTTCGGCCTGAAAAATGCGGGGGCAACATATCAAAGGCTGATGAACAGGATATTCCACGACCTCATAGGGAAAACAGTTGAAGTTTACGTGGACGACATCCTGGCAAAAACGACACGACCTGACGACCTCTTGAACGACCTGGCGAGTGTATTCGCCTCCCTCCGTCAACACGGTATGAGGCTGAACCCCCTCAAGTGCGCCTTCGCCATGGAAGCCGGCAAGTTCCTGGGATTTATGATAACTCAGAGAGGGGTAGAAGCTAACCCGGAGAAATGCCAGGCAATACTCCAGATGAGGAGCCCGGGTTGCATCAAGGACGTCCAGAGGTTGGCAGGACGGTTGACCTCATTATCCCGATTTCTCGGAGCTTCGGCAACAAAGGCCCTGCCATTCTTTAACCTCATGAAGAAAGGGATGGCGTTCGAGTGGACGCCCGCATGTGAAGAAGCCTTTCAGCACTTCAAGGAAATCTTGGCAGCACCACCCGTTCTCGGGAAGCCAAAAGACGGGGAACCACTATACCTGTACCTCGCCATAACGAGTGAAGCCCTGGCCGCAGTTCTGGTACGGGAGGACGGAAAGGCTCAACAGCCAGTCTATTTCATAAGCAGGGCCTTGCAAGGGGCAGAATTAAGGTATAGCAAGTTGGAAAAGCTAGCCTTAGCACTCCTGACTTCCTCTCGAAGGTTAAAACAGTACTTCCAGAGCCACCAAGTTGTCGTCAGAACGGACCAAGGGATCCGGCAAGTACTTCAAAAACCCGATCTGGCGGGAAGAATGATGACTTGGTCCATCGAACTCTCCCAGTATGACATACGATACGAACCCCGGCAAGCCATCAAGGCGCAGGCAATGGCGGATTTTCTAGTAGAAGTGACGGGAGATCCAAGCGAAGAGGTGGGTACACGGTGGAAGCTCCATGTGGACGGAGCCTCCAACCAGACCTTCGGAGGCGCCGGGATCATCCTGGAAAGCCCGATTGGGGTTGTATACGAACAGTCGGTCAGATTCGAGTTTCCCATCTCGAACAACCAGGCAGAATATGAAGCCCTTATAGGAGGCTTAACCCTGGCGGCAGAAGTCGGCGCAAGAAGACTAGAAATATGCAGCGATTCCCAAGTCGTCACCTCCCAAGTAAACGGTAGCTATCAGGCCAAAGACCCCTTGCTACAGAAGTACTTGGAAAAGGTTAAAAGCTTGAGCCAAAAGTTCGAAGAGGTCACGGTCCACCACGTACCTAGAGAAAGGAACACACGGGCAGACCTCCTATCAAAGTTGGCCAGCACAAAGCCAGTGGAAGGGAACCGGTCTCTCATCCAAGGCATGACAAGAGAACCAGCAATCACACTGCACATGACAACCCTAGGTTCTTCGTGGCTAGACCCCATCACCAACTTCCTAGAACACGGCAAACTCCCTAGTGATGAAAAGGATGCGGCAAAATTAAGAAGAGAAGCGGCCAAATACGCCGTCATCCAAGGACAGCTGTTCAGGAAAGGGCTCAGCCAACCCCTGCTGAAGTGCCTACATCCCGACCAGACGGACTACGTCCTCAGGGAAGTCCATGAGGGCTGTTGTGGTCACCACATCGGAGGCAAAGCCCTAGCGAGGAAACTAATCCGAGCCGGATACTACTGGCCGTCGATGATGGCGGATTCCAAAGAGTTTGTCAAAAAATGCGTAAAGTGCCAACAGAACGCCAACTTTGCCAGGGCGCCGGCCTCCGAGTTAAGCTTGCTAACGACCTCCCGGCCATTCTCTCAGTGGGGAGTCGACCTCTTAGGGCCCTTCCCGGTCGGCCCTGGGCAAGTCAAATACCTCATAGTTGCAATTGACTACTATACCAAATGGATAGAAGCCGAGCCACTAGCTAGCATATCCTCGTCCAATTGCAGGAAATTCATGTGGAGGCAGGTGATAACGCGATTCGGGATACCGGAAGCCGTCGTCTCGGATAACGGCACGCAGTTTACTGACAAAAAGTTCACGGAATTTCTTAACGGCCTGGGTATAAGGCAAAAGTTCTCTTCGGTAGAACACCCTCAGACGAACGGACAAGTGGAGTCCGCCAACAAGGTTATCCTCTCAGGGCTAAAAAAGAGGTTGGATAATAAAAAGGGCGCTTGGGCCGACGAGCTAGCAGCGGTTCTCTGGTCCTACCGAACGACCGAACAGTCCTTCACTAAGGAAACTCCTTTCCGACTAACGTACGGGGTGGACGCAGTAATACCCGTGGAGATCGGGGAACCAAGCCTGCGGTTGCTCTTGAAAGGAGCGGAGGAAACCGTAGAAAAGGACCTGATAGATGAAACTAGGGAAATGGCCCATTTGACAGAAACGGCGCTAAAACAAAGAATGGCTCTGCGCTACAACACCAAAGTACTCAAGAGGGAATTCGAGCCAAACGACCTCGTCCTGAGGCGAAATGATATCGGCCTACCAACCCCCGGAGAAGGCAAGCTAGCGGCGAACTGGGAAGGCCCCTACAGAATCAAAAAAGTGATGGGAAAAGGAGCATTCAAGTTAGAAAGGCTGGACGGCAAAGAAGTCCCGAGAACATGGAACGCGGACAACCTTAGAAGATTCTACTCCTAGAGGAGAACCCGACAAGACGACCAACCTAGCTAAGTAGTTAATCTGCAAATTTAACTTATGAGCTTTTCATAGCGACTTATCGAATAAGATATACTTGTGCAAATTTTCTCTCCTGTTTTGTCACTCAATACTCCAGATAAACCATCCCATCACGACCAACGACGACGCGCGTCCCCGGGACTGATCACCCCGGGAACCCGTAAACCACCGTCGCAACGACTACGCGAAAGGCCATGGGCCGTTGATATAAACGACGACAATAAACCAAAAACGGTTAATAGAAACGGTAACACGACTAAACGAGTAAGGATAAATTTATCACGACAACTCGAGCAAAGGGCTAAAAAAGTCATTGTTCACGAGCCAAAATAAAACGGCTAAAATCAAACTGTTCAGAAGCCAAAACGGCTAAGATCAAAATTGTTCGCAAGTCAAAACGAAACGGCTAAACAAAAACTTTAAACAGAAGATTCATTTCTTGGGGGCGTCGACAACCTTGCCATCCTGAATGACTTTGAGAACACCAATCGCCGACGTATCAAACTCGGGAGCAATGACTTTGACCTGAGCCTTAAGAGCCTCCTCGGTCGCCAAAATTGCACCCTTCCCCTGCTTCACGATATCTTTGTACTTAGCCTTCCATGTTGCTAATTCGGCCTCCACGGCTTGCTTTTCCTTCTCCATCTCGGCCACCCGTTTCTGCGCTGCGCCGACCTGGCCCTCCAAAGTCATCTCACGTTCGACAAGGCGAGAAACCGTGGCGACCGAGTCCTTTAACTTCTCCTCAACGGTGGCAGTCTTTTTCTCGGCAGCAGTGGCCTTCTTCTCGGTGGCGTCAAGTTTCTCATTTGATTGGGTCAACTGCTCCCGAAGAGTCTCGACTTCACTTTTCAGCTCATTATTAGCCTTCCCACTAGCTTCCAATCTCCTGCGGAGGGACTCCATCCCGGACAGCTCAAACTCAGCCTTCCGGGCTATCACGGCGCCCCGCAGAAGGGTACGGTACATCCACCTCGCCTGCCCGGCAAGGGAAGACTCGTGGAAGTACTCCTCAGTACCAGGGATCAGCTGGGAATCTATGAAGTTCCCAGCGTCAAAATTCCTCTCCATAACAGTAAGGACCCCCTCGGGACTGGAGGACATCTTCCTTTTCCTCTTGGGGTTAGGGACCTCCTCCACACCGTCATCGACCTCAGGGGTAGACGTCGAACCCCCGGTGCCTATCACCTCGCGGAAGGGAGAAGCATGAACCGTTTTGTCACCCTCGACCTGGGCAGCTTGGGTCGAGGTCCCGGTTCCGTCAACCGCGGCTTCTTGCTCAGAAGTAGTTTTGTCCTCCGGGGGAGTTGCGGACTTCTCGGCGGCAGATTTTTCATTATCCCCTTCGTCGTCGCTGGCGCAGAGGAAAGTTTGGAACAAGTTGGGAAGACCCGTCACCGACGCAGACATCTCCACTGCACGAAAGTAAGGAAGATCGGTTAATCGCCACAAAACATCAGTAAAAACAAAAAGGTAAAGGGCAAAGTACAAGTTTCTCACAAATATAATTACGACCGGACTCCCGGTCACCCATAAGGAGATGGGGATTCACTAGATTCTTCCCAAACACTGCCATCAACACCTCGGCGATCTGCCTATCCACCGCCGACATGCCATTATAGGTTACCTTAATAAAGGTATTGGACCCTGCCCCGAAACTCCAATAGGTCGGGATGAGCCGCACTCCCTCCAACGACAACCAAAAGGGGTGACGACCTTTGACAGGGCGGACCTTGAAATATTTGTCCTTAAACCCATGGTAGGAATCTTCAAACAAGCCAAAAATCCTCCGACCCTGGGCAGACCGGAAGGACATGAACCCTTTTTTGTGTTTCCCCTCCTTAGAAGGGTTCGTGAGGGTGAAAAAGAAGAGGAAAACATCTACGGACACCGGCAGTTCGAGGTACTCACAAACCATCTCGAAACAGCGGATCGAGGCCCAACTGTTCGGATGCAACTGCGACGGCGACACGGAAAATTCGACTTAAAAGCGCCATTTGAAAGGCTGAGAACGGGATACGAACTCCGACTTGGGTGAACATGGACTTGTAGAACCAAATCCAGTCGGCGACTCGGGGGTGTTGGAAGTTGATTTCATACAATCGCTCGTGAGGAGCCGGGACAAAAACGTCATAATTGGCCTCCTCGTCAGTCCCTCCACACAAGTACCCGGCTTGTCGGAACTCGGTGAGCTCCTCCTCGCCCATTTGGTTAGGCGAATCCTTCAAGTCGGAAACGACCCAAGCATATGGATCGTACGCCGCGGGGTTAACGGAAGCCCGGGAAACCGTGCGAGCCATACCTACATGGGGGGACCATCCAGTCAGTCTAAGAGATCGGTTGCTCAGGCCGAATACAGACACTACCCCCCACGACTCCCCGACTAAGGCTAATCGAGACTAAATCACGAAAAGAACAAGAAAAGCCTACCCTGGAATGGTACTTTCCCCCCTAACACATCTAGTCGCAATTAAAAGGCTACACAACAACAGCAGAAAACCAAATAGCAAACATGCAAAAATAATGCATAAAAGAGAGTGTAATTCGAAGGTTCCCTGAATTAGTGGAAGAAAGATGGAGCAGTTGTTAAAGAAGGATGCGAAGGGAGAGGCGCACAACAGCACTGCAAAGAAATGTTGAGATTTGGGAGCAAGAAGAAGGCAGAAAAAGGAAGATACAAAAGAAAGAAAGGAGTGCTTAAACTGGCCCGTTTAAAAACCACCCCAAGAAGCGCGAAACGTCTGGGGGCAGAATGGTCTTTTCAGTAAGGATTTTCCATCCCATTATGAGCATTTAATGTTCGGCACTGGGAACGATGCGACGAAACGGTTGCTTGTACAACCAAAGGACACGCGCGTTGAGGGCATATCCTTATCACGAGCGGCCGACCAGACAATCCCAAATGAAAGGCGAGACAACACGCCATTGATAGCTCCCACGGCTACCATTGGCGCGTGGGGGCACTGTTATGGTCTGGCCCAAGGAACCAACGGGTCGACCCTGGCCCGAGCTCCACCCGACCCGGCTCCTCGCCCTTCAAACGACCCGGACACGTGTCCTGTGCAACCCACACGCGGCTGCAAGACAGTGTCCTTGAGAATATGGGCCTGTCCTCACGGGGGGCCCACTACTGACATGTATATAAGGGGAAGATTGGCTCTTCCCCCGAGGTACGTCACTTTCCCACATCATTTTTCCCCGCTTGCGCACTAGCTGACTTGAGCGTTGGAGTGTCTTTGCAGGTGGCACCCCCCCTCATCCTTTCTCCAGGACGAGTGCTCGTCTACTCGGCTGACCCGCGACCAGCGCGACCAAAGCTAAGGCGTCCTCACTCCTTCATCCGCACATCCGATCTGTCCGGAACCGGACAACCGAACAAGTTGAAAAATGAATTGTATTCTTAGAGTCTTGACCCGGAAAACATGCTCCAATCAGTGTATCTGGTTTTGATTTTTTAAACAAAATAAATAACTTAAACTGATTAAAGAATGATACGTAAGCAAGACATATCATTGATGGTGAAAGGAAACTACAAGAATTGAGAAAATAATAAGAAGAAGACGACGAAGAAGAAGAAACCAGCAACCAGTTTAATCAGTATTAAACTATTAATTAACTTGAGAGCAGAGAGCAGAGGCAGCGTGGAACAAATACTTTGGCAAACAATAAGCAGTTAGTAGTAGCAGCTAATGCAATGTTGTATTTGACTGTTTTATTTTATCTACAAAGTTGTCTTAGACTCTTAGTGCTCTGCCATTTCATCATGCTCTAGCGTGGCAAACCGGAAATACTCAATTAAATGCAGGGGACAATTGGTGCCAAACTACCAATAATGAGCCTCTATCAGTGTATTTCATTTTTTTTTTCAATATGTTATGCTATAATTAATAGCATGGATTAATGCTTTCTCTCATATTTGTACATGCACGTACGGCTGAGTCTATAAAGTTTATTGAATCAGAATAATTTTTGTAGATAACAAACTAAATTAATTAGTTATATTTTTTGACGAACTAGGTTAATTCGAGTTTACTAGAGCAGTAGAGCTCCAATGAGTTAGAGAAAATGAATTGATTTAGAATTAAAATTTATATTAAAATTAATAGATGAAAGAAAATTAGTCTCACTTTAAGATAGTAATATTTTGATAAAAAAAATTAATAAAATTTTGTAAATTATATAATTATTTTTATGAAATAATTAAAAATAATATAAAATTTAAATTGAATTAAAATTAAATATTAGAGTGATAAATTTTATATTTAATTTTCAATAATTATTTATAACATATAATTACGTAAAATAATGTATTATTTTATAAAATTCAAAATAAAATTAAAATTAAATTATGCATTGGAGTTGCTCTTATGTACTAAAGTTTTTGTAAAAAAGTTAAAAATTATTAATATTTTTTTAATTTTTATACAATAAATTTAGCTAATATATATAAAAAAGATGATAAAAAATAGAAAAAAAATTAAATGACTCCTGACAATTTTTCTAAAATCAATTTATTAATTTATTTTCAAAAGTAGTTTATAAAAAGATTTAATTATTCTGTTGGTCTTTATAGTTTTATAAATTTTTTAATTAGATTTTTATACTTTTTTTTCTTTTTAATTGAGTCCTTGCATCAATTTATTTTTTAAAATGGGTTCTTACACTTTTTTTTTATTTGAGTCTCCACGCTAATTTTTTTTTTTAGTTAGATCTCTATACAATTAAGCCAATTACCGGCAAGAGAGACCTAATTAAAAAAAATTAGTGTAGGAATTCAATTAAAATGAAAAAAAAAGTATAGTGATCTAATTGAAAATTTTACGAAATTATAGGGACCAATAGAGCAATTAAACCTTATAAAAACTAGCTTTTAAAAGTTAGTTTTTTAAAAGTTGTAGTACCTGTATTTAGTAAATTAAATTAAAAATGACTTTTAATAAGCATAAGCAACAATAAGTGTATTTGGTAAAATAGTTTTAAAATTTAAAAATACTATAATAAACATTAATGTAAGAATTAAATGTGAATATTAATTAATGTATCGGATTATATTAAACTTTTAATTTTGATAAACAGTACAGTTAAGCACATGCCAACTTTAAAAAACTTTTTCTTAGATGCTTTCAAAAGTACCAATAACTTTTAAAAACTACAAATATAAGCACATAAGCTTTTATTTGCCAAATACAAAACAAAATGCTTATACTTTTGAAAAATGCAAACACCTCTCTGATAACTCTTCTAGAGTTCCCAACCAAGTGATGGACCTCATCCAATGTAGTATTAAGAAGGTCAAGGCGCGAGATGTTAATCTTAACTAGCCGGGAGATGACATGGAAATACTTGCTAATCATGCCGCGGAGATGGTCATGAAGCCAAAGTTATCCCTCCTGGCAGTGGCGGAACTTGGAATAAAATTTTGGGGGGCACATAGAAGATAATTGTCAAAATGCTTTTTATATGGACTCCATTTAAGATAAACTCGTCTAATCTCATTTCTCTGGTTTTGGTGATATTGCCAAATTTAAAGCTATTTTTCAGGGTCTCGTTCCAAAAAATTAAGGTCAAACTTATCAGATGTAACTTTTTGAACTTTTAAAACTTGTATCTCACTTTTTTCGCGATTCATTAAAGTAGAAAAACTATCTACATATGTTGATATTGTAAAAATTATATGTTCTCCTTCTTAAATATTAGTCTTCCTCTTAAAAAATGCATCAATTCTTTAATTTTTCATTATTATTTTATAATAAAATTTAAATATATATCCTGTAGAATATGTAAAGAAGAAGTTAGAAGAACAAATATTAAAATTTATAATATTTATTGAATTTTTTTTATCAATTTATACAAATACAATAATATTAATATTTATTGAATATTCAATTATTTTTTATCATATAAAAAATTAAATTAAATAAATAGTAAAATATAAAATAATATTAAATTAAATAAATAAAAATATCTAATTTTTTATATTTAAACTTAAAGGTAGAAAGAGTGTTGTTTATTAAATTTATTGGGTACTTTAAGTCATAGTAAAGTATTTAAACCAATTGAATTATTTTTTATTTTTTAAAAAAATACTACTAATTTTTTTATAAAAAGTTTGAGGGGACCGTGGTCCCCCTTATCTGAACTAAGCTCCACCACTGCCTCCTGGTGGCTCCAAGTTCGATGCGCGAAGAAAATAATGTATTATTTGAAAGCATCACGGAGGAAGAATCTGATCCAAAAGATTGGTGGTATAAAGAAAACGATGACTTATCGAAAAAGGATACACCTTTTTGATTCATGTACGGAAATAAAAGTTTTAAAAGAGGAGTTTAATGAATGGTGTAATTTCTGGCATGCTGCTTTCGTTGTCAAAATTCTCGAAAAAAGAATTTATTTAAGAATTATGGAACAACGTTTAAATAGAAATTGGACAAAAAATAAAATAAAATTAATATTATCAACCATTGAAACTATGCTAAAAGTTGATAGAGCTACGTCGACTCATTCGAAGGGATGTTTGGCAAGGATTTTGGTGAAAATTAACTTATCAAAGAAATTGATCCTGAGAATTTGTGTATTGAGAAGCACTCTAAACCTCGAATATGAAGGCCTTCATCTCACTTGTTTCAATTGCGGGGTCTATGGACACTGGTCGGAGTCATGTGAAGAGGTACCGGTTATTGAAGAAGACTATCGAGCGGAGGTGGCGAACGGAAAACAGGTGTTTTTCAATGGAGACGTTAATGCCGCTAATAAGGAAAGGCAAGAGAAGATTATGGGTGATTGAGTGCGCAACAATAGTCCTGGTAACAATCCAAATCTCCCTAATTTCAGTCCTTGGATGATGGTCCAAAAGAACCAAAAAGAAAACCAGAGAAGACACATCACGTTAAAAGATAAATCAATCAAACCATGGGTCTTGGAACAAATAAGGAAAGTTTTTATAATAACAGTAATAAATCATGGAAATTGGATCAAGATTTAATGTATTATTTGATGATAAGGAGGAGGAAATCCTGGGGGACACTAATGAAGGCAATGTTGCCCAGAAGGCCAGAACAACCCTATGCATACTGGGCCAGTAAAACCGCAATTGAAAGATGATGGGCTCTCCATTCAGGCCCATGTTGATAAGCTGGTGGTAAATAAAGATAATGGGTCCGTTGGACAAACTGCAGAAAAGGGTTATCAAACCAGGTGTAGGGAAACACCCTCAAGCATAAAAGAAAAACGTCTCCTTTAACCTTGGGCCTCAAAAACTAGTAAACTAACTAAGCCCAATCTAAAAGAAACAGACAAGAAAGGTGTGAGTATGAAGAAGTCTCTGGCCCTGTCCCAGCCTAGCTCTTTCATGTCGAGAAACCTTGTAACAATAGCGATGGAATAAGAGATGACTTCAAAGGGAGAAAAATCAAATGGCAGATTTTACTATTCAGAATGAGAATTTTATGGAGGCACACGTGGTAAAGAACATAGTTCTCAGAACTGAATCAATGATCGAACCGATCAGATTACTATGTTATTGGGTTATTGGTTCAACTGGTGGATCACTAGTTGAATCTGTTGATTCGGTTTTATGTAAATAAAAAATATAAAATAATCAAAAACCTAAAATTAAAATTTTAAATACATATTTTTTACTAACATTTTAAGAATAATAAAGTTTCAAATTTTAAAAATAACTAATACAAAGATAGAAATAAAATTAATTAGTATTACAACTATTATAATATTTAAATTTGATACAAACTGAAAAAACTAAAAAGAGTATTTATTATATGAAAAAGGAGAAAAAAAATTAAATTTTATATAATATTACTTACTAATATAATCTCACTTAAAATGGAATTAATAAAAATGATAGAAATATAAAAACAAAACAAGGACCATATATAAAAGGTAGCTTGGTGGTTAATAGTTCCCTCTTTTTGTATAGGGATGGGTTCAATTCCCAACTTTTACAATAATTATTGTTTTAGTTTTGGATTTTGCGTCCAGTTTTTAACGATTTTTCTTGTTTTTGACCGGTTTTATTCCTTATACAATTTGATAGACAAATCGAACCGTCTATGTTTTTAGTTTATCGGTCGAACCAATTAGTTTGGTCTGGTTCTAACAACTATGATAAAAAGTGTTTTCTTCCATCAAAGAGAACCATCAACGAGGACAAGGTGTCAGCTATTCTACAAAGAAAACCCCTACTGGATAAGCCATTGAAATCCTCACCACCAAATTGGAGTCCTCAGCTTGAGGAACAAAGTCAAGACATAATGAACTCGTCTAATCTAGGTGCTATAGCTAAAGATCTACATTAAGCATTTGTGGTCTTGTGACCTCCTCTTTTTTCTTGCCGTTTTTATGAATATCTTAGCTTGGAACTACAGGGGAGCAGGAGGAATAGCTTTCTCCAGCCTCATCAAAGACTTGCAAAAGAAGTATAAGATTAGTTTTTTTATTCTTGTCGAAACACATTTAAATGGCTCCCATGGTAAATCAGTATGGGAGAAGTTTGGACTTGATGGATATTTCATTGAAGAGGCCAGAGGGCATTCTGGGAGTATTTAGTGCCTCTAGGACGCTAATCTTTAGAGGGTGGATATTCTTAGTCATAATTACCATATGGTTAATACGAAAGTTCAATATGAAAATTCTAAACCTTGGTTACTCTCTGCTATCTATGCTAGCCCCCAAAATATTAATTGTAGAACTCTATGGAATAATATTTGTGACCTGAATCTAGATAATGATCTTTCCTGGTGTCTGATCAGGGATTTCAATGCTACTTTTTATAATCATGAGCGAAGGGGAGGTTAATCAAATAGTAGAAATGCTTGCGAGGATTTTCAATCCTGTGTTTTCGATACTGGGCTTCTTGATCTGGATTTCTCTGGATGGCCTTTTACCTGGAAAAGGGAGATTTGTTTCAGCGATTAGACCATGGACTCTGCAACTTGGATTGGCAAATCCATTTTCTGAATGCTTCTATTAAACACCTTCCCAGCTTTAAATCTGGTCGTAGACCCTTCAGATTTATGGCCGCTTGACTTACTCACCTCGACTTCTCCAACATGGTCAGCAGTAATTGGAATCTGGTGGGTTCTTGGTCTGATTGCATTCTCTAGTTTTAAAAATCAATAAAGTCTTGGAATTTTAATGTGTTTGGGAACATTATGAATAGGAAGAGCTGAATTATTAAGCGTTTAAATGGGAATACAACTAGCATGAATCTCCAGAATAATAATTTTCTCCAAGACTTACAAGTTTCTCTTTGGAGGGAATATGACGAAATCCTTATTCAAGAAGAAGTAATGTGGTTCTAGAAATCCAGATGTAAGTGGATCGAATTCGGAGATCGCAATACTAAATACTTTCATAGGACTACTGATGAGCGGATAATTTATATGCTTTTTGACATTGTTTTTAGATACTTTTTAGTAGGATTTAGCTACTTTTTAGTATATTTTTACTAGTTTTTAAGCAAAATTCACATTTCTGGACTTTACTATGAGTTTGTATATTTTTTGTGATTTCAGGTATTTTCTGGCTGAGATCCAGAAAGTTTAAACCTTGTTTGTGGTATTCCGAGTAGGATCTGGGATGGGATGACTGTGACGAGCTTCAAACTCATGAATGTTGGGTGTAGTGACAGATGCAAAAGGATCATTGGATCTTATTCCAACACAAGTGAGAACCGACAGATGATTAGCCCTACGTAACCCGTAGCTGGACCATTTTCACTGAGAGGACGGACGGTAGCCATTGACAACGGTGATCCTCAGCATACAGCTTGCCATAGAGGAGTATGAATGATTGGATGAAGGCAGTAGGAAAGCAGAGATTCAGAAGGAATAACGCATCTCCATACGCCTATCTGAAATTCCCACCAATGAATTACATAAGTATCTCTATCTTTATTTTATGTTTATTTATCTTTTAATTATCAAAACTCCATAACCATTTGAATCCGCCTGACTGAGATTTACAAGATGACCATAGCTTGCTTCAAGCCGACAATCTCCGTGGGATCGACCCTTACTCACGTAAGGTTTATTACTTGGACGACCCAATGAACTTGTTGGTTAGTTGTGTGAAGTTGTGAAAAAGAGTTGAGATTACAATTGTGCGTACCAAGTTGTTGGCGCCATTGAGATCAGAATTTCGTGCACCAACTACTCTTGCCAGAAGAAGAAGGAATAAGGTGTTCAGCCTCCAAGACACGGATGGTAACTGGGTAAGTGATAAAACTGCCCTAGAGGACATGGCCTCTACTTTTTTGTGCAGCCTATATTCGAAGGATACCCTGAATTATGAATTTATTCTGAGAAACTCTTTTCCGGTACTGCCTTAAGAGGACCTGGATGCCTTAGGTAATATGTTTTCTTTCTCTGAGATTAAGGAGTCAGTTTTCAATATGGAAAGTCTTAAAGTGCTAGGTATTGATGGCATTCAAGCAGTCTTTAATCAAAATCAATGGGATAAAGTTGGCTTGGATCTGGTTAAGCTTATTAAGGGTTTCTTTATTACTCCTAATAAAGTAGGGAAAATAAATAAAACTATTATTACGCTTATTCCAAAAGTAGAACCTGTCACCAATCTGAAGAAAATGCGTCCAATTAGTTTGTGTAATGACTCTTATAAAGTGATAGCTAAAACTCTGACTAACAAATTGAGAAGAGTTATGGATAAGATTGTTAGTCCTACCCAATGTACCTTTTTTTCGGGTAAACAGAGCTTCAATAACATCATCATCGCTCAAGAGATCATTCACTCGATGAAGAACAAAAAGGGTTCAAAATGGTGGATGCCCATCAAAATTGATCTTAAGAAAGCTTATGACAGGTTAAAGTGGAGCTTCATTCAAGACACATTCATTGATGTTGGGCTTCCTCTTAACATAATTGAGCTTATTTGTGCGTTCATTTCCACCGCTAGAATGGGAATTCTATGGAACAGGGATTCCTTAAACGAATTCCATCCTTCTAGAGGAATTCGTCAAGGTGATCCAATATCTCCTTATATTTTTGTTCTGTGCATGGAAAAACTATCTCGTCTTATTAATTTTGTGGTCAGTATGGGATTTTGGAAGCCCATTCGTCTAAATCGGGAGGCTCCTGAACTTTCCCATCTTTGTTTTGTAGATGATTTGATCTTTTTTATGAAAGCAAATATGGAGCAAGTAGACATTATTAAGAGAATTTTGGAAGCGTTTTACACGAGCTCCGATAAGAAAATTAGCAGTGAAAAAATTAGAATTTTTTTCTCCAAGAACGTGGGGTACTATGTGAGAGATAACATAAGCAATTGTTTGAATTTCCCTAGAACGGTCGACTTGGGTAAATACTTGGGTGTTTCAATTATCCACTCCAGAGTGATGAAGGACACATACAAGGATATTGAAGCTAAGATTAAGAGGAAACTTAACAATCGGAAGGCCTCCTCCTTCTCCCTAGTAGGGAGAACCACTTTGATGAGATCTGTTCTATCTGTTATGCCTTCTTATACTATGCAAGCTGCTTTATTACCTACTGCCACTTGTAACTTCATTAATTGTAAATGCATAAGCTTTTTTTGGGGAGAAACAGAACATACTAGAAAAGTCCATCTCTTAAACTGGCAGACAATGAACAAGTCAAAATTGTATGGTGGTTTCGGAGTCAGACATGCTAAGGATTTAAACCGTGCCTTCATGATGAAAGTAGATCAGGGTTTGATCAATAAAAGAGACTCCCTCTGGTTGAAAGTCCTGAGGGCTAAGTACAAATATGGAAATGACATTGTTCCTCTGATTAATATGAGGAAAATCAATTCTAATTTATGGAAGGGTATCTGTTCTTCTTGGGAAGATGTCCAGGCTAACTTGATCTGGCGCATAGGTGACGGGTCTCAAATAAGGTTTTAGAAACACAACTAGGTGCCAAAACTGGGAAGCTTGAATAAGCTTCATCCACAGGTAAGTTCTGCCTCTGATTCAGGAACCTTACTTACGGACTTCCTTACCGTTTCAGGTGGTTGGGATGTAGATAAAATGAAAAGCTTACTTTCCAGAGATGGTAGTTCAGAAAATTGTGGCTATGTCTCTGCCTTTGGCTTGGAAGGAAAGTGATCAGATCGCGTGGGAGAACTCCTCTGATGGAACTTTCTCCTTGAAATTTGCCTATAACTCGTTGCAAGATAACTTGGGAGTCCGAAATCATATCTTCAACCTCATCTGGAGATGGAAAGGTCCAGAAAGGATCCATTACTTTTATGGTTAGTGGCTCATAACATCATTCTGGGCAATGATGAAAGGTACAGAAGACATATGTCCCAAGACGCTACCTGCCCCCATTGTCGTCATAGTAATGAAACTGTTATGCATGTGCTTCGTGACTGCCATTTTGCCAAAGTTACTAGGTGGTTACTGCAGCCCCAATATCTCATAAGATATTTTTCAGCCTAAACTAGATGGATTAGCTAATTCGGAACTTGTTTGCACCTGGTGAGGATGAAAAGCTTCCCACACAAAAGAGAAGATGGAAGAAAACTTTTGGATTAATTGGGATGTTTCTTTATGAGTTACTAGAGGTTTTTTTATAGGCTTTGGGATGTTCCTGATTGAATCATGTCGTAATAGATACAATGCTGAAGATTTTTGGTTCAGTTTTGCTGTTTGCAGAAGTAATGTACCACATCATCAGAAGATGCGCTCAAGGATTTTGGCCTGCAAGATTACATCGAAAAATAGAAAGTCTACTTTAAAATGATTGATGAATTTAAATTGATGGAAGAGGAATATGAAATATTTGATGAATCGGACGAAGTGAAAAAGATGTGATTCAAGTTTAGCAGCTAGAAAGTTTTTCTTTGTTTAGCTAGTTGTATAGTAATTATATAATAGTTTTCTAACCGATATAGCTTCACCTCCTCTAAAAAAAATATAAAATTCTTGTAAATTTTTTGGTCATGATGAATTTCTGATTCCACATTGATGCATATTGTAAATGATTCCTTTCATTGCATCTCAGTATGATGATAAATTTATAGTTACTAGATTATTATAACCAAATAGATGTAACAAACAATTGAACTTACATTAATGTTATATATCTACAGAGAAACTGAGTATCTTAGAAAAATTATATGCACATTCATATAAACTTAGAAAGTTTATTGATGAATAAACTAGGTTCCTTGATGTTCAAAATAAGAATCTAATAAATCCTTAAGAGTATAAATCACTTAATTTAAAAAATTTTGAGAATCCAACAAAAACTATTCAAAAATTCAGCTAAAATTTCCAAATTTAACGGCAACTAAAATGAATATCTAATTAAAACCACCCAAACCCCCAAAGGTGATAATCAAGGTTTGACAAGTTAAGCCTCAAAGTGGTCCCTGAAGTTACACTCGAGACTCAAAGTAGTCCCTAAAATTAATAATTACCCATATTCATCCCTGAAATTACACTTTGGGACTCAGAGTCATCCTTCAAGCATTTTTCATCAATAGGCACCATCGAAAAGCTAATGTGGACTCGCTGACTAGGCAATGGCTAGCTAACGTGGATTAGTAAACCTTTTTGCGGAAATTTGATTCCTGAATCAAATTTAAAAATCCTAATCCCTAAATTCCTCTTCTCTTCTCTTCTCTTACCTTCCCTTCTCCATCTTCGAAGCTAAACAATATTTTTTAGCATGCAACAATCACCTAAGGATGCAACGTAAGTATAGGCAACATCCCATGGATTAAATATCATTTAAACATTAACACCAATCAAGCAATTACATAAGAATCTATCAGTCCTTTGATAGCATAATCAAAGAAGTATATGTGCAATATAAGAATTTATCAAGCTTGAAACAGAAAAGAATTTAAATTTCATTTAAAGGTCATCAACTTTTTCACAGTTTCTTCTCAGTAGCCTCAATTATCAAAACTATGGTAGGGAACTTTGATCATCGGATTGAGAATTGGCCGATCTTGGAAATTCTTAGGTATAAGAATTTAAAGTCGGGGCCAAAGTTGAACTTGACCGTGCAGTTTGGTTCATTGGGGAGAGTATACATTGAAGCGGCAGGGTAGTATCGCTTGTTAAAAAGAACCTTGAAAACTACACCTTAGTACACGCTATTTTTGAAGAAAGATATCTCACTTTCTACATACAATGTGATACTTGGAATCATGTTATTTTTATGAACATGGAACACTTAAAATACAACTTACAGCAAAGGAAATTCAAAACTTATATTATAGGCAAGGGAATTTCATTTATAACAGCAGAAGTAATGACACTTACAAAATCTGATTTATTACTACATCAACCAACAAGACAGAGCTCCAAAAAAAGAACTTCTTTCTGATAATTTGTTACTGGCCAGTACTTCAACATCCTCTTGATGACAGATTCTGCCAACTTATTATCTTTCTCAACAAAAAGAAGCGATTTGTATCTTCCAAATTCAAATTTATTATTGATTCATTCATTTGTATAATAAATTTTTTCAAGTAGGTAAATTAAGCACACCTAATTTCCAATAAGCAGATATTCAGTTTGCAAAATTCAAAAAGGAATACGATTATATCTATAATGTATAATGAATCAAAGATGCAGCAGTACTGTAAACTCCGCTAAATTAGCGAATAATTAGTCAATGAATTAATTTTAATAAAAGAAAATTAGAAATACGAATTTAATAGTAAAATAGTATAGAGCTAATTAAAACGAGAATTTTGACACCAATTTTAAAGAATTTGGCCTAAAATTGGGCTGAATGGGCCGAACCGGTCAAACCGAACCCAGAATAGGCCCAAGCCCAACCCAACAGCCCAAATTCACTTTAGAAGAAGCATTCTTCTTCCTTCCATTCAGCATAAACGTTGAAGCAACACCAAGGAAGGGGAAGACACATGCAAACTCACAAATCCTCACCACAAATTCAAATCCACATAACTTTTGATCCGGAGCTCCGATCGCCGCAATGTTTGCGGCCACGCGACTGAAGTGACGAGCTCTACAAAGCTCAGTACCATTCAAGGTAAGGAAATCAAAATCTCAGCTTCTATTCTCTCTTCTTCAATTCGAGAATAGTAAGATTTTTGGGTGTTAAGATTTTGAATAAATTGATGTTATAGGATCAAATTGAGTTGAGGAATGAGTGGGCTTTGGTTTGATTGAGACACATACAAGGTAAGGTTTATAAACCCTAGCCAATTTCAGTTCTAGTATGTTAAATGTGAATTTTGAGTATGTATGGTGATATAAGTGAAATTAGGTGTATACGTGTATATGTTGGAGGCTTGGTGATGATTGGAGCTAAGATTTTGGTGGGTTTCTCTAAACTTGAGGGGCTGTGTGGTGACTTGAGGGGCTGCCTTGGACTAAATATCGTAATCGACCAAGGTATGGTTTAAGTTTCGCGTGTTTAATATGTAAGGTTTTGTGAAAACTTGGGCTAGAGCACTATAGGATAAGTTGAAACGATTAATTGTGTTAAATTATTAGTCTTTATGATATTGATGGACAAGTTGATGTGGACATGTGTTGAGTAATTGATAATATGGGTTGAATGCAAATATATATATGTATGTTAGTATAATGATGATGGATGAAGGATTGATGATTATGACAATTTAATGATATGGTTGAGATTGAGTGGTGTTTATGTGGAATTGTTGGTATGGTTATTTAGATTAATGTTGTGGTGATGAGTTAATAAGATTGTTGTTGTTGCTGAAATTCCGTTGATTGGTTGGTTTATTATTGTTGAAAGAAGTGCAGAATTTTAATGCTTTAAAGTGAGCTTGTATGATATAAATATGGTGATTTCTAATAGGTACAAGGAACTGAGGTTTCGGGGTAGGGTTGTGATATAATTTAAGTAGATAAGGTGATGAATAAGAGGAATGGTGGATTAGTATAAGTTGGAAACCTAGAGGACTAAATTTGGTTAGTGAAATTGAAAAGTCTTGCTGCAGAAATTTCTAAACTATTTGGACAGCAACTTAAAACGAAAACTGGGAATAATCTAGACATGATTTTCGAACCAACTCATTTTCCTAACAAATCCCTATAAGTCAAGATTACCCCATAAAAATTTCATGGAATTTGGCTAAGTGGTTTGGAAGATATAAATTTTTGAAATTTAGTGGTCGCTGCAGAATTTTCTGGTTTTCTGGTTCTGCAGTACCAACTTCCAGACGCTATAACTTTTGATTTAAATTGAATTTTGAGTTGCTTTTAAAAGGATTTTGAATATCTTGAGTCTACTTTAATTGGGTACCAATTTCATGTCCATATCTACTTTGTAGAGTTAGTTATGTCTCTTGGAAGTTAGGCTGTTCACAGAAAATTCAGAACCAATTACTGGAAACAGGGTAGCAATTTCAATTGACATTTAATTAACCAAACGAAGTGCTATGAACCTGAAACTTATTTTTTCTAAAACTTAGGGGTGTAAAGTGTATCCTCACCAAAATCTAGGAGTAATGGATTATAATTGAATTTGTTATAGATTTTGTAAAAACGGAGTTGCCTGCTGTATTTTTCTAAACCTTCTTAAGTGTAGCAGCAGATTTTTATTGAATTTGTTATAAAATTCAATTCTAATCCAAAGGCGGTAAAACTTTGATTTAGATCCAAAGGGTATGTCCAAATTTGACTGTATGCATGAACGTAGGTAAGTAAAAGTGTGTAAGTTATCTCTAGGACACATTTAAAGTTAAACGGTGGTAACTTAGAGATGAAGAAAGATAACTAATAGTTGGAGAAGATAGTATTTGATTTGATAAGATGAAGGAAGAGAGTAATGTAAGAAATTGAGACTTGATGATATTGATTAATCAAGAATAATAAAAATGTATGATCAATGAGTTGAGTGAAATGGAGAATGACGAGATTGAGACATGAATTAGTATTGAGAATGAAAATGATAAATTGTAAGACATGATTGAATAACCTGAGCTTGGAGCGTTGTCTTCCCCATGTCAGCCGGGATTTTCCTGTGGTATTTATTGAGAAACTGCAGTAATGTCGCGAGTATGCCGGAGTTGCATATGTACGCTAATGATTGAACATTATTGAGCTTGGGGTACTATCTTCCCCATGTCAGCTTGGGGTATTCCTTCCCCATGTCAGCTTGGGGTGTTGTCTCTTCTCTCCATGTCAGCTTGGGATTCGTCCCATGGATATTATTGAGCTTGGGGCGTTCTTTTCCCCATGTCAGCTTGGGGGTCCTCCCCATTGTGTATTTTGAGCTTGAGAACATGTTGGGATGGCTACGTAACCGACAGTTGATATCAACAGCTATAGGACAGGTATGCATCATGCGCATTTGTTTGTTTTGATTGCTATGTATTATCTGAGATTGCCTAACTGAATATATATCCTGCTACCTGCTATACTTGTTACTTGCTCTATCTGATTCTTCTTGTGTGTGAATTTGTCTGGTTGCTTATCTCTGCATGATTTATGGATGACGGAGGAGCGGAGGAAGGGTAAAATGGGTTGGCGTTGATGTTAGGTTTAAAAGTGAGTAAGTCTAGGAGTGTTTTAGATTACCTACCTCTTTTTATGGCTTCTGCTTAGAAATTAAGTTTTATAACTGTATGTTGGAATTCTAGGATTGCCTTTGGCATTCCCAGGACATTATATATTACATGTGTGGCACCTTTACCTCCGGTTCTCACCCCATACTGTGTTGTTGTTTTCAGATGCAGGTCGAGTGGCTCCTCGGTAGGCGTCTGAAGGTTCTGCGGTGAAGTGGTTTACTTTGGGGTCTCCTTTTGTTATTTTGATGCATATATATGTATAGTTTCTCCTCTTGTATGTAAGAATTACTTTGTTTATGTACCTATTAGAGGTTTTATGAAGAACTAGGGTTTTGAACATGTCCTTTTGGGTTATTATTATGATATATATGTACGTATATGTTCTCCAACCTGCCTTGGCTTCGCAGGTGGAGTCAGGAGTTAGTTATGCTGTGTTCTTGGCCCTCTACTCGTATCATCTGTACATATACGTTATTGAACTTTAGTTTTCTTCTCACGTAAGTAACCACGTTTTCTGAGGGTTGCGCTTTTGAATTTTGTGATCCTGTTTTACCCGTTTTTCAAGACTCCTAGTTAAGTATCTCTTTCTATATTATTATATATATTTTTATTTTTAGAGGTTGTAATACCTTACTATCTCAATCTTATGACTTAAGTATAAGATTAAGTATGGTAGGGTGTTACAAGTACAAACCATACTTTACACAATCAGACCCCAGATCCAAAAACAATGATATAGAAACCAATAACATCACCTTCCTTATACCCTTAGTCTCCATACTTCTCTTTCAGAGCCTTATGCACCTTACCCCATCAATATCCCTTAACATTATAGGGTGGCATTTATAGGAATTAGTATATATAAATCATTATCAATTACGACAGGCTATTATCCTAAAATACTACACACACATGAAGAGTTGACAGTCAAATGATTATAGAAGCAATATTAACATGTATTAAACGGGATTTAAAAATAAGCGACATATTTTTTTGAAGGATAATGAGATCATCAACAAATTCAGGATGCTACTATCAATAGTATTAATTCAACTTCATTAATATGTTATGGTATGCTCCAAATAATTTTAAGTCAGGCTTGCAATTTTTTAGTTAAAACAGTCGTTCATAAAATTTGTCTTTATCATAGGATTTTCATATACTAAATAAAAAATAATATCAATATTAATATTCATATCTTCGTGATTGAATTTGACTTGCATCATTGATAAAGTGTCCAGGTGATTAAGAATAAGTACTGAAAGTATCCGAATAAACAACTTTATAATATGGCTTCTTTCCATATTTTAGAGGCAATTTATAGTACAAAAGAATGAAGAAGGAGATCCAACCACAATACATGTTATAACTACTATAACAAACCAATTAACCCTATGATAGCTACTATAACAATATTAAAGAAACATCCAACAGAAGATATAAAAAATATCAAAAACATAATACCATCTCCAAAAAACATCCAATTTCAGTAAAATAAACCTCAAATTTTATGAAAAAGAAACACAAAAAACATAAAAAAACATCTTCCTGCAAATATGAAAAATTAAAGAAAAAAGAAACAAAAAAACTGAAACAGCACTGCATGACCTCATTACTATATTGATGGGCATGTGTCCGAGGGAACAGGGTGGCGAGCAGAGAGGAGGCTGACGGGAAATAGGGTGAAAAGTGTGCATTCGTGAACGGTGGTGGGGGAGGCGGCTACTCGTTTCTCGACCGAGGAGGATCCAGTGATCCTGGACGATGAAGTGGCGGCACTGTGGCATGTTGACTTGTGTCGCAAGGCATGCAACGTGAATGAAGGTTGCGGCAGTATGCAACAGCGACAGGGAGCGCATCTCTGGTCGGTGCCGCAATAGCGCGATGGAGGTGCCATGACTTCCGTGTGCTGGTGGCGACTGGCTCGCAATGACTTCCATGTGCTAGTTCTTGATTAGCGGTGGAATTGGAGGAACGACGGTGGCGCTAAGGTGCGTTGTTAACGGCGAAGGTGACGACATGATAAGGGAGGAGGGAGTGGAGCAGATGCAGTGAAAATAGAGTAAGGTGAAAGGTGATGGGTGATATCTGAATTAGGATAAGGATGGATAATTGGGGGAATGATTTTTTTAGTGTGGTAGGCTTTAGGTCTAGCCCAATAGGAATTGGCAGGAGTTGGCTGGACCCCATTGATAGTTACCTAGCGGGATTGTTAAATCAATATCTAAATTAGAAGATAAATATCCTATTTGTTGAACAATGAACTAAGAGGAGACGTAATATTCAATTACAGAGAATCTTAAATAACAGAAACAGAGCTAACACCGGAGCTGCAGCCCTCCATCTCCATTGATCTCTTCTCCCCCAACAAGCTTTCACTTTCTCTCCTCTTCCTTTCTTTCCCCACCCACCTATCTCGTTTCTCCTTTTCCTACCTTTGTTATCCTGTTTTTTTGAGTTTTCTTTTCTCGATGGTTTCAGATCTGGAAAAGACTCTTCTTTTCTCTCTTATTCCTTTTCTTCCACTCCCTTCTTTCCCTTTTGATGTTTCAGGTTTTAATTTCTGTTTCTGCTATCGTTTGTCTAGTTTCTAGTTTTTTTTCAGTTTTTTTTCATAGATTTAGTACAACAATAATTTTCTGGTGGTTATTTTTCTTATTTTGTGGTATTATGGATCTCTTTTATGATCTTCTGATTTTCTTTTATGAATATTTTGCTTTCTGTGATGCTGATCTTGTTATGAGAAAAATATATTTTGGAAGAAACTAGATATTTATGAAATTATTTATAAATTTAAAAAGTGATCAGACTTGTTCAAAATCAAAAAAATTATTCTATTATGTTGCAACATATCTATGTAATTTTATAAACAGAAGACTCATTTAATTTGTGTTGATAATTTAAATATGTACCTATTAAATGATGTTTAATTTATTTAAGAATAGAAATGATAAAAGAAATTAAAGTTAGACAACTAATCAAATTAACTAAAGTAGTGAAAAATATAAGTTCATCTCCAATAAATACTATGAAAACTACCTTAAATCAACTTGCATTGTTAGCCACAAGGTTTGCATAATTTGCATAATTTTATTCCTTTTTAGTTATTAAGTGACATGTTGCACTCTGCATCCAGTGCACTCGTCTTTTATATTGTATGCAGAGAGGCTCAAATGCATGTTGCATGTTTGTGTATAAACATCAAATTTATGCCCAATAATGCTAATGATCTTTGCTTGTACTAATATGGTCTTGGTTCTTTCGTATTTCTTAGGTTTGAACCATACTATATCACCAATAAAATTTAGGATTAATCTATACATACAAGTGTGTTTTGCATTTACAAGCTTTACAAGTCTAAACGAAATCCATCCATTAAACGCGCTGCTTGTTACGTGCCTTTTTAACAGAATTTTAAATCAATTCAAATCAATTAACGCACAAATATATAACTTCCATTTTTCAAAAGATTTCGTTTCTTTTTTCGAGTTTCTTGTCAAATTTGTTGGATCTCCTTCATGCGTTCTCTCTTTACTTCGTTTTTTTCGATTTTCATGATTTCTGAAATCAAATTTTGAAATCGTTTTGAAAATAATAGAACTTCAGAAATACACCCAAACGATTATAGAAATACACCCAAACGGTTACATAAATACACCCAAACGGTTACAGAAAGGATTACAAAAATACACCCAAAGAATTTAAGAAATACACCCAAAACAGGGAGAGACAGTATATTTCTTCTTGAAATCTTTTAATATTTTACTGGTTAAGGATGAGGCACATGGCAGAGACAATCTAGAAAAAAAACCTAGAAGAACACAGTACCTTGAATAATGTTTCTTCCATTTTTTGGTGATTTTTGATGGAGATTTGTATCTTTTCTTCTTGATTTCTTCTACTCTTCGCGAGAAGTTGGAACGTTTCTGCAGAATCGTAATAGTTTGTTTTGAATGTCTCTTGAATCTTGATGGTTTGCGTTTTGATTGAGGAAGAAGAGGAAGAGTGAACGTGTTGTGGAAGGGGCGCGTGTTTTTTTCTTGATGGTTTGTGTTTTGATTGAGGAAGAAGACGAAGAGTGAACGTGTTGTTGAAGGAGCACGTGTTTTTTTCTTGTACTTGGAGCAACTTGTATAACTTGTAAGCCAAAAAGGCTTGTATATATAGCAGGCCTCTAAAATTTATTATTTTTTATTAATGTTTGACTAATAAAAATATTTTTATATTAAATTTTAAATCATAAATTTTTTATTTTAAATTTTAATAATATATAAATAAAATATTAACCTAAAATATTAATTAATATTGATAAAAAAATGTTGGTCCTTTATATTTCTCTTTTGTAAAATATAATTTAGCTTTCATCTTGCTTATATTTAATTAAAAACACTGCATATTTCTTTCTTAAATATGTAGATGTTGAATGTAATAATAGGCAACCGAGTGGAAGGAAATTCAAATATGGAGTAGATCGACAATGTGTATTGTGAACGCTGCTTTATTTCATTATTGACGTTTAGTTCAATGGATACCACTACATGAGTACTTATTTGAAGGGGGAAAAAGAATACACAAATATTGAATTCTCTTGTTTCTATCTGGTTTACACCAACTATGTACACAAGAAAATCTTACTAAAACTAAAACTACACAGTTTTCTCACACAACATAATGCAAAACCAAATAATCTTTTTTGCGCTGACTGTATTGTAGCTAATATTGATTTGAAGAAACCATCATAACCTAATCTTTAATTTTCCTATGTAAAGCAACATTCTCTATTTCTCTCATATAGGTATTGGATCACATGCACACAAATTGGGTATGTTTTCTAAGTGTTAGAAGAAATGAAGGGAAAAGGATAAGATGAAGAATTGAACCAAGAGAAAGAAATGGAGGGAATGAGATCAGTGCTTTACCGAGCTGACCAATTTCTTGGTACCACACTGTTTGAGTTTGTACTTGTTTTTCTTCTCCGAAAACTTAAGCTTCCCATCACCACCTATTGGTAGATTAGTAGCAAGGTTTAACCCATGAAACTTGCTCTTGATTCCCCATGTCTTGTAGTGAAACCTCGTCCTTAAAGCCACCTTTAACTCACTGGTGGCATTTTTTATTGCATTGGAGAGCAGAGTTTTCAGTAGTTCAGATTTAGCGTGGACAGTGCCAGATTCCTCGCGCTTGCTACTAGTCCCTTGATGAAATGATTTTAAGGTTGTCTCAGCCACCTTGTCTTGACGCTGCCCATACAAGAAAAGGAAAGTTGAGTCATCATAGTAGATGTTAGAGTCCTTGTTTTGGTTCTCGAATTCAAGAGAGTAAAAGATGGTCCCGTTTTGATCAGAGGGCTGTTCTATGGTTACGAAGGTGACGCTGCATGTTGGCTCTTTGGGTCGTAAGGCTAGCCACAGGCACAGTGCAAGTAGGCCTAAGAAGCCTATGAATTCTGCCAGCCATAAGTAGAAACTCTTGTACTCGGTGTCACACATCTCTGATATTTGCAACACAAAAGAATTCTATTGCTTACCATTGTTGTATTTAAGAGACGCATGATCTGGGAATCTGTTTCAAGTTGGTTTCTGTTACCAAAGCATTACATTAAGAGAAGGGGGTAAAGTAAAGAATATGCGTTTCTTAGGTTTAAGGATAACCCATAATGCAATGCGGGCATCATCAAAACTCGAGTGATCTTCAAATATCAAACATCCCATCTCTTGTTTTTACATGTTTCCTCTCCATTTTTTGTGAGAAGGAAAATTTTATTTGATACTCTTTGTCAAGTTATACAATTTATGGTTAAAGACAAACAAAAAATTAATAAGAATAAATGAAGAAAGTAGAAAAATTTAAAACTTTACAATTCAATGGTTGAAAAGTCAAAGAAGGCAGCAGTAAATGTAAAGTAGTATTTGTTTTCATTTGGTTCAATAAGCAAGTTGTGCTTATACCTTAGAACGTGTCCAATATATGAACCAAGTGCGTCATGCACCGCCATGAGAAAAAGTTCCCGTACGTGTATTTAATATAATTTTTAAAAAATTATTTAAGTATTTACAAAAAAAATTAATAAAAATAAATTCTTTTATAATAATTTTTTATTATATTTTTTAAAATAAATACTTTTAAAAATTAAAAAATTAAACAATTCTTTTAATAAAAAATAAATTATTTTATATAAATATTTATTATTTAAACCATTTTTTAAAGAAATTTAATTAATCTATTTATCCAAAATTTCAAACTAAATCTATATCACATTTAATTCAAATTGATTATCATTAAAGTACAAGTATTCTTTGTAAGCCGCCAAACACTCGATATAAATTGAAGAGTTCTCATAAGCAATTGTACTGTATACTATGTTTTGTAAAGTTCGAGTAACTGGAAATTAAGAGAGAAAATAATAAGATTTTTTATATATTATAACTGTTTATGAGTATTATTTTTATAATGTATAAAAAAATATTATAATTTATTATATATATTTTAAAATTATAATTTTATTATTTTATTATATTATTTATATTATTATCTAAAATTTTTATTTAAATTTATATATCGGCGTCTATAAATTTTAATTTAGTTATGTTATCCTACTTTATTAATTCTAGTACCCAACATTTTGGACCTGTGTGCCACTTCTCCTTTCCCTATACTGTAAACCTTTTTATATGAAAAAACTTAATTTGAGTTATATTTTATCTAAGATAGTATATGTTAATATTTTTTTGAGGATAACTTTTACAATGCGTAATTAACCCTGTTTTGGTTATAATAAAAGCGAGCATATATGCTAGGATCGAAACATGCATGGATGATCAGAATTCAGAAGCTCGCAATTGTTAGTTGTTACAAGTGTATGGTCCAGAGGGAATCCTCCTCCATACTGCAGTATGGCAATGTAGCTATAAAACTGGTGGTATCAGATCTCATCTTCAAATGCTTGTTATAATTATACATTTGAGAGTTTTGAAACAGCAACGAGAAAAATATTGGCGGCAACTGCGCAGTGGCACATGCACAGATATTGCCGGATAATTCCAATATTTTTGTATGTTCGGATTAAACTTAGTATACAGTAATTTAAATAACATTAATTTTTAATTAAAAATAAATTGGTATTAATCGAGTTAATGGTTGACGACCTTTGTATTAAGATAGATGGCAATAAACTACGTATTATTTTGAATTATATTATTTAAAGTCATTTTTAGATTAAAAAAATTAATTATTCTATTAGTTTTTATAATTTTATTAAATTTGTTATTAGATTTTTATATATATTTTGCTAATTGTCTTTTTACTTGCTCAATTAAAAAGAAAAAAATATAAGCATTTAATTGCAATTTTGATAAAACTATAAAAACTAACAGAATAATTAAATTAATATAAAATATTTAAATTTTAGTATTTTTTTAGTATTCTCAATAATATTTAGTATCCTTTTAGTTATAGTTTTCACTGCTTATAATTTT